>NC_142063.1:161378361-161700477 GCF_059756535.1 Pantherophis guttatus
GCAGATTAGTTTAAAAGTGTATCCTGTTGCATAAAAAGAGACAAAAGGAAAAATACATTTTAAATATTCCTTGGTTGATTGGAAGTGATGAAGTCTTATCAGCTCAGTTAATCAATAGAATTTATTATAGACTCAGACCACTATCAATGTTGCCACTTCATATATTTATAATGCCTGCCTTCATTTTGAAGGGAAGCTTCCTTCAACAGGGCTTGCCAGAGAGCATCAGTTAACAGCATTTGTGGATATAAGAAAGATGCCAAGGCTTGAATTGCTTTGCCTGGATGTGGCCGAGTCACAGTTCCGCTACAGAATCCGCTGTATGTTCAGAATCTCTCTATTGTGACCTATACATGACTGCCACTCTTAATTGCAACAGAAAAAGAAACTATGAAAGGGAGACAGTTTTTTCCAAACAAGTTGGACTTCGTGTCTCATAATTTTCAGCCACACTTCTGGTAATGAATACATAGGGTATATTTAATTTGACAAGTTTTTGGTGCAAGCTTCCGCATATACGAAAAGTGATGGTTCATACTTCATATCTTGACACGGTCAAATGTTTATTTGTGTGTGTATATATAAAATAAACTTTTGAACACACACACACACACACACACACACACACGAGATTATTTTAAAAAAAGGAAGAGCTTTTATTACGGAACAAAAGGAACGGACTTCAGATTCTCCATGATAGAGAAGTTGAAACCAAATAAATATAAAAAATAGATTTCATTTCTGTATCCTGTTTAAGTTTTCAACTTCCTTCCCATTTTCATGGAATCTAGTAGATAAGACTCCAACAATTTCATTTTTATGAAGTTACTTACAGAGGAGTCACTACTATATAGCTAACAAAGTAAAAATAGTCTTGTTCCAGTCATTTTATTTTTATGACAACCATTCTTCATCTGGGAAATACAGAAACTTCAGAAATTATTTCCATTTTTGGTATATTTACAAAATACTGTTGAAATTCACTGACAAATATTTAATTGATTTTCAATATTATATTTTTGCCAGTTCAAATATAAATTATTTTTAGACATTTCCAAAATGATCTAATCATTTGATATTTTCAGTGACTTCTCTATCTTGAAGCCTGCCTGCCTGCCTTCCTTCCTGCCTTCCTTCCTTCCTGCCTTCCTTCCTGCCTTCCTTCCCTTCCCCTCCCCTCCCCTCCTTTCCTTCCTCACTCCCTCGCTCCCTTCCCTCCTTCCTTCTTTTTCATAGAATTATAGAGTAATCCTTTATATGTTTAGAATCCCATAGAATTTCTTAGTCAGTAAAAAAGAACATTAGAAAAATAACTCTTCAGAACAATGTATTTCATATAGTTGAATTCAATATATTTCATTTTGAAATCACACAAACCATCACAAAGTAAATTTAAAGAATACACATAATGTGCCGAATAAAGTGTTTACCTTGCTATTTCCCCATTATGCAAAGTGCATAGTCTGGAAAGAGTAGACTCGTGTACAGAAACGCTTATCTAATGACAATTTAAAAAATGATTATTACGGACATAAGAAAAGTAACATTTCCTAAATAGGGCGAACCCTCATTGTCTATTTCCTTAAGAAATATCTGGAAAGGATCTGATAAGATTCTGCAGTTTCCCTGGGTCAGAGGGCATTGTCTTCTACTTTATTTCACCAGCCAGTAATAAAGCCAGACATGCATAGTGTTGCCGTACAGGAAACCCAGCATGGCCTTGTGCTTGGCAGAATACAAATGCAGGAAAAGAGTCGAGTTGGTTTGAAATTGAAGGCTGGTTTGTTGAGATTCATTCAGCTCATGACACAATCTTGTACGTGTGATAAGATTTGACCAGAAAGGCGCCAAGTAATGTACTACAGCTGCCGGTACGTGGTAGAGAAAGCATAGTTGTCCTCATTGGATGTCGATCATTAGCAAACAGCGATGGGAGGCAGGACTCCTTGAATGGCCATCTCCCCATTCTCCTGAAAAGGCATACAGGTGTGAATGGCTGTACATAGTGGTGCCTTGGGATTGGAAACCCTGCAGATGAATTCAGCCCTAGGTGGGCACTTTCTGCTCTACCAGAAAAAGTGAAGGAGAAAAGTAGGAAAGTAAAGAGCATGAGTCTATTTCTGTTCTGCCTTCTAGATCTTCTGCAAGTGCCTGAGAACATTTGAGAAGGGGTCAGGGGTAACTGGGCAAGACCACAGCACCTGTCTTTTATTTCTTCAAGTAGACATGAATAAAATATTGTTTTATTTTAATGAATTTGAGCAGAGCAGCACTTTTTTTCAGGCTCCTGTGGGGTGAGAGTGGGATCAAGAAAGGAAATATAGTTGGTGTAATAATACGAGATCTGCTGTATGATGGCTACTTTGTCATCTTGCTGTTTTGATATCAAGTACCCTGAGATGATAATGATGACAAATTATAGTGTAGTGTAGTGTAGTGTAGTGTAATGTAATGTAATGTAATGTAATGTAATGTAATGTAATGTAATGTAATGTAATGTAATAATACAATACAATACAATACAATACAATACAATACAATACAATACAATACAATACAATACAATACAATACAATACAATACAATGGAAATATATAACTTCAGAAGGTGAACATATCTAATACTTCATCCCTTTATTTTTACCACAACAACAACCCTGTGAGGTCGCTTGGGCTGAGACAGAGTGAATGGCCCAAGGGTGCATCTGTTTTAATAGATACACAATGACCACAGAATGCGAATACAACAAATTGAAATAGAAATTGTTCTCCCCCAGCTCATTTACATGTCACTGGAAATAAAATGGAAAAGAAAATATGACAATCAGGCAAGATGAGAGAGGGAAGGACCATATTTCTATGAATTTTAGCAGAGAGGTTTTTTTTCCAAAATTAGCATTCATGTTTTATATAATAGTTCTTGGTTAAGATGTGAATATTCTTCTATACTATTCTTAAACTATATCTCTCTAGTAGATCTGAGGTATATAATTGTACATTCACAGGCAGATAATGATGATCAATATGTGCTGGTATGTAAGTAATTACATATTATACTACATGTTCAGTCCCTAAAAAAATAATTGGTGCCATGTCTTAGTATACTATTAAATTACTTTCTAAAAGGCAATGAAAACGAACTCCTAGTGATCTAATTGAAAGAGAAAATTATATGTAGATAACCTTTTTTAAAAATGTATTACTTTGATAGTGACATCATAATTTTATTAACTCTACCTCTTGTTAATAATTGTTTTGAAACAACTTTTTTTGGCCATAGATACTGCATGGATATTCTATAGGAGATTTAGACAGAAGAGTTGCACAGTATTTCTTGATAACAGAAATTGATTTCTTTTTAATTAATAGAAAAATATAAAATCATGTGTTGCATTATATAATGCTGCACTATTACATTGCATCAAATTATGCTACAACAACCAATATAGCTGTACTCAGTGGTGGGATTCAATATTTTTAACAACCGGTTCTGTGGGCGTGGCTTAGTTGGGGGTGTGGCTAGCTGGTCATGTGACTGGGTGGGCGTGGCTAGCTGGTCATGTGACTGGGTGGGCGTGGCTAGCTGGTCATGTGACCAGTGGGCGTGGCTATCTGCATAGGGACTACAGAGGGCTGAAAAAAGTCATTTCTGACTGGTCCTCGCACTTTTGACCGGTCCTCGCACTTATGACCATCCTCACATTTATGCCCGTTGCGGCATTCTTAACAACCGTGTCACTCATTTCATAACTGCTTCTCTTCATCATGGTGACAAGATAGGGCAAAAACGTAAAATGTGAGGACAGTCGTAAGTTCGAGGACTGGTCAAAAGTGCAAGGACCAGTCAAAAATAACTTTTTCAGCCCTCTGAGTAGTCCATATGCATAAAAGGATACAGCAATAGAGAGGGATGAAGGAAGGGAAGGGAAATTAGAGTAGGAGTGAGGGTAAGAGAGGGAGGAAGAGAGGAAGAGAAGGAGAAAGGAAGAGGAAGTAGGGAGAAGAAGAGTGGAAGGAAGAGAAAGTAAGAAGGAAAGAAAAGAGAGAGGTGGTAGCTTTGAGGAGAAAGATTGCTGTACAATAAAAAAGATGAAAGGGAAGAAAGCCAACCCCAAACAAATATAAAGATATTAAGATAAAGAATGAATTGTTAAACTTTAAAGAATAAAAGAGAACAAATATGACTAAATAACAATAATTAGAAACACACATACAAACATACAATGTATTTTCTTTGAACAGAGTATTTGGCCGGTTCACAAATTTAAACAGTGTTTAGTCATTTCAATTAAATTTACAATTTCTATATTTCCTTTTTGCCATATTTATTCCTCATCTATTTTTGTAAAAAACCAATATTACCCTTCATCCTCATCTCTAATCTTAATCAAATTCAATTTTTCCCTTCTGTTCTATATTATACCCCTTCCCATTGTCATCTATTTTTATATCCATCCTCACATTGGTTAATTATGTAATATTACAGTTGTTTAATATAAATTCAACATTTTAATATAAATGAATTAGTTATAAAACTATCTTTTTTGTATATTAATCAATATGAACATGAATATTCCAGTTATTTCCATGCAATCCAATTTCTTACAAATCAATTAATTATATTTACCAATAATAATAAACCAAATAATTTCCCCCATATATTCCTCCAAACCACAACTTAACCATTTCTGCTTTCAACACAATATACAATTAATAGTATCTCAATTATTACAATTCCCTAGTTAAATAGAGCTTTTTTTCTTTTGTGTTTTAAAATTTTGAACTCTCCTTTTTCCCTAAATTTTCCATTGTTTGCACCTACCTTTTTTGGTGAGTAAAAAGAAAAGAAATCTGCCTGCCTAATTTTCCAACGTTGTAGCAACAGCAAAGCCAACAGCCTGCTTTACTTTCAGTTTCGTTTTTCAGCATAGCTAGGGGAAAAAAAATCTGCTCCAGCAAGCAGCAGAGCCCTGAGCAAAACAGCTGAGAGCAAATCAGCTGAGAATCGGGAGCTGATCTAATCAAGGGCTAATTAGCCTATGCTGAAGCTCCACGGGCCAATAAAATTACAAAAAAACACCGAACCGTTTGTTAAATTGCTGGCTCACCCGCCCCTCACCCACCACTATTTATTGGCAATAAATAGTCGTGCGGAGGGGCGGGGCAAGGGGCGGGGCAAGCCAGCAATTTAACAAACGGTTCGGCCGAACCCCCTAGAACCAGCAGAATCCCACCACTGGCTGTACTATATGATATGGAGTATGGGATCAAATTTGGGACATGTCTGTACTATTCTGCTTTATTATAGTGTTTATAATGTATCTATTAACATCATAATTGTGCTGCCAAAGTCTTTCCCTTTTCACTCTATGAAAGTGAAAAGTAGGCTTTGAAGAAGTATGATAGAATAGAGTAGTGACATTTTTTTGAACTCTGGTGTCTAAGAAGACCTGTGAGAACATCATGAATAATGAAGAAAACAAGCAAATGGCTCATGGAATAAATCAATCCATTCTCACTCAAGGCAGAAATGGTCAGATTGTTGTATTTTAGACACATTACACAAAGATTTATCTCACAGAATTAAGAATTCTTATAATGCTGGGAAAGATGGAAGATCAGAAGTAAAGAACAATCAGTATCAAGGTGGATGGATTCAAATACAATGGCGGTGGGTATGCCATGGGAATATCTGAAGGACTAAAATGGGTTTAGAGTATCCTGGAGAAAACAAATGCATTTGCTATGAGTTGACATTGACTTGACAGCACATAATCAATTAATGGGACCCAGAAAAATCTGTTATAATGTACACAGAAAATGAAACTGGTAAGTAAATTGAGATATTGTCTTCAGTTCAAGAACATGTATGTCTTCCTCACAAATATAGATAATAATGCATTATATTTTCAGATCTGATGCAACTTAGTTGTTATGGGTAACCTTTTTTTTTTAACTTAGCTGACTGCATTTCACTTATTTATGTATTTAAATTTAAAGAGATGCCACAGAATAATGATGATGGGAATTAGTTTCCCCAAGTAAAAATAGATAGGTGCCGGTAGGGAAAAATATGTATGGGTGTGGTATCTTTCTGGACTATCCGGTGTAGTTAGGCCTTAGTGGCAATGTTTTGTAGTAATGACCCTTAATTTGATTCAAAATTTTTGTACTGATTTTTCTTTTATTTTTTGTTATGTGCAATTTGTTCTAATTATTGTAAGCAACAATGGTACTTATGTAAGCAGGAAGACAGGGTAAGTTTCAACACAAACATACAAAAACACACAGATTTCATTCAATTGTGTCCAATTTTCAGAAACTGTCTGGATAAGTCCCTGCAGTTTTCTTGGTAAGGTTTTTCAGAAGTGGTTTCCATTGCTTCCTTTCTAGAACTGAAGGGAAAGTGACTCACCCAAGATCACTCAATTGGCTTTGTTTTATTTACATGCACACACAAACACATGCATGCACACAGAGAAACAATTTTCTTTCCCCCGCTGCCCCCCCCCAAAATAGATGACTGCAATTAGGCTTCTATAACCAGTACAATGAAAAGTGAAAACCAAAAGTTTTCACTTGTGGTTAGATAGTCACAAGAGGGCAGCAGAAATCCATATTTGTAGTTTTTGGAAGCATGACTTTAATCAGAGTTGTAATAGTTTTATTTATGAATGTATGAGTTCAGCTAACCAAGACAGCTGCAACCACACATGGCTTTTAATGTAGTGCATTAGCTGTATATTCACTGTTTATTTATTTATACTCCACATTGCAAACCATAGAGTACCTAGGGGTACCTAGAAATACAGTAATATCAGTATATTCGTACAGGTAGCTTGTGATTAAGTGCAAATTCAAATAATATTCAATATGCAATATTCAGTTTAGTGTAAATTGTAAATTGATACCTATTTAAAGTGACTCAAAATCAATTGATCAGAGCTAGTGCCTGCAATGCACAGTTGTAAATGGGATTGTAGCTGCTGCTAATTTTTCTATTTGCCAAATGGAGTAAAGGAAGATTACATCACAGGAAAGCAGTAGAAAATTTAAAAAAGAAGAGCCCTATTGCATTAGAGTAAAAAATCAGATTTATTTGACAGACATGAATGATCATAGCAATGCTAAAGTGGGATGAGATGTTGAATTGTCTGAGTCTGAGTAAATATTTTTATTTTTATTTTTATTTCTATGATCATACTGTGACTTTGTTAACCATAAATTTAAATTATAAGCATATTCTTTTGATCATTTACCATAATACCAATAACATATAAAAACGTATCTTTGAAATTTTTCATTGTTTACTACTATTAAGCTGGAACCAATTACCATATTTCCCATACAAATATAACTTCAAATAGTGTGGATTTTTTTTTAAAAAAAGCAACATTTTGTGGGATTCATGAACCACACTAATTGAGATCAGTTAGTAAGTGTAGATTTAGCTTTTAGAGTAACCCGTTATATTAATGGTTCACATTTGATCATGAAACCTTATAAAATGTGCAAAACATTTCAGATTCAAAGCAGTTGCTTTGAGTGTTGCAAGCATGAAGGGAAAAATGTGCTTTCAGAGTTTCTTTGAAAGCAGATGCTCTGAGTAGACATTATTCAGGTGTGCTGGCTGTTTTGAGCTCTTTGACTGCTCTCTTCTCAAACTTCTTCCAACCTAGTCATTATTGCAGTAGTAGGAGCCTGTTGGATTTAGACTAATGTGGTCTGGATGAGCCTGGAGCCCAGGGGTGAAATACAGCAGGTTCTGACAGGTTCTGGAGAACCGGTAGCGGACATTTTGAGTAGTTCAGAGAACCGGCAAATACCACCTCTGGCAGTGGGGTGGGAATGGGGATTTTGCAGTATCCTTCCTCTGCCATGCCCACCAAGCCACACCACGCCCACCAAGCCACGCCCACAGAACCAGTAGTAAAAAAAATTGGATTTCACCCCTGCTGGAGCCCTCAAAAGAAGAAAGCAGTTTTCTGGTCAGAGAGCAGATGAAGACTGCAGGTGAACTTTTGCCAGCCTGCCAGGTAAATCTATTGGCTGCTGTTGGTTTTCTTTTCTTTTCTTTTGGTAATTTTTGCTAAGGGATTGCATTGTTGTTGTTGTTAGTTGCGAAGTCATGTTTGACCCATCGCGACCCCATGGACAATGTTCATTGCATACTGGATTGCGTACTGGTGAGTAAATGGGAGATGCATTGTGAGTAAATGTTACATATGCATTGTACTGGGCTTTATTATGTAGGCAAGTCAAGCATAGATTTGCAGGTGCACTTTGTGCAATGTTAATATTTCATGCAGTTCAGATGCACCAACAGTCCTTTTATTTTTCTACAGCCAGCAGCCAGTATGTGCAATCAAAAGTGTCAGCAAAGGATGGCATAGATGCTTGTTCCTTGCTTTACCCCTGGCAATTAGGTACAAAAAGTTTTTTAAAATATAGATCAAATCACTTGGTGTGGCTATAAATAGTGGGCAGTTGTACCTATGGACAACTGACTGCATTTCATTTATTTATAAAGTTAAGAAAACCACATAAGAATGAAGAAATGCAATCTGTGCCTACTTGGTTTGCTTATTTATTTTTAAGGCTGGCTTTTTTATTTTCAAGCTGTGCTATTTAACCTTTAACTTGTTTATTAAAGTGGTTAGTGTTCTCTTTCTCAAATAAGGAGAAGGCTCAGGAGTGAGATGTTATATTTAAACAAAATAAAACAACCTCTTGTCTACTTTCTCTTCCTGAGAAGCAGAAGGGGTGGGGGAGAAAGAGACTGCTTGCAATAGATTCTAATTGAAGGGAAACAATAATAAGGATATAATAAATAATACTAGAATATGATATACTGGTATACTAGATTCTGTAACCATTATGTTCCTGAAATACATATATGCCTTTATATTTGTATCACATATATTATGCCTTTATATTTGTATCTCCTGTAACAAACATATTCTGTTATTAGGCCTCTGTAATGTATCTGGTATTTGTCAAACATATGTCCCTGCCATTTAACCTGAATCCATATCAATCTTCTTCCTGTTTTTCTTGTGCCATCTAAGAGCATGGTACGTATCTTAGTTGGAACTGCAGACATCAACTTGATGTCTTGAGTCTTTGGCATTCTGGTGACTCAGGTATATATTGGGACCTTACATTTCTGGCGCCCAAACGCGGGGCTTGAAGGCACAGTTTCTTCAAGGTGGCTGCATTCAGCTTCCCACAAACTGAGGCACTTTGAGGCTTGGTGGCCTTCATTAAAGGCAGACGGAAGAAACCAGCTTGGACCAGTACCGAAGTCAAGAGCGCTCCTGGAAAAATTTATCCAGTGACTTTGATCTGGTCATTTGCTGGCAGGCTCCGATTCTGCCTGCCCTGAACGCCTAACAAAGAGGCTTGCACTGTGGGGGGTTATGGAACTGAGCTCTTCTGGATGAGTAGAATTTTTTTTTTCCTCTTGGGAAGGGGAGTGTTGCCTTGTGTGTGTGTGTGTGACTGCAATGTGGGAAATACCTAATAGAGGTTTGCCTACATTTTGAAAGGAGTGTGACTGTTGGAATAAGAATCTGTAGTGCAGGAGAGGGCAGTGGGTAGTACCTGATGGTAGGCAAATGTTGATTTTAGAAATCAGGGTAGTCATTGGGGGCTAAGGTATGATGTGATCTGTTTATTTTGGAAGTTTCTGGATGCTGTGTATTGTGACAAATATGTAAAAAATGTATAATATGTAAAACAGTTAGTAAACAAGTTCTACACATAAAGAGAAGAGAGGGCTACTTTAGCGTGAGACCATTTCAATGCATTTGAGTTGATTTTATTAGACTAACTTAAGTGGGGAGACTTAGATATTTATTGGTGATAGTGGGTCACTTCACTGGATGAGTTGAGGCTTATCCAGCCATGAGAGCCACTCAGCAATAGTCACCAAAATTAACAGTTAATACCTAAATATGGGGTAGTAGAAGCTGTAGACAGCAACCAAGAGACTCATTTTACTGGAAAAGTGCTTCAATTAATAATGGAGGCAGTGGGAAGGTGCTTGGTTTGCAAGCATTATTTCAGTCATTCTTATAGCAGTCCTATGGGGAAAGGTGTGCTCTAAGTTCAAACCAAGTCATTTAAAGAGAATCTGGGCTGCCCTCCAAAACAAAAAGGGAAAAAAAGCCTTCTCTGTCACAACACCTGTGGAACATCGGTCTCCCAAGATATGTCTGACCAGCACCCAGACCATGTTTAGAAGTCTTAAAATTTGATTCCTTCTCCCAGGCCTTGAGTTAGACAAGAAGTTGGGTCCTCCGTGCCGTATTATTTTTAGAATGAACAGTGCTTATTATTCTAGAAACCTGTGATTATTTAATTTGTTAGTTGTTTTTAATAATGATTGTATCATTGTACATTAAAGTCATAACAGAGTTGGTTTAATTGATTGACATTTATACATATAATAAATATAGAAGTACTTCTGATTTTCATCAAAATCTAGCTTGCACCAGAAGATTTTTCTTTGAAGAATGCAAGAATATGGAAAGATCTCTGCTACAGCAGATCACTAGGTTATCTAATTCAGCATTTCATTCCTAAGTAGTCCAACAAAATGTCTACAATTAAGCTTCCCACTTTGAAGCCTGTTAAAACCAACGTACATGGATGATTTTCTTGATGCCTGTCAACGTCATTGTCCTACTGACTTAAAAAAAAAAGTTACATGGGAATCTGGGGTGCTACAAATAAAATCCCCTCTTCCAATATCATATTTACTCCTCGGAACGGTTCTGGGCCTTACGAACATTCTTAGAAAATAAAATGCTATCTGGCTGCAGTCTAACAGACTGACACACTGTCTTAGAGTGTGATATCTGCTCATAAAAAAGAACCAAGATAAATTGTGGGTAGTATAAAAGATACTGGAGGCATGTAGAGATATCATGGGCAGAGGCCCTTCTTGTTGTAGAATATTTTACCCATGACTGGAAATGCAAATCACAGTACAGGTAATCCTCAATTTACAACTGGTTGCTTAACAACTGTTTGACGTTATGATGGATTAAAAAAAAAAGTTACTTATGACCTTTCCTCAAAATTATGACAGCTGTGCCACCCCCATGGATGCATTACTGCATTTCAGGTGCTTGGTAACTGGCTCATATTTTCAACCTGTTGCAATGAACCACATTCACGTGATAATGTTTTGCAATGTTTTTTTTTTTTTTTTGCCATTTTTTTGGGCTAAAAACATCCATTAGATAAGCTGGATTCAGACTTAAAACCACATAATTTGCTTAATTATCATTGTAAAAAATGGTCATAAAATCAACTTCCATCACATTGTGAGTTGACTTATGACCAAAATTCCAGGCTCAGTTGTAAATTGAGGACTACCAGTAACTATGTTAGGATTGGCCATTTTATGTGATGCCAGTAAAATCACTCAACACTCTAATCATGCCTCTCAAATAAATCAGGCTGAGAACCTCTGCTATATTGGATTGCCTGTTGGTCAAGTTCTAGGGCACTTTTGTTTTTATTATTATTAATTTTTATTGAAATTTTTTTACCGAGTAAAAACAATAAAAATTTAAAGGAAAGGAAAGAAAACTGGTAAGCGAATAAGTAAAACATAACAGAGAAAAAGAATATTCTACTTTTTCTAATTATCAAATCCATAAATTGTAAGATCATTTTTTGCCATTTTCAGCAAAAAAATCAATAAAGGATTTCCAGTCACTGGCAAATGCAGTTGTCTTTTCCCTAATCAGGCAAGTCAGTTTTGCCATCTCTGCAAATTCTGTCATTTTCACCAACTGTTCCTCCATTGTGGGTATTTCAGAGTTTTTAATTTAATTTAATTTTATTGATTTTTTTGACAGCCTTCTTTGTTTATGTATATACTTATTATGCTTTATCAATAGGAATAAAATACAAAATAGTAAACCAGGCCCAGAGGACCCCTTGGAGGGTAGAGCTGAGGATTTTGTACAATATCTGTATGACAAAATCACTCAGATTCGGGAACAGCTGGACTCTGACTGGGTAGATCCAGGGGAGATGACAGGGGCAGGTCCTGAGAATATTATATGGGAAGAGTTTGATCCTGTGACTCCCGAAAGCGTGGACAGGATACTGAGCAGACTGAGTGCAGCCACATGTTTATTGGACCTGTGTCCCTCCTGGTTGGTACTGGCCTCCTGGGAGGTGACGCAAGGCTGGCTCCAGGGGATTATAAATGCTTCTTTGAGTGAGGGTGGCGGTGAAAGAGGCGGTGGTGAGGCCCCTCCTCAAGAAGCCCTCCCTGGACCCGGCTGTGTTAGCAAATTATCGTCCTGTCTCCAACCTTCGCTTTGTTGTGAAGGTTGTTGAGAGTGTGGTTGCACGGCAGCTGCCTCAGTACTTGGATGAATCAACTTATCTAGATCCGTTCCAGTCGGGCTTCAGGCCCGGGTACAGCACAGAGACGGCATTGGTCGCATTGGTTGATGATCTCTGGAGGGTTCGGGACAGGGGTTGCTCCTCTGTCCTGGTCCTATTAGACCTCTCAGCAGCTTTTGATACCATCAACCATGGTATCATGCTGCATCGGTTGGAAGGGTTGGGGGTGGGGGGCACTGTTTTACAGTGGTTCTCCTCCTTTCTCTCCGACCGGTCGCAGTCTGTGTTGACAGGGGGGCAGAGGTCGACCCCGAGGCCCCTTGTATGTGGGGTGCTGCAAGGATCGGTCCTCTTGCCCCTTCTGTTCAACATTTATGTGAAGCCGCTGGGTGAGATCATCCATGGTTTTGGGGTGAAGTACCATCAGTATGCTGATGACACTCAGCTGTACATCTCCACTCCAGACCACCCCAATGATGCCCTCGAGGTGATGTTCCGGTGCCTGGAGGCCGTACGGATCTGGATGGGGAGGAACAGACTCAGGCTCAACCCATCCAAAACCGAGTGGCTGTGGTTTCTGACGTCCCGATAGAGTCAGTTGGCGCCATCTCTGACTATTGGGGGCGAGTCGTTGGCCCCCACAGATGGGGTTCGCAACTTGGGCGTCCTCCTGGACTCGCGGCTGTCTTTAGAAGAGCATATGGCAGCCGTGACCAGGAGGACTTTTTATGATTCGCCAGTTGCGTCCCTTTCTGGATCGGGACTTGTTACGCACGGTCACTCACGCCCTTGTCACCTCACGCCTGGATTATTGCAATGCTCTCTACATGGAGCTCCCCTTGAGGAGCACCCGGAGGCTCCAATTGGTCCAGAATGCGGCCGCACGGGTGGTGACAGGAGCGATGTGGTACTCCCATGTGAACCCCTCCTGCGCGAGCTGCACTGGCTCCCAGTGATCTTCCGGGTGCGCTTCAAGGTTTTGGTTACCACTTTTAGAGCGCTCCATGGCTCAGGATCAGGGTACTTACGAGACCGCCTTCTGCCACCAGTAGCCTCTCACCGACCAGTTCGCTCCCATAGAGAGGGGCTCCTCAGGGTGCCGTCGGCCAAACAATGTCAACTGGCGGCCCCCAGGGGGAGAGCCTTCTCTGTGGGGGCACCTGCCATCTGGAACGAGCTCCCCCCGGAGATACGGAGGATCCAAGACTTACGCATCTTCCGCCACGCCCTAAAAACGTTTTTATTCCAACAGGCTCATCTGGCCTAACTCTCCCTTTTAAATTGGCTTTTAAATTGGCTTTTAAATGTTTTTTAGATAAATTGGATGTTTTAATTTGTTTTTTGAGCCTAAATTATTTAATCTGTTTTTAATCGTTTTTTGACTTTTGTATGTCTCTGTATTTTATTTTGGCTGTTCACCGCCCTGAGTCCTTCGGGAGTAGGGCGGTATACAAATATGATAAAATAAAATAATAATAAATAAGATGCACACCAGCCACTTTCAAAGTCTGTCCCTGTGCCTTATTGATAGTTATGGTGTAGCACACCTTAATGGAAATTGTAGACGTTTGAACTCCAAATGGTAGTCTGATGGGATCAGAGGAATTCAAGGTATGAAAACAGTTTCTCCCTGATTGATGCCTGTGAAAATCGTGGCTTAGATTATGTGTTTGTACAGAGTCTTCACCTGAAGCCTGATGCCATTGCACAGTTTTGGAGGGGTTAGATTGCGTAACAGCATGATTGGAGTGCCAACCTTGAGGTAGAGGACATGAGGTGGTAATCCTGATGGGTTGAGAGTGTGGAAGAACACCACAGGATAATGTACAGCATCCTCGACCTCCATTACCGAGTCCACAGATTCATACTTCATATGCTCAGTGGACAGCTTCTCCAGCAGAAAGTTGTTGATGGTGATGGCTGAATCGTTTGTTGGAGTGAGAATACTCTTTCCCTCAGCCATGAAGCGCAATCCACTCCAGCCTCATCCCACATGATAACTTTGGCATCTGTAAATCTTTTCCTGCATTTCCCCCCCCCTCTTTTCCCTTTAACTGGTGTTACAGTAGAAGGAACAGATTCATCTGAACTGAGGAGGTCAGTGTAAGAAGTGATTTGGGGCTGGGACATTATGCAGGAGAAATTTGGTTGGCTTAGTGGTGATTGGTGATTGAAACTCATAAGGGACTATCTCTCCCGATGCCTTGAGTTCGGAAGCAGTTCCATAGGTGGAAGGCGTAGATATTTTGGTGAGGTAGTGATGTTTAGTACTGTAAAGAGCCCCAGACCGCTCCTGAGTGAAGAATTTGAACGTCTGCCAGTTTGAACTGAGATAACGGAATGTAAGGCAACTGGCAGTTGGAACAGAGTTCTTTTCAAGTGGGGAGGGGTTAATATAAGGCAACTGGCAATTGGAACAGAATTCTTTTCAGGTGGGGAGGGGGAGTAGAATATCTAGCTCCTTAGCATCAGAGCGTGTTAATATAAGGCAACTGGCAGTTGGGACAGAGTTCCTTTCAGGTGGGGAGGGGGAGTAGAACGTCTAACTCCTTATCATCAGAGCATGTGAATATAATACTGTATAAGAAATACTAATGATCTGATGGTCATTTTGAAAAATCCATTTGTGTGTGTGTGTGTGTGTGTGTGTGTGTATACACACACACAAACATACACACACATATATACACACACACACACACCAGTCAACAGGTATGTATATGTGTGTGTGTATAGATAGATATAGATATAGTTTTCTTTTCTTTTCGTAGGTCTTTATGTGTATTTCTCTTTAGCCAGGTTCTTCCTACGTAAACCAAGATTTTTATGCAGTGAACTAGTGGATTGGGATTTCACTGAACTAGGGCTGCATAAAAATCTTGGTTTACGTAGGAAGAACCTGGCTAAAGAGAAATACATATAGATATAGATATATAGATATAGATATACACATATACACATCAGTCAACAGGTTAGCCCAAATATTACACTAGTCTTCAAATCCCTCTGTTAACCATCTATTATTTTATTTAAACATATAGAAAGTCCACAAATGGCTTCCAGTCTCTTGTAAAGCTGTCTAGTCTAAAGAATTTATTGGCCACCCTCTTACTACAGGGTAACTCTGGGCAGTTTACAGTATTGTTCCAGGTACCAGCACAATTTTTGGATTGCTATAGGCCTTGTTGAAAAGAACCCAGCTCAGATCTAGTTTATGCCAGGAAAAAGGAGGCACAGGAAAAGTATTTAAAAACTAAGCAGTAGAATCCCAAAAGCCAATGTGTAAATACTTCTTGATGCTTTTGGCTAGGAAACACAGGGGTGGTCTATTTCCTGCAAGTACAATAAAAGTTTATATACACAGCAGCACAAGAATAGTAATTTATCAGAGAGTGAAAAGGTAGACTAAAGAGAGAGAGAATAAGAAAGAGTAGTAAGGACCATATTGACCATATTCCCTATATTGACTTCCATATATCTATTTGATACATACATTGATAATTTTAGCAAGAAAACAGATTTATAGAAGTCAATATAGGGAAATGTAAAACTGACTGAACCCCCTTCCCTTCCCTTCCCTTTCCTTCTTTCCAGACAGTGTTGACTCCTGATGACTGCCTGGACTAAACCCTGCACAGTGTTTTGGCAAAATTTCAGAAGTGGCTTGCCCTTGTCTGTTTGCTAGGGCCAAGAGTAAGTGTTTGGTCCAAGGTCACTCAGTTGGCTTTGTGCCTCACGCATGACTAAAATTCAGTCTCCCCATTTCTAGTTTGGTACCTTAACTACTGCACCACTGACTCTCTTTTGTTTCTAGAAAGCATTTATTTCTATCTCCCTAAGTATTCTTTCTTAAGCCTTTAATCATCATTTGAAGAATTTCCAGAGGAGTGTGTTTATGGTATTTTCAAAATGTTTTATACCCCTGTCTGCAGCTTGCTTGCAAAAGGGCTTCTCTCAAGTTGAACTGAGCACTTGGGACCAATTCAAAATCCATGTCTTGATGGCTTTAATCCAATTCATATAAATCTCCAGAAGAACTTAAAAGCACTTCATTTCAGCAGTGTCCTATCATTCAGTCCACATTTTCTTTAGAGACGCTTTTTTAAAAAATATCGCAAATATAACAACTCCATCCAGGGGAAGAGCTATAGAATACACAGTCTACATAAAAATTTCAGAGGCACTGAATTCTCTGGTATTTCCAGAGCTTTGCAGCAATTTAAGGCAATCGTTTTGCTTTTTAAATCCCAATGGAAAAAAAGCAGAATGATTCTGAACATTTTAAAGGCTTAAATGCAGTGGTGGGATTCTGCCGGTTCTAGGCGGTTCGGCCGAACCGTTTGTTAAATTGCTGGCTCGCCCTGTCCCTTGTCCCGCCCTCCACACCACTATTTATTGCCAATAAATAGTGGTGGGCAAGGGATGGGCGAGCCAGCAATTTAACAAATGGTTCGGTGTTTTTTTGTAATTTTATTGGCCCGCAGAGCTTCAGCATAGGCTAATTAGCCCGTTGATTAGATTGGCCTCCCGACTCTCAGCTGATTTGCTCTCAGCTGTTTTGCTCAGGGCTCTGCTGCTTGTTTGCTTGCTGGAACAGTTTTTTTTCCCCTAGCTATGCTGAAAAACGAAACTGAAAGTAAAGCAGGCTGTTGACTTTGCTATTGCTGCAACGTTGGAAAATTAGGCAGGCAGATTTCTTTTCTTTTTCCTCACCAAAAAAGGTAGGTGCAAACTACCTTTAGTGAAAAGGTAGTGAAGAGGTAGTTCCTCTTCAGGGAAAAAGAGGAGAGTTCAAGATTTTAAAACACAAAAGAAAAAAAGCTCTATTTAACTAGGGAATTGTAATAATTGAGATACTATTAATTGTATATTGTGTTGAAAGCAGAAATGGTTAAGTTGTGGTTTGGAGGAATATATGGGGGAAATTATTTGGTTTATTATTATTGGTAAATATAATTAATTGATTTGTAAGAAATTGGATTGCATGGAAATAATTGGAATATTCATGTTCATATTGATTAATATACAAACAAGATAGTTATATAACTAATTGATTTATATTAAAATGTTGAATTTATATTAAACAATTGTAATATTACATAATTAACCAATGTGAGGATGGATACAAAAATAGATGACAATGGGAAGGGGTATAATATAGAATAGAAGGGAAAAATTGAATTTGATTAGGATTAGAGATGAGGATGAAGGGTAATATTGGTTTTTTAAAAAAATAGATAAGGAATAAAAATGGCAAAAAGGAAATTTAGAAATTGTAAATGTAATTGAAATGACTTAACACTGTTTAAATGTGTGTTTCTAATGACTGCTATTTATTCATATTTGTTCTCTTTTATTCTTTAAAGTTTAGCAATTCATTCTTTATCTTAATATCTTTATATTTGTTTGGGGTTGGCTTTCTTCCATTTCATCTTTTTTACTGTACAGCAATCTTTCTCCTCAAACCTATCACCTCTCTCTTTTCTTTCCTTCTTACTTTCTTTCCCCCCCCTGCTTCTTCTCCTCCCTACTTCCTCTTCCTTTCTCCTTCTCCTCCTCTCTTCCTCCCTCTCTTACCCTCACTCCTACTCTAATTTCCCTTCCCTTCCTTCCTCCCTTCTCTTCCTTCCCTCTCTCTCCTTCTTTCTTTCATCTCTCTTCTCCTTCCTTCATCCCTCTCTATTGCTGTATCCTTTTGTGCATATAGATTACTCAGAGGGCTGAAAAAGTTATTTTTGACTGGTCCTCGCACTTTTGACCACTCCTCGAACTTACGACTGTCCTCACATTTTACGTTTTTCACCCTATCTTGTCACCATGGTGAAGAGAAGCAGTTGTGAAATGAGTGACACAATTGTTAAGAATGCTACAATGGGATTTTCTATTAAAGACTTTAAAAAAGATGAACTTTGGGGATCAATTTATACAGGCGGTTTCAGCAATTTATCAAGAGCAAAAGGCACAGATTATTATTAATGGAAGTTTGACAACAGACTTTAATATTGAAAAAGGAACAAGACAAGGTTGTCCGTTATCCCCATTGTTATTTATTTTAACACTAGAAGTCTTGTTGAATACAATATGGGACTCGAATATTTTGAAAGGTATAGTGATAAGGCAAGAAGACTATAGAATAAGGGCATTTGCAGATGATCTGGTTGTTACCCTAACACAGCCGATGGAATCAATAATCCAGATGAAAGACATTATACAAGACTATGGCACAGTATCAGGGGGGGAAAATGGGGTGAAAATGTAATTGTAAAACTTTTGCAATTAAAAAAAAAAAGAATGCTACAATGGGCATAAATGATGACCAGTCATAAGGGTGAGGATCGGTCAAAAATGTGAGGACCAGTCAGAAATGACTTTTTTCAGCTCTCTGAGTAGTCCCTATGCACATAGCCACACCCACACGGTCACATGACCAGCTAGCCACACCCACCCAGTCACATGACCACCAAGCCACACCCCCAACTAAGCCACGCCCACAGAACCGTTTGTTAAAAAAATTGAATCCCACCACTGGTTAAATGTGTAATTAAGTAAAGACTTAAGGCACTCACTTCTCTTTCTAAATATCTCAACTCATCCCCTCCCCTAAAAATAAGCTAAATATTTAGCTCTAAGTGCCTGGGGGCTGCAAAACTATATTAGGAGCACAGGTACAGTACCTGATGGACCAAGAGCTACCCACCCTTGAGTTTCAAATAGGCATGTCCAACCATTTGGCCTCATACAGGGAAGAGGAAAAGTCTTGGCCACATATAAAATAAATAATATACAGTTAATGTAGTTGATTTGTGTATATATGTGTGTGTACGCATACATGCATACATAAATAATGTTTAAAAATTACAATTTCTGGGGCCACATTGTTAGTTGTACAGGGCTTCATGCAGCCTGGATGTTGCAGGTTGGACACGCCTGGTTTAAAGAGCCAGGTAATGGGAAGGGCCTCTGTCTCAGGCTTTGAACAATCATCACCAATAGTGTCAATTAGCCTTACATAATTTCGGTTCACTTTAAAAATATGAACTTGACTTTCCAAATTCTCAGCCATGGTTATACTATTTGGGAAATCTAGGCTGTCAGGACTGCATTGTGTCTAGCATATAAAGATTTCCCTGACATTGTATGTCATACAATTGATAGATCGATGATAGATAGATAGATAGATAGATAGATAGATAGATAGATAGATAGATAGATAGGCGGGCTGCTGCCGGTTTAGACCGGTTCACCCAAACTGATTGTTCTGATTCTGCGAGGTTTGGAGTACTGGCAAATCGGACCACCGGCTGGCCCTGCCCCCACTTGTTTTTCAGGCCATTTTCGACCATTTTCCGGGCCATTTTCAGGCCATTTTTCTGGCCAAAATCACCCCGAAAAACAGCCTAAAAATGGCCTGAAAAACGCTCAAAAATGGTCTGAAAATGACCCAAAAAAACTGGCTGCAAGAGGAAGAGAAGCCAGGTGAGCTGGACGCACATGTGTTCCTGGTCCCCTCATCCCAGAAGCAGCAACGTCGCACTGTTCCCTCTTTGGTAGCCCCCTTCTTCACACAGGATCGCCCAGCAATGGAGACGGAGAGGGAGAAGGAGGCGGCGTTTCTGTGTGCTCTTGTTTCTGTGTGGCACTCTCCCCTCAATGGTAGTGGCCACCACTGCCCCCTTCTCCCTCTCTGTCTCTCCTGCTGGGCTATCCCATGCGAAGAAGGGGGCTAGCAGAGAGGGGAGAGTGTGAGGTTGCTGCTTCTGGGATGAGGGGACCCGGGAAGCATCTGGGTCCAGCTTACCCAGCTTCTCATTGTCTCGCAGCCAGCTTTCCCAGTCTAGCTTGATGCTGTCTCTCTCTCTTTCACACACACACACACACACACACACACAAACAGGTTGGATCTTTCTTTCCTGGCTGACAATTCTGGGACTTAAAGTCCATATGACTTCAAATTGCCAAGGTTGAGAAACATAGCAAATAAAGTAATGAGGGAAAGGAACCTTCTTGATGAGACTTACTCATTCTGTTTCTGAGGCTTCATGGTTGGCCCTAGCAGTGGGAAGACTTCTGAAGGAGAAAATACATAGAGTAATCCCATGGGCATAACATAGCCATTTAAAGCTCATGCATCCCTAAGATTTATGGCATTTCTCCTGCAATGGGAAGGATTCCCAATCTTTCCTCTTGCTAATATTGTTTTTAGGAGGACAGTCATATTCCCAAATCAAGTCCAGAAAAGATACCCACATTTTATGAGTTGCAGTAGACTTTGAATTTGTCTCTGGGAATGCCTGACAAAGGTCACCCTTAGTTATGCCATCTCCATGTTGTTAGGATTTTCCCACACTCCTTTTTTTTCCCACACTAAAATGTCTCTATAGCTTTTTCTCTTTCAGACTGGACTCTCTTCCCTTCAGTGAGGGGTAGCTTGACTTTGTGTCATAGACAAAATAATCCTTTTAGATTTCTCTTGAAAGCCCAACAGTGTTTCCAAGAATATCAAGACACCTCCACACTCAGACTCTGAACTCACAAAATTAACTGTTCTGAGGAAATGAATCAATTTATTTCTAAATTTTTCTCTGAACTATTGGGCATATGAGCTACATTGGTATATTCCTTTGAAACACTGAAACATATGGATGATTCCTTTTTCTAATAGGAAGGACATTTCCTTGGATACTACTCTGCTTTTTTTTTTTTTGCTTCGTACCATAAGATGAATAATAATAAAACTAGATAGACAGACAGACAGACAGACAGACAGACAGACAGACAGACAGACAGACAATGATGATAGGCAGGCAGGCAGACAGACAGAAATATGGATGGGGAGATGGGACAATAGCATGTTATTATACTTCCTTTGGGAAGAGGTAAGGGTGTTGTTGTTTTTTGGTACTCCATGCCTGGTGGTGGCTCATCAACCAACCACTGAGTGACATTCTTTGCATTTTCCTATTGGCCAGCTGGTGGGAAAGAAGAGGAACAATACTAGGCTTATGGAGTTCTCTTTATGTCAGGGTCATTATAGTGAAGACAATCAAAGGTCAGTTTCAAACTATTTAGAAGTTTGTTCAGTTTATGTCATGCATGGGGCAGGGTGGGCGTGTTATGTTGTGAAGGAAGGAGATTTGAGAAACTCAGTGTAGATGTGACTTCCAATTGCCATTGCTGGTTCCCTGATGTAAGAGTTCTACATTGTCCTCATCTGAAAAGTGAGAGGAAGGGATAGATTGTGTAGGTTCTTGAGTGTTTGGGTGGGAAGACCTTCAAGCTCTTTTATGCTACTGGTGATGGCTTCAAGAACAAGGAAGCCTGGTGAGTTTTAAGCATGCATCCACACAAACAGCAGAAATATATACCATAATACCAAATTCAGAAGTCTCAAGATTAGGATAGCCATATCAACAACTCTTAGATTTATATACCGCTTCATAGTGCTTTACAGCCCTTTCTAAGCGGTTTATAGAGTGACCGTATTGCCCCCAACAATCTGAGTCCTCATTTTACCAACCTCGGAAGGATGGAAGGTTGAGTTAACCTTCACTCAGTCAGGATCAAACTCCTAGCTATGGGCAGCCTGCACTACTGCATTCTAACCACTATGGTTTTTAGTTTAGTTCTTTCTGCCACAATGATGGTCAAAATTCATTCCTCAGAAGATTTTGAGAGAACAGGTTTAACCTTCATTGCGTGGAGCAACTTTTGCCATGAGCTTCTCTGTTTGTAGATTTTGTGTCCCAAATCCACTGCTGAACATGCAGTTTGCTAAAACCTTGCCTATCAGTCTACGCACTTTCCACACCCCTCCTAGACTTCCACGCATCAAAGGGCACCAAGGTTAGAGCAAATTTTCTTAAAGAATATTCAGCAGTTTCTCTCATTAAGTAGGGAGAAACAATTTCCCCTTTTCAACTGATTTTGCTGTCAAGAAAGGGCAACACATTATTGGTTATCTAATATATTTTTATTACAATTTTTCATTAAAAGACACGGAGAAGATTTTTGGAGGATTTTTTCCCCCTGGTTTCAGTCAAATAGTTAAACCAGACTTGTGGAATATTTACCGTACCTAGAGGTTGGGAGTGCCATTTGCTGTTCTGCCTTAGGCAATAAAGTGTCATAATTCAGGACTGGAATGAATACAGAGCAGAAAATTATTATTATAATGATGGACAGTTTTAACTATAGAATAGAATAACAGAGTTGGATGGGAACTTGGAGGTCTTCTAGTCCAACCCCTTAGCTTAGGCAGGAAACCATACACCATTTCAGACAAATGGTTATCCAACATCTTCTTAAAAACTTCCAGTGTTGGAGCATTTACAACTTCTGGAGGCAAGTTGTTCCACTGATTAATTGTTCTAACTGTCAGGAATTTTCTCCTTAGTTCTAGGTTGCTTCTCTCCTTGATTTGTTTCCACCCATTGCTTCGTTTCCCACCCATTGATTAGTTTCCTGCCCTCAGGTGCTTTGGAGAATAGCTTGTCTCCCTCTTCTTTGTGGCAGCCCCTGAGATATTGGAACACTGCTATCATGTCTCCCCTAGGAATAAATAAGAACATTTCTCAGTATCTGTATAAATATATTAAAATAGATGGTAAACATTATGAAGATGAACGTTATGATGAAATACAATTCTGTTTTTTTGGTTAAGAATGTCTTTGCATTTTTCACTGAATTAACAGAAGAATTCAGTGCCCCTTGCATTTGTGTAGCTGTTCAGCACAGCTGCTAATAGAGAGTGTCCAGAGGTCAGAATATTCCCATCGTAAAGTCTCTGAACAGAACTTCAGCTGTTCAAATAATGTAGTTTTTCTTATAGTCCTCCTGCTGAGACGGTTCTTTGTGAGCCTAAAGAAACAAGTGCAATATAGAAAACTGACAAAAGCTTCATTTCCAACATTTTTTTTACAAGGGATCACAGTTGGTATGATTGTCTTAAAGAAAGAAAACTATTTCATACCTTCATACCCATAAAGTACCCACCAAATTATTTATTCGTTTAATTGAAAGTGACCATTGTGCAGATAAAACCTAGAATTATTTTCTTCCAGCAATGTGAATGTGTGTCTTTCAAAAATGTCTTCTCAAAGCAAGATGATTGATAAGGCAAATGTAGCTACCAGATATCAAAAGCTGAGATCAAGTGGCTCAAAATATCATTTTAATGTCTAGTTCACATGTTGAGCTGTATCACAGTTTTGTTAATTATGGTTTGATTCCAAGTCGGCTGAATTTATTTATTGCATTAAATATATATAGCCTGGTTTTATAAGTGAAGGCAGTTGTGTTCACACAACATCCTAAAAGAAAGCCAAATAAGCCATACCCTCATTCTTTATTCAGTCTTGTTTTTGTATTAAGCATCCTTTGATGCTTTAAGGTTCAAAGGAGATTTCAGATCAGGATCCCAGCAGATAGTGTCCATTACCTAATCCCTTATAGTACAGTTTAGGGCAGGGGTGTCAAACTCAAGGCCTACGGGCCAAATCTGGACCGCGGGATGCTTAGATCTGGCCCATGGGGCCTCCCTGGAAACAGCAAAGGACCGGCCCACTGTGTCTCTGCCAGAAAAAATAGAGCTCAGTAGAACCACATTCCCCACCCTCCCCAAGCTCTGTTTTCAGTTGCGATGACCTCCTGCAACCCTCTGCCAGCAAAAATGGAGCTCAGGAGGGCCGCGTGCAGCCCTCCTGAGTTCCGTTTTTGCTGGCAGAGCACTCAGGCCATCACAGGCACCCCTGACATAAGTGACTTCAAACTGGCCACCTTGGTCATGGCTACCCAGCCCCCTGAGGTCAAACATAACCCTGATGCGGCCCTCAATGAAATTGAGTTTGACATCCATGGTTTAGAGGTTTCAGTCAGACAGAGGATCTTTTACTACTCACTCAAAGCATTAAGTACTGTCACTTGACCAAGACCCTAAAGATGGCTAACTGATCTCAGAAGCATGCCAATTGACTTCCTGCCCCCCGTCTCCCTCATAACTGATCACCTGGCCTATGCGCAACTCATTTGTGTCAGCATCTTTTGCTTCTGATGCCCAGTTTCTCAGAACCACATTACCTCTCTCTGACTCTAACAATTACCAATATGTACTAGGCTTTGTGACACAGAGCCATGACCCAATTTGGATAACTTCTTTTGTGATTGCTTATTATAGGAATCAGGGAGGGAGGCAAAAAATATGATGAGAATACCATATTCTAGGCAGTTTTCTTTGAATGAGAACTTCCCAATAATTCTACGAATTATTACTTTATCATCATTAATTGATGTAATGGTCAATAAACTACTCAATCATTGTTAGCCAGCAGCAAAAGGGTTCCTTCCTTCCTTCCTTCCTTCCTTTCTTCCTTCCTTCCTTCCTTCCTTCCTTCCTTCCTTCCTCCCTCCCTCCCTCCCTCCCTCCCTCCCTCCCTCTGAAGTCTCTTGGCAACTGCCTGCACCAATCCCTGCAGTTTTCTTGGCAAGATTTCAACAGTAATTTGTCCTTGCCTTCTTCCTAGGGCTGAGGGAGAATGACTGGTCCAAGATCACCTAGCTATTTTTGCTTAATAGCATGTGGGAATGACCTTGTAAGACAAGGGGAGGAGCCCCAGCTGGAAGAATGGTCGGGCAAGCAGCAACTGAATAGGGCAAAAAGAAATGGGGCATGGCAAATATCTCAGAAGAAATCCTTCTTGGACTGTAAAGGCCAAATGGGGGGAGAAATGCACTTTCAGATTTGCAAGAGTCTGTTAATGTAACTTACAATGAGGTAGAATTAGCCCAACTGGTTGTGCTTCCTACATGGAGTACTAACAATGCTGACATCATTCTTGCTAGTTTCAACATACATTTATCCTCAGTTCCCTTTTAATTCTGCCAGAATATGGATTATTCTCTTATATAAACAGTGGCATAAACTTAGCTGAATTACTGATTCATCTGTGGCAATGCTCTCTGCTGGTTTTGCAAGACAAAGGTCTTTCCCAGGACCTTTCTTTCCCCAGCTTTGACCACCACACATATGCAACCAACATGAATGTGGCACAATCGTGAGTCTGTTTAGCCAGGCAAAGGTTCCATGGGGAACTCTTATTATCTAGAAATAAATGCCAGGACTTTCTTGAAGTTGTTTGCCTGTCATGATCTCTTCCATTAAAAGGGCTGTTCTACAGAGTGGTGTCCATCAACTGTATTTTCTGATTTGATTGTCAGGATATGTGAGTGACAGGCAGCTAACAGATTTTATCTGAAGAAAGGGAGTGGGGGAAAGGAAGACCCGCTCTGTATATTGTTCTTTGCAATTATTGTAATGGGATTTTAAAGTTCAGATGTTGGATATGCAGTCCTTGCTTAAACTTTAGCTTCCTTCCTACCATAGAAAGTCTGTGAGAAAAGCTTTTTGTGAAGCTATTTTTGTCCTTTACTCGGTTGTGCATTAAGCTTGACAGTGGGAACTCCCTTTTTCAAATGTGGGAAATAAATATCTGTCTTCTCCACAGACTTTTGAGTGAGCCTATCTTTGGAATCTACTGAACAATGTCTTTATTTCTGAGTTTCTTTTCTTTTTTTAGAGGCAAAATGAAGTCTAAGTGTGACTATGTCACATTTGCCTTGTAGTATTTTCTTGTTTATTTAAATGTACGTTGTGTATGTGTTTTCACTCAGAGACTTGGAGCACAATGTTTATATTGCCATCTGAGAGATGTAAATATTTACATAACAAAATTTACATAACTGTTCAGTACTAGCAGTATTTTCTTCTTTAGATTAGAGCACAACTTCCTTGACCAATTTATTTTTGGTTATTTTTTCCATCAATTTTGCTGAGAAAAGCACTATTTAGACTGTAGATTTCACAATTATTTCTGTGAGAAGTTTAAATCTAAATTAAAGTACAGCAAGTGTCATAGACAACAATTCTCATTATTTATATTAGTGTATCTCAACTTTAGCAAGCTTAAATATATGGACTTCAACTCCCCAAATTCCTCAACCAACATGCTGGTTGGAGAATTTTGAGAGTTGAAGTCAACATATCCTAAAGTTGCCAACGTTAAAAAAATATTAATGTTAATAATCAGCTGTGGGACAGAAGAGGGTGCAGTACAGTGGTGGGATTCAAATTTTTTTACTACTGGTTCTGTGAGTGTGGCTTGGTGGGCGTGGCATGGCTTGGTGGGCATGGCAGGGGAAGGATACTGTAAAATCTTCATTCTGTCCCCACTCCAGGGGAAAGTTACTGCAAAATCCCCATTTCCTCCCGATCAGCTGGGATTTGGGAGGCAGAGAATAGATGGGGGCAGGGCCAGTCAGAGGTGGTATTTACCGGTTTTCCAAACTGCTCAAAATTTCCGCTACTGGAACTCCAGAACTGGTCAGAACCTGCTGAAATCTACCTCTGGTTCAGTGTGAGAAAATTATGCTAAGAGACATTTAGAAAAACATACCGGTATATTTCTTCAGTAACAAGGAAACATTATCATTGAATAAATAACATTATTATTTTTTTTGTTCTGTTCTAGTGGGTTGAAACTCATAGGCAATATGTTCCTAAGCATTATCAGTTTCTAAAGTTTAGAAACTAAGCACTTTAGAATTGACAGTTAAACAAACATGGTTAACTTATGCTGAAATACTGCCTTTCTTTTAAGTCCTTGTTAAAACAAGATCTGGAATTGGAAGATTATATATGTCATTGGACACTACCAAACCTGACACAAGTCAGAGCACAAAAAAATTCAACGTTGTGCAAGATTGAATGAGGGGAAAGACCTGGCCCATAGAATCTCCAAGAATTGGACATGACTGAATAGATATTTAATCATCATTATATGTCACTTATGGCTTTCCTATGCTCAATTGATGGAAAAATTTAAATTTGATAAAAAGAACCATTATTTTAAAAGTTGTAAGGTTGAACTTGAGATGAAATTGTGGAAAAATGATGATCATGTTATTGCTTAGATATATACTGTAAATGTTTATTGATAATAGAAACAGGATGAAAAAGTTAAAAACTGTATGATAAGATGGGTAAAATATCTTAAATGTAATATGTTGTTGGACCAATGAGAGAATATGTAGAAGAAAGGGCTGAAATTCACATTGAATTCTAACTTTAAAAAACATGTTTATAAATGATGTTATTGCTGGTATTTGATACCCAATAAATTGTCAAAAATATATAATGGAATTTCAAATATTTGTTGGAAATGTAATCATTCTGAAGGTACATTTTTCATCTTTGCTGGATATGCAAGAAAATATCGGGATCAATATGTATTTTGAATCCCTTGATCTCTGTCGGCTCCAATTCCAGCTCATCTTCTCCTGCAGATTCAGGCTCTGATAGGAGCATGACAGCTTCTAAATGCACAAGGTGGAAGGACTTATAAATACCTATAAAACTGAGAATAATACCGGTAACATTTTAATTTTGGGATCTGATGCTTAGAATTACACAGGATTATAGATGTAATGTAGACTATTGTTAATTTTAGAATAAGAGTTGGATGAAGTAAAGAAAGTCAAACTTTTCTACATCAACGCCAAACTCATTAAGGACATTCTGTCCTGCCAAAAAATAATGCTTGATAATTCCATACGCCACAATGAATTGTTTTAAAGGAAAAATATCTATGTTTTAAAGGAAGAATATGTGGGAATATCAGAAAATTAGCTCCTTGTCTGATTCTTGGCTGGATATTATCCATTTTGTATAACTTGGGACATTTGGATGCTGCCACTGTTATTATATTATTATTGTTATCCTTGGGATGGTGAAATTGTTTGATGGGTGGGGTTTTCTTCTTTCGAAAGCGGGCATTGGAATTTCATTTTAATGTGTGTCATTGTGTACACAGAAAAATGACAATAAAGGTTATCTTATGTCATAATTCTATTTTTCTTTTTTCTTTTCATTTTATTTCATTGCAAGGAAATGTGTTGTGCCTCTTTATTTTGAATAACACATCAGCACACACTGATTATGCAAAAATGATCACCTGGAATTCATTATAATGTAGAATCCTAAGACTTATACTCAGTCCACTACTGTTAATAATTCATCGTTATATAATATGCCTCTTAGTTTTGTTACTACAGTACATTTGCTTGTGATGACTCTAATTGAGAATGATAACACGATAATCCTGAATCAGAAGTTGAGAGGGGGAAAAATATGAAGTGGGTGGTTTTTTTTCCTTCTTATGAGAGAATTTGGCGATCATTTGTCACATGGTTTCAGCTAAACCACAGAGAAAAAAGAATGAGAAGGGATTTGGGGAGGGGGTGGACAGATAATGATTAAGATGAAATTGGAAAAGTGTTGCCTGCACTGAAGCATAGTCAGCTATAAATTGTTCATTTCATACAATGACTCCTAAAGAGAACACATTTACAAGTATAAAGTAGCTTTCTGCAGTGTGTCCTCTCAAGTAACTCTAATGAACATATAATTGGACACAACTGGATAGAAGAAGAAGAAAAAAAATATTTAGACAAGAGAAATCTCCCTCTTCTTTTCTGCACAGGAGCGTCTAAATTACGGTATGTAATGAGGACTAAGTAAGTTAAGAGCTGTGGTGGTACAGTAGTTATAATGTTGTACTGCAGGCTAATTCTGCTGACTGTCAGCAGTTTGGCAGTTCGATTCTCACTGGCTCAAGGTTGACTCAATCTTTAATCCTTCCAAAGTCAGTAAAATGAGGACGCAGATTGTTGGGGGCAATATGCTGACTCTGTAAACAGCTCAGAGAGGGCTGTAAAGCACTATGAAGCGGTATACAAGTCTAAGTGCTATTGCTATTATTATTGCTAAGTGTCTCAGAATGCTGGACCAATATTACAACATGGGTGGAAATTGACTGTGCTGGTTAGTTAGAATAATAATTCACAGCCCAACATTTGGTTGTGGCTCCATATCTTAAAGAGTCACTCATGAATTCAATTTCCCTTTTTAACATATCTATTTAAATTTAAAAAATGTCTATGCCACCTGCCAGCAAAACATCCAAGATATTACAGCAATAGCACTCAGACTTATATATCACTTCATAGTGCTTTGCAGCCCTCTCTAAGTAGTTTACAGAGTCAGCATTTTGCCCCCAACAATCTGCGTCCTCATTTTACTGACTTCAGAAGGATGGAAGTCAACTTTGAGCCAATCTGGCGGAATGCATCCTGCATTCTAACTACTGCGCCACCACATTATTATGTCTGATTCTTCAGACGAACTGAATGTATATCTTATTTAATCATATTTCCTTTAATGCATTTTTATAGGAAAGGGTAAGATAATTGTTAGTAGATAGGAAGACAAACTGTTTTGCTTACTTGTTTGTTCCATAGTTCCAATTTCGTGATATACCACTGTACTCAATTTCTGGCTGATCTGAAAAGCTAAGCAGATCAGCAATGGTTTCTTCTTGGATGAGCGATTCCTGGGAAATGTCAGAACCTTGGACCAGATAGGAAAGAAAGCAATGGCAAACCACATCCATATTATTGCCAAGAAAATTATATGTACTGAATGTCTTCATGAAATCACCAAGGAGCCAAACTCAACTTCAGGAAGAGTTTACTTTTAATGGTCCATTTATACTTAGATCAATATATTTTATTCTGGTTTATATGTCAAACATTTTAAAAAATCAATGATGTAATTTTATCCTCAGTTACAGACGTAATTTCAGATTTACCTCCCACCCGACCCCCAGGGTTATATATCTGAAAGACCACAATGCAGTGATTTAGATGTTGGTTGTACTAAACTTTATGATGTTATTTTTTGTCTGTGGCAGTAAAAGAAGAATTATTTCTTCTTGACTTAGTATAAATTGCAGCCCATATCATGTTCTGTTCAAAAGTGCTCAGTTGCTCTATATTTGGTATATAAAATGTAACTAATTCCAAAGATGCTAAAATTAAACCTATTTAGCATTCACTCATGTGGCTTAATTTTTAAGCAACATTTTATTTCTACTCTCCTTATGACTGCAGTGGGCAATTATTTTAGAGCGTAGGAGGCCTTAGGTAATTTCCCCATTAGTAACTTACAGTGCTTTCTACAGTGAACCAACCAGTGGTGGGATTCAAGTAATTTAACAACCGGTTCTCTGCCCTAATGATTTCTCCCAACAACTAGTTTGCCAAACTGGTCAGAAAGTTAACAACCGGTTCTCCCTAAGTGGTGCAAACTGGCTGAATCCCACCACTGGAACCAACCACCATTTTGCCAAAGAAATAGTAGTGAGGACAAGCTTTGTATCATTTCAGTGATACATCATTCAGTGAATGATGCAAAGAAGGCCCTGAAAGTCACTAGTAGAAGAATGGCTGTAGTTAGTATTTTCCAGGATGCAACAAAGATCAATATGATACATGGTTGTTGCTATTTTACATATGTGGGAAAAGCCAATAATTCTGTGGGGTTTATTTTTTCATCTGGGGGAGGACCTCTTTGTTTTTAATATTGTTAGCCCTCTTTGGGGTATGTCTTGTAGTTTTAACATGTTTTTTTCTTTTGCAGGAAGGAGTGGAACTGCAAAGGCTGTAAAACCCAGGTGCCAAGCCTGTCACCTCTGGTTACTGTGATGGTTAAGCGCTAAAAATTATCTGATATACTAGAATATTTCTTACACAGTCAGATAAACAAAGTATAAACAGTATAGTATAGTCCTAAAGCAATGATATGTAATCCTACTGCGTTGCTCAAGAAAAGTAAACACGATCCCATTAACGCTCTTCCATCTGCATAGTTGACCAACAATTCCCATTTCTTTAGGGGTAGAAAATGATTAGATGCATTCTATCTAGAAGACAGGATAGAGGGATTTCACACTTAGAAATGGAACATGATTCTGATAGGAGCTTAGTTGAGCTTTGAAATATGAAGGCAACAAGAAGGCTTGTTAGAATCACTCCTGAATGGCCACTCCTTCACATTAATGGCAGGGCCCCTTGATTTTCTGAGGAGTTTTGAAAAATGAAATGGCACGGTATAGGGGATGATGAGTGAATTTTACTTGACTGAGGTACAGTATGACAGCAAATTTGAGCTTTTACCTTGGGAAGCAGAATTACTTCTTCACCTCTATTGTGTTTCTATTTTGCAATATTATTTTTTGAAGTAAACAAGACCCTTTTAGAGTAGAATGGGCTGGAAGAATCATTAATAAATCACTGTGAATTGTTAGAAGAGCACTTTGTAGATTAAAATCACTGATATCAGTTCGGCGTTAAAAGCTGTCTGAACAGAGCTTGAGATGATGCCAAGAGTTGAGGCTAGTTATCTGAAAATGGTTTAGATCTATGGTAAGGTGACCAACTTTTTTACAATGAGGAGGACACAAATAAATTGAAGGAAAAAAAAGAAGTGAGTCTAATGTGTGCGTGTGTTCCGTGTTGTGTTTTGGTAAGAAGTAAACAAAGCCACTTGCGTGCGGTACACTCTTGTGCGCGGCTCACTCTCTCAAAACAGTTATCCTGTGCAGAGCGCATGCATCTCATAATCACGTCCCGCTGCACTGTACTGAGCCTTGACAAATGTCATGTCAAATACAAATATGTCACATCACACGCAACGGATCAGATTGGCATTGATTGAATATGGAGATTTACAGATTAGTCTTCAAATATCGAAAAGGAGGACATGTAGGAGGACACTTTTCAAGAGAGGACAGAATTTTGATCTTGAGTTGTGATATGCGTTTCTTGTAAACATATTATATCATTATTAAATTGTTTCAAATATGTAAATAATTTCTTCCTTTTCTGTGCTGAATTCAACCCATTGACATTCCAAGATAAACACTTAAAGGTCATTAGCCTCTTTCTGGAGCGCAGAGCAATATGCTTGAAGTTCATCTGAGAGCTTCGATCTCGCTCCTCCCATAGCTCCAATCTCTTGTGCGGTACTCTTAACTGCCTTCTTGTCTTGTCTTTCCTGTTGTTGTTGTTGCTTTTGTTTAAGTAGCTTGGATTGAGCTCTAGTTATACGTTGATCTTTAACTTCAGTCAACTGAATCAAATCCGAAATTGGAGAAGAATCCAGCAAGGGCTCACTCAGAAAACCTCCTTCTGCACCTTGCACATTTTCTAATTCCTGCTTAGACTGTTCTTTCAATTGCCTCTCTTCACTCTCCTTAATCTCCAAAACTGTAGATGTACGTGGAGATGGTGTTCTTTCCTTAAGAATAGTACTATAAAAGTGTTGTGCCTTCTCCACGGTATTCAACCGATATCCTTCTCCCTTATATCTAAAAATTACCCCAGCTGGTGCATCCCACCGGAAGGGTATCTGTAAATTTTTCAATTCCTTAACAAGAAAACCAAATTCTTTTCTAGCTTTCAGCATTTTAGGAGGTAATTCTTTGAAAATTACAAGCCGTGAGCCCCCCACTTGTACAGAAGTGAGAAAAGATTTTTGCAGGATATCATTTCTAATTTCTCTCTCAGTAAAGTATATGACCACATCTCTGGGCAGTTGTCTTTGCCTGGCCACCCAAGAGTTCACTCTGTAAATTTTATCTATTTTATGAAATACCAAATCAGGATTAACTTGTAAAATCTTAGCCAGGGCTTCAGAGCAAACTTGTCTCAAATCCTGTCTTTCCTCCTCTCGAATTCCCCGAAGCCGTATGGCAAATTCCATCGCCCGGAATTGTATCATAACAATCTCATCTTCAATTCTCTGCATTTTATTGTCAACTTCATCAATTTTATAGTCATTGTCTTTCATCCTAACATTAACTTCTGATTTGAATTCTTCAACTTTAAAATCAACTTTCCCAATAAAATCTGCCAGGCCAGACGCCACTTCTGATATTTTTTTGGTCACCATAATTTGATTCTGTTTCACCATGTCTTTAACTTCATTAATTTCCTGCAAAAATTCCTGATGTGATTTTTGAAGTTTATCATCTATCTCCTGTTGTGATTCTTGAAATTTGTCATCCAAAGTTTTAGAAATAAATTCTTTTAAATCTGCCACATCAAATTCTTTTTTCTGAGTTTGTAACTGTTGAGCAGGGGGAAGTTGCGTTTGATGTTTATGTGTGGGGGATCCCCCCCCTGATGCCTTCCCTTCCTGCTTCTTTGAAGCCATCGTGCCACGTAAGCTAGTTTTTTTGAAAAGGGAAGTTCTTTTTCCTTTCCCTCTTCCACAGAAACTTCTAAAAAAGTCCCCCAGATTTAATCAGATGGAACTAAAGTAAAGCAAAGTCAAATTTTGGCAAAAGAAATTTTTTCTTTAGATAGAGCAACTTTGTAGCAATTTTACAACTTTGTAGCAAAGCAGGGAGGCTTCACAAATCCACTTTCACTAGCTCGTTAACTCAAACGCTGGACGCCATATTTTTTCAAATCACTTTCACTCGCTCATTTTCTCTTTTGATTTAAAAAGTCAACAAAGCACTAATACTTGCAGTTTTCAAGTTTCTGGATTCAAGTTGATATTTCCGCTGTTTGTTAAAATTAGTTCCTCTCACTTTAAAAGTTTGCTGCTGCCGGCTTGTTCTGCTGAAAGCAGAATCGTCCCACGCCGCCCGGAGTCTCCGCAGGTTGGAAGGGAGCCACACCTGTTTTCACCCCCAGAAGCAATTCCCTGGGGGGGTTACAGGGGCTCAACCTGTGCCCTGCTGTCTCTGCTCCTGCAATCTTCAAGATTTCAGAGTTTTCGAGCCGCTCCTCGTTCGCGGGGCGGCTCTACAGGCGGCGAGGCTGGCGGTCTTTAAAAAGTCACCGCCGTCGCCGAAGCTCGCAAACCGGAAGTCTGATAAACTCAAAACTAGGAGCACATTATATATCTTCAACTTCGCAGAAAAAGAATGGTGTGGTTATTTATGTAAATAAAAAATTAACAGCAAAAGTTATAGAAGCAGATCAAGATGGTAGGTTTGTAGCAATTGAATTGCTCACAGCAAATGGTCAAATTCTTTTGATTGGAATTTATGCTCCCAACCAACAACAGGATTATTTTTACAAGATGTTACATACTAAAATATTGCAATGGGACTACAGATCTATTTTAATCATGGGAGATTGGAATGGAGTAATTGATTCTAAATTAGATAAAAAGAGTTTGGCAAAATCTAGAATTAGATTACCACAGACCTTTTTTGATATGAAAGAAGATATGGAACTAAAAGATGTTTGGAGAATACATAATCCAAATGAATTGGATTACACTTTTTTTTCTGATAGACATAGATCCTTTTCTAGGATTGATTTTATCTTGTTGTCAAATGATCTACTTGTTAAGACAAAAAGAACAAAGATTTTTCCAAGAACTTTGACTGACCATAGTCCTGTATGGATAGAAATCGAGATGGATAAGGTTGAGAGACGTTCTTGGAGATTAAATGAGAACTTGTTTAGATATGAAAAAAATATAATAGAACTTAAAAAGCATTTGAAAGAATTTTTTGAAATAAATTTGAATAAAGGTACCCCAGTTGAAATTGTTTGGGACGCAAGTAAAGCTTATATGAGAGGGGTACTTATCTACATGAATTCTAAACATAGACTGTTCCGACAAAAGAAAAGATCTGAGTTGGAAATGGAAATAAAGAATAAAGAACAGTTACTTATTAAAAACCCAACAGATGAAAGAATACGAAGTGCTATAAAACTTTTGAAAGACCAATTCCAAATGCTTATGGCGGAACAAGTTGCAACAAGTTTACAATACGCGAAGCATAACACATTTTGCAATGCTAATAAACCGGGCAGATGGTTGGCCTACACATTGAGGAAAAAACAAAGTATACGGACTATTGACAGTATTGACATTGGAGGGAAAGAAATCTTTCAACAAAAATTAATTAAAGAAGTTTTTGTGGATTATTATACTAAACTATATGCTAAAGAAGAGGTGCAGAATGGACTTATAGAAAAATATTTAAAGGATAAGAGAGTTACAAAAATTACTGATCAACAAAAGGAAAGAATGAATTATCTTATAACAGAGGAGGAGATAACAGCAGCAATTAAACAGCTAAAAACAGCCAAAGCTCCTGGCACGGATGGTTTGACTGCAGTGTATTACAAAACTTTACAAGCTGAAATGGTGGGACAACTTAGAGATTTATTTTGCAATATTCAACAAGGGGGTAAAATACCCCCATCTTGGACAACTGCTTATATATCTTTGATACCAAAGGAACAAGTTGGTCCTAAAAAACCAGAGAACTACAGACCAATATCTCTTTTGAACACAGACTATAAAATTTATGCGAAGGTATTAGCCAACAGGTTGATGCCAGTAATCCAAAAGGTGATTCATGAGGACCAAGCGGGATTTATTGAGGGCAGATACATGAAGGACAATGTAAGGCAAGTAATAGACTTATTGGAATATCTTGATAAGAATAAACAGATTTCTGCAGTGCTGGTTTTTTTGGATGCGGAGAAGGCCTTTGATAGAGTGGATTGGAATTTTCTACTAAAGACTTTAAAAAAGATGGGCTTTGGGGACCAATTTATACAGGCGATCTCAGCAATTTATCAAGAGCAAAAAGCACAGATTATTATTAATGGAAGTTTGACGACAGAGTTTAAAATTGAAAAAGGAACAAGACAGGGATGTCCGCTGTCCCCACTCTTATTTATTTTAACATTGGAAGTCTTGCTAAATACAATACGGGACTCAAAAATTTTGAAAGGTATAATGATAAGGCAAGAGGATTATAGAATAAAGGCATTTGCAGATGATCTGGTGGTTACCCTATCACAACCAATGGAATCAACAATCCTGATGAACGACATTATACAAGACTATGGTAGAGTTTCAGGTTTTAGACTGAATTCAAAAAAGACTAAAATGATAGTCAAAAATATGACACAAGATCGTAAACATGAGCTTGAAAGGAGGGCAGGTTTTGAAATTGTACCTAAGGTAAAATATCTTGGAGTTCAGGTTGCAGAATCAAATATGAAATTGTTTCAAAATAACTATGAGGTGTTGTGGCGAGAGGTTCAGAAAGACATGGAGACTTGGAAAAAGCTGCAACTGTCTTTACTTGGAAGAATAGCAGCAGTTAAGATGAACATTTTGCCAAGATTTCTGTTTTTGTTTCAAATGATTCCGGTGCTTAAAAGTGATAAACAACTGAAAGTTTGGCAAACTGGACTTAATAAGTTTGTCTGGAATGAGAAAAAGCCGAGAGTGAAATTGAAAATTATGCAAGATGTTCCAGAAAGAGGAGGCCTTAAACTTCCAAACCTACAGTTATATTATGATGCAGCAGCTTTAACTTTAACAAGTGATTGGTTTGGAAGTAAAAAGGCTGGAATATTGAATGCAGAAAGTTTTGATCTTGACTTTGGATGGCATGCTTACCTATTTTATGACGACAAAGTTGATAAAGTATTTAAAAGTCATATACTTAGAGACTCTTTGATGAGAGTTTGGAAGAAGCACCGACTCAAATGGGATTATAAAATACCGCTATGGCTGGATCTTGGTCATACCTTGTGGAATACAAATATAATGTCACTCGGGGGGTTTTTATACAAAGAGGTTCTTTTTACAGATGCGGGCAGATGGCAGCTGAAGACATTGCAGACACTGTTGGACGAAGGGATTAATTTAACCTGGTTACAATATAATCAATTACAATTGAGATGGAAAGAGGACCAAAAAACTGGTATTATGTTGCATGAGGAAGAATTGGTTAGACATATAAGAGAGAAAGGTCCAATGCATATTAAAAGGCTTTATAATGTTTTGCTAGAAAGGGATTCAGAAACGGAATTAGTTAAAGATTGCATGATTAAGTGGGCACAAAATTTTGAAGAACCAGTGATGTTGGAAACATGGGAAAAAATTTGGGTTCAGAATGTTAAATTTACACAGTCGCAGAATCTGAGGGAAAATTTTTATAAAATGTTTTATAGATGGCATTTAGATCCTAAAAAGTTGTCATGTATGTACCCTAATGTTCAGCCAAAATGTTGGAGATGTGAATGTTTGGATGCTACGTATTATCATGTTTGGTGGACCTGTAGGAAAGTTAAGGCTTTTTGGATAAAAATTTGGTGGGTCATGCAGAATGTATTGAAGAAAAAAATTCAATTTTCTCCACAACTGTTTTTATTGGGCATAGTTAAGGGTTTTACATTGGGTGAAACAAAATTGATATTGTATATGATAACAGCAGCAAGATTGTTGATAGGTAAATATTGGAAGAATGAAGTTTTGCCTACTATCGAGGAATGGACTTCGAAGATGGCCAGTTTTGCAGAGATGGCGAAGATTTCAGCATATTTAAAAGATTGTTCACAAGAGACTTATGAATGGGAATGGAAAAGGTGGATAGAATATGTTCAGAACAAATATCAAACTAGAAAGTATCAAATAGCTTTTATTTGAAAACAATGTATTAGAAGTATCTTAATGTAAAGAGACAAAGAGGGAAAGTTATATAGGGGGAGGGATGGGTTCAGGTATATACATCAGTGTTATTAGTTATGAGTACATAATAGGGAAGTCTGGGGGGGGAGGGGTAGGGAGGGTTAGGGAGGACGGGAAGTTTGGGGAGGGAGGTGGGGGGGTGAAAAAAAAAGGGTGAAAATGTAATTGTAAAACTTTTGCAATAAAAAAAAAAAAAAAAAAAAAGAGAGGACAGAATTTACAAAAGAAGGACTGTCCTCCCTAAAGGAGGATGATTGCAGGGGTGAAATGCTCCCGGTTCGGACCGGATCACATGATCCGGTAGCGATGGTGGCGGGTGGTTCAGAGAACCGGTATCAAAAATCCCTTCCCCTGCCCATGCCCAGCTGAGCCGCACAATCATCAGAGGCTATTTTTTTAAAACTTTTAAAAGCAATTTTTTCTATGACATCTTCGGCCGAAAGCCTCTACAACCTCTTCGGCCGAAAGCATTTTGTAGAAAAAATGCTTTTAAAAGTTAAGAAAAAAGCCTCTGATGATTGCGCGGCTCAGCTGGGATCGTCAGAGCCTTTTAAAAGCATTTTTTCTACAACCTCTTCGGCTGCAGAAAAAAATGCTTTTAAAAGCCTCTGATGATTCTAGCTGAGCCGCGCGATCATCAGAGGCTTTTTTTTACTTTTAAAAGCAATGCTTTTAAAAGTAAAAAAAAAGATTGCGCGCCACAGCTGATCACCCCCCCTCGCGCTGTTCTACTTACCACATGCCTCCTTTTGGCGTGCACTGCACATGCGCATCTTGCATTTGGTGCGTGGTGCACACTGCGCATATGCAGCCAGCGAACTGGTAGTAAACCGGTTCAGATTTCACCACTGGATCTGAGGCATTTCAAGTAAGTTCCCTTAAAATAGATTGTGCTGTGTTTCAAACAAATATATTTAGAGCTCCAAATATAGAGGGGTGGTGGTGGTGGAGGCATTTTCAGGGGAAGCTATAAGACACAGGCAAAAGCCTCTGAAATCTTGCATGCACTGAAATATGAAATCCTTCATTACAATGATAAGTCTCAAGGGAATGCTAAAAAGCTGGTTGCAAGACTTCCTCCGATTGTTAAATCCCTCCCTCCCTCAGAATTTGCAATATTTGCGATTCTTATCTCAAAACAGCCAAAAAATGGTGGAGGAACTGTTTCTTCATGAGGGTCCTTTAAACAAAGTAAATCATGAAGTATTTAACAAGTCTGTTAACAAGTCTGTTCAACATTTTCAATTGCTTGCAGTGCAAAGCATTCATCTGCTGAAAGTCATCCAGCCTTCTTCGAACCATCGAAGCTAGACATAATTGATAGCACCACCTTATTATATTACTTCATTATTTATTTTGCCTTGTGTTGTTTGATATCAGATCGTGACTCTTCCATCCCTCTTGAGAGCGTTTTCTTTTTGTTCGGTTTAAACTGGAAATGTAAACTGTTACCAGTCAAAAGGACTGAGCTATTTTTAAAATGCTTCTCTGATTTAGCATGACTGGGACATACCATAATGTTACGTTGTGCTCAAAGTGGATTAATGTGCCTTCTTTCTCTAGAGCAGTGTTTCTCAACCTTGGCAACTTTTAAGATGTGTGGATGTCTGCTTTAAAGGAAGGATTCCCAACAATGCCAAAGAACAGCATTTTAATGATTTTTTAAAAAAATCCTAATGTTAATGGAAATGAGATGGAAGAAACGATGGTTAAACAATGTAGTAAAAAAAAAAAAAACCCAGTAATGAGGCTATGTTATTAAGAATGAAACCATTCTGAAGCTTTTAAATATTCTGGAGGAGCTTCCCTTTCATCACTTGTCTCTATAGCACATATGCAATTAATTATAATATTATTTTATGAGAAATGTCAGCCCACTTCTAGTGTTTACAGTTCTTGCAATTTGGTGGCGTATATTTTAAGAACAAGAGCATGATCCCTTCAACTGGATAGACCTAAACTGCTGTGGGTTTTGAATAGATACATATTCCTTCCTTGGGAACCAGCCACATTGGCCATAACAGTGCCTTTAAGCAGGATTCCTACAATGCAGTGTTAGTGTTACGATTATTTACCTGATATAAAAACTGTTAAGGTCAATTGGATTGATTTCTCTGCAGACATAACAGTACATAGGAGTGTATAATAATTTGCCTCATTCATAGGGCTTATATATTTTTTTCATATAGAGAAATTCAATAGCTTTCATATAGCCTGAAACTGGTTTGTCTCCTTTTGCAGCCATATTGTTGTTGCTATTTTATTAATATTATTTAAAGAGCCCTGGTGGCCCAGTGGTTAGAATGTAGTACTGCAGGCTGACTCTGCCTACTGCCAGGAGTTCGATTCTGACCAGTTCAAGGTTGACTCAGCCTTCCATCCTTCCAAGGTCAGTAAAATGAGAATCCAGATTGTGGGAGGCAATATGCTCACATTATAAACCACTCCAACACTGCTGTAAAGCACCATGAAGCAGTAATAAGTCTAAGCACTATTGCTATTTTCTGTTTTCTTTACCAAAAGCAAAACCATATTTCAGTTCACCTATATATGTACTCCTCAGCTCTCATTACTGAACATCAGGATTGTTAGCAACTGTAAACCAACCATGTCCCAATTAAATATGTGACCTGGGTATGACTTTACAAATCGTCCCTTTAAATAGTCTCTAAATAGGAACAGCCAATATCAACAAGAGATTCACATGGAGGCAGAAAATTTAACAGCATATTTATCATTATTTGGATGGTGCACATGGACCATTGGAATGCAAAAAGGGCACGTTTTTTGTTCAAGCCCACAGTCCTCAACTTATCTTGAAATGTATACTTCAAACTGTGCATATGTGTGGATGGAACTCTATGCACATACTTAACAAACGAGATTTAAGCAATTGTTTACAGATAAGCTTTCAGCTTCCCCTCTTTATCTGTTTCCATGTAGATGTCTTTCACATTTCCTTCATTTTTCTCTTTTTTCAGAGGGATTTTCCTTAACTGTATCTAATTCTGGTGTCCATACATCATTGAAATATATTTTGACACTGCCTTAATTTTTCCCACAATCTAAGCATGAAACAACCTTAAATCATCCTTAGATGTACTCTTCTTAAATAGTGTTGCCATCTCCCCATTAAGCAAACAGTATCCCAAGGCACTTGTGAAGTATATAAAGTCTGCTGTCTTGAACTCTCCATTCCCCCAGTGGCTCCCTCAGGTGATCCTTAGCAGATGGGATCTGCTAGAGCCTCTTGACCAACTGCATTTGTGCCAACCATATCTTTCCTCCAGTCAGTTTTTGTCCCTGCCACGTTCTCTCATCTCCTTATTCTTTAAGCTTTCCCATTCCATACTTACAGTTTTCTTTTATTTCAGGCCTTGGACTTTGGATTCAGCCACACTAGCTAGCTATTTATACCATCTTTTAGACTTTTCCAACAATTGTTGTGTCAAAAAGCCAGACTTGGAATATTGCATTCAGTCTTGGTTGCCACGATATAAAAAAGTTATTGAGATTCTAGAAAGAGTGCAGAGAAGGGCAACAAAGAAATTTAGGGTAAGGCTAAAACATACAAAGAATGATTAAAGGAATTAGCTGCATCGAGTTTTAATGATAAGAAGATCTAGGGCAGAGGTGGTATTCAGCAGGTTCTAACCAGTTCTGGAGAAACGGTAGCGGAAATTTTGAGTAGTTCGGAGAACTGGTAATTGATTCTTGATGAACGTATCTTTTCTTTTATGTACACTGAGAGCATATGCACCAAGACAAATTCCTTGTCTGTCCAATCACACTTGGCCAATAAAAAAATCTATTCTATTCTAAATATCTGACTGGCCCCGCCTCCATCTATTCTCTGCCTCCCGAGTCCCAGCTGATCAGGAAGAAATGGGGATTTTGCAGTAACCTTCCCCTGCCACGCCCACCAAGCCACACCCACAGAACCAGTAGTAAAATCTTTTGAATTCCACCACTGGACTAGGGGGCACATGACAGCGATTTTCCAATATTTCAGGGGCTGCCACAAAGAAGAAGGGGATCAAACTATTCCCCAAAGCACTTGAAGGTAGCATAAGAAGCAATGGATGGAAACTAATCAAGGACAGACCCAACCTAAATGAAGGAGAAATTTCTTGACACTGAGAACCAGGTCGACTCAAGGTCGACTCAGCCTTCTATCCTTTCTAACGTGGGTAAAATGAGGACCCAGTTTGTGGGGGCAATAAGCTGACTTTGTATAAAAATATACAAAAGTATGAAGGCTATTGCTTAACGCATTGTAAGCCGCCCTGAGTCTCCGGAGAAGGGCGGCATATAAAAATAAATAAATAAATAAATAAACAAATAAATAAATAAATAAACAAATAAATAATCAATAGAATTGCTTGCCTTCAAAAATTGTGGTTGCTCTATCACTGGAGGCTTTTAAGAAGAGACTGGACAGTCATTTGTCTAAAATGGTATAGGGCAGGGGTGTCAAACTCGCGGCCCACAGGCCGGTTGCATCACGTGCTGGCCTCGCCCCACCTGGTTTAGCGAAGGGTGAAAAATTGGTCATGTGACACAGCCATGATGACCTGAGTTTGACACCCCAGTATAGGGTCTCCTGCTTGTGCAGGGGATTGGATTAGAAAACCTTCAAGGTTCCTTCCAACTCTGTTATTCTGTTAAAAGAACAGTAACTATATAACAAGAGTTTCTGGACCTGTCTATTCTTTCCTTTAGCTTTGGAGCAATCAGTGGGTACCACAGAGTCTTCTTTAGCATTTTCAGGTAACCAAGGTATTCTTCTGCTTGAGAGAAATGGTAAGATGATGTTCTCATACTACATATAGTTGATCAAATTGACTATTGGCTCTCTTCTTCAATCCCTCCCCAATGCAACAATTTTATTAAGCATTCCATATTGCATGAAAGTACTTTTTCACTTTTTTTTTTTTTTGCTTCTCTACTAATGAAGTTCTTGAACTGTTCATTTGCTTTGGATTCTATATAGAAAAATCCAGACTGTGCCTCTTAAATTGCTTCATGATGTGCCCAGAGATGAAAATGATTCAATTTGCAGGCAATTATTCCCAGGCATATTCCATGTCACTTGTTTGAGATGGGTGGTCATACAAGTTGAATAAATAAATTAAGAGTAGCATAGGAGAAAATATTGATTGCTCATTTTAAATATTAAAATCATCCTGATGGTGAGATCTGTATCAATAGGTGAAAAAGATTATGATTAACCCTTTAATGTCTTAAAATCTAGCAACAGCAAAAAAAGTAATAACTTGTAAATATTCGCCAATTATGACTGTGGCCATCTTAATGTTAAAGTAGTCACCAGGTATCACTGGGTGAATAGTATGTGATGGCTAAATATCTATGAAAATTTTCTAGCCAATTTGTGCTTAAAAAATTGAATGTTCCCTATGATAGATTGCTCACCTCCAATATTGTATTATATAATACTCATTACCAAAGAGGGAGGAGGTTGAAGGGTGAGCCCTGGCCTTTTCTTCTCTGTTAAACTTTTATTCAGCTAGCTTGGAGAAATGCAGCAAATTTCCCTGTTTTGAATTTTAACAAGTTCTAAGAGTGCCTGTCTGAGTTCAGGCATAGGCATGAATTCTGGAAAGAATTTATTACTTACGCCTAGCTAATTTATGTAATCAGCTATGCTGTTTTATTATTCATGATAATAGTTTATGGCATCATTACTTTAGATAACGCTTGAGCCATAGTCTAAGACATTTATACAGTAAACAATTAAGCAGCATGAAATAATGTAGTACTTTGAATGTTTAAAAATGCAGCTATCTTTTTAAAGAGTGCTTTTGAAAAGATCAAACTTTACATTAGTTTAGCTTAAATCAAACTCAGCAGGATCAGATAATGTACAAGGGCAGGTTTCCTTCCTGGATTTTTGTATGCGGATCAGAATGTGCTATGTGTTAGGATGATTTGGCAGAGAGAGTAGGCTCTACTACAACACCTGTTATGTCCAATTTTACTCAAGGCAAGTCTCAAGGGGTGAATGATCTTAGGTTTCAAGAGCCACCTCAATATAGATTTTGATGTTTGTCTACAGATGTCAGAATGACAAATGGTTTCCGAGACTACCTGGGTGGAGATCAAAGTAATTAATCTTTTGCAGTTATTTACCAACCCTAGCAGATGCAATACCTACACTGAAAAATATCACTTTCATTTCTCTTAGGCTAGATATTTATTGCATTTAAATGGAATATTTCCCGTAGAATAACATCTAAGATTGATTTCTTTATTTTTTCTTTAACATGACCCCAATATTCCCTTCATGGCAAAGGAAACAGCATATCTTATAAAAGTGGGAGAAGATATAATAAATGAAAGATGCACAATGCTAGATAAAGTTATATGAACAGGGTGAACAAATCTTTTCCTTGTCAGCACTTGCCTTAATATCAATAACTATAGATAAGAAAGTCTGCACTCTATATCCGGCTTATCCACATGACAGGTCTATAATCTTTGAGAATTTGACATGGGGAATATAAAAAATATAGATAAAAAAACTGTGTGACATATAAATATAATAAATAAAGTTTACCACTGCACATGTTGAACTTTCATTTGTTCAATAGAGGTTTCTCCTGCTCCTCCTTTTTTTTCCTCCCAAATCCTCTTTTTCCTCCTAAATCTATTCAGGAAGTTCCTCTGAAGAGATTTTAGGTGCTGTCAGAAGTCTGTAGGGGTGTAGAAGGCAGAAGGAATGGCCTTGAAGGACAAGAGCTGCTATGGCGAGAGAGCAATGGTCACATAAAAGGAGCTTGAATAAAACTAGTTTTATACCTCTATGGAATTAGTGTTTTAACCTGGTCTACTTTATAGAGTTGAAAAAGGGTGAAGATATGTCCCAAAATCATAGAACAGAGCTGGGAGGGGCCATTTAGGTCATTAAGCCTAAACCCAGCATAGGAATCTAAACTGATTGATTGGATGAATTTTGATGCCACATCAAAACATTGGGCGTCTTACAGTTAAAGTGTAAAGAAAACAGAATAAAAAAAGACATCTCTCTGGAATCAAAACCCCAAAAGCCAAGCAATCAGTAAGTAACCATAGGGACCGAATCCTCCTTGTAGTTCAGAGCCTGGGAGAACAATCAGGTTTTGCCAGTTACAAAAGATCAGAAGGGTGGGAGCAGTGCAATTTTTCCAGAGGATACAATTTTTCAAACTAGGAACCATCGCCAAGAAAGCCTACTTCCTTGGTTCTATAAGATAATGCTACTTAGTATATGGGACCTAGAACATGGACCTAGCTTGTAATTTTGCTGTTTGCCCTTCTTGTTCATTTGCTAATGTTTACAAGACTTAGGTAGAAATTATTAATATCTCAGGAAGAATATTTGCATTAGCAACAGGAATATTACTGATCCAAATAGTTCTGTCACACTCTGTTATAATTACAGTACAGATTTTAGATAACATATACTGTAGGTTTGTATAATAGATTTAATTATTAGGTTATTAATATGGCTACTCTAAACCAAGAGTAGAAAAGAGACATCATTGGAAGTGAAAAGGAATTTTAAGTTACAGTAATTGAATATGGATGGATATGTTCCTGGGAGTCCAGTCAAAGTATTGGCAAATCTAGTCAAAATGGCAAACAAGTAACTTTGAATTTTCTGTCAAGAAGTTCATAGCTTTCTTAGTCTCACTGAACAATCATTAGAATGCTAACATTTTAGAAATAGGTCTAAGTTTAGTATGAAATAGTAAATAGTAATGTGCAGACTTGGTGTCCATTATTATTTTTCTGGCAAAAAAAAAAAAAATCTTATAGCATTAATGGTTTAGAATTCTTTATATATTTATAAAGAATATAGAAGGTTTCTAGTCCCAAAACATGCTTCCATTCATTAGATAATTTGAACCTCCCTCCCTCCCTCCCTCCCTCCCTCCCCACCCCTCTCTCTCACTCACTCACTTTCTTTCTCTGCTTAATTTTTATAGTGCAACAACCAAAGCTCTGGTGGTGCAGTGGATAGAATGCAATATTGCATGCAAACTCTGCCCACAGCCAGGAATTTGATCCTGACGGGGCTCAAGGTTGGCTCAGCCTTCCATCCTTCCGAACTCAATAAATTGAGAACTTAGGCTGATGGAGCAATGTGCAAATAATGCTTCTACGTTGTAAACCAACCAGAGAATGTTGTAAAGCACTATGGGGTGGCATGCTATTGCTATGGCTAATGCTATTGCTATCTTTTCTTCCTAAAGTACACTGCAAAGGCTAGTTACCATGGCTTTCTGGTCTTGAGTTGGAATCCTTCCTGCATATATGCTTCCACTGGCCATAGGAGGTGATGATTCTTTCTTTGTTTAATAGCTTTCCTTCTTTCTGGAAGACTTACAGTGGTTTGGCTATGACTCTGAGAAAATAGATTTCTTTTTTTAAAATTTGTAATGCATTTATCATTTTTAAGTAGGTTTTCTTCAAGACTGTATGCCTATGGGGTTTCTTAAATATATAAACAAGCTTAAGTACATGAGCAGATATAAAAACATTAACGTTGTATTGGCAACCGTGGCTTTGTAATTAAATGTATAGGATGTCTCGTAGTTTTGCCAAGCTGAACAGTGGCTGAGCCTTTGGCAAGTTTAATTTGTACTAGCCTCTTAACAGACACAGACAAATTGGAAAGGGGTAACATTATACCGAGAGTTTTGTTTCCATTTTGCACAGTCTGATTCCAACATGGGAATCGGGCAAAGAATTCCATCACCATCCCTGCTATGGGAGCATTAGAAGCTCAGTAAGATGAGCCAATAAAAATGACATTGTACAATATTTGTTGGCTTGTGATTTGTACCAGACTACAGACGGAGCACTTAAAGCTTCATGGATGGATGAGAAAGAGGGAGGAATGATTTGCCTAGCCTAGTCAAAACTTTTTTCTTACAATATTAGTCCCTTTTCACTTTTTTTATGTTTGGGCACCAAAACACACATTTCACTATCAGAACTGTCAAAATGCGGCGGTTCAACAATTTCTTTAATATGGGGTTCTGTAGATCATTCTTACGATAAGAACCTATGGCATGAGTGCCATAGGTGGCATGCAGAGACCTCTCTGCAGGCATGCGAGCTATTGCTCCAGCTCAGTTCCACCGCACATGCGTGTGTGCCTCCCACCGGCTAGCTGATTTTCGGGTCTCTGCCACACGTGTGGGGGGAGCATGGGGGGTTACATGAACATGTATGGGTGCACAGGGGGTTGCACTTGCATTGCATTATGGTTTATAAGTGCAGGGAGGCCTACTAGGCCCAAAACAGGGTGCAGGGGGGCAGTGCGGCCCCCCCTGCGGCCCATTTTTGCTCCCAGGAGGCTGCAAGGAGGCCTACTAGACCCAAAACGGGGTGCGGGAGAGTGCGGGGGAGGCAGCATGGGGGTCATGCGTGCATGCGCAGGGAGGCAGAGTGTGCGTAGGGGGTTGCACATGCATTGCATTATGGGTGCGCGTGACACGCGCACGCAACAACAAAAAGGTTATTCATCACTGGCCTATACTTATCTGGAAAGGGGACTAAATCCCACTCAGTGGAGATTGCTATGGAAAAGACATATAGGATTCTCCTGCATAGCCTTGTATTCATATGAACTTCCTTGAAGAGGAGGTTTGGAGGTTCGGTCTTTGCTAGACTGAAACAGACACTTCAAATACAGGACTGTTTCTTCAGTTGAACATAGAACATCAGTATACATTGTAAGGGCTGAGACTGGTAAAGCAGGAACCAGTAATTACCAAGCTAGAGAGAGCTGTTATATCAACATATTTCAGCTGCCTTCCAAGAACATTAAGATATGAGCCAAGTTCCCATTAATTTGGAAGGGCAGGAAGGAGAAGCATAGAGTTTAAACTCTGGAATGTAGATACATGTGTACAGTAACACTCTGGCTTCTTTGGACAGCAGTTGATGATCAGCTGTTGTGTTAAAACTCCAACTTTTTCAGATTGTAATGAAACCTGGGAAAGAGGCTCCTCTGAAAAACAATCTGGTCTTTTAAGAAAATCAGAATATCCTGAAAAAGCTACCAGCAGGAAGGAGAGAAAAATCTGACATGCATCCTGCCTTTCAGAATGCAACCTACTCCAGCATCATACCCTAGATCATTTTCTAATCAATAATCATGTTAATGGGGTGTGTAAATAGCTGGTCATCGGCTCTTCTTACACATGCATATGGAGTATTCTTTGCTACTTTTGATCTTTCTGAAATAGGGACAATTGAACAGCAGTTTAAGTGTTGTAGGGGTGATTATTCCTATATATGCTTGACTAAAAATGAAGTAAATGAAAAATAACTATAATGAGGAATTGTCTTTTGCTGCTTTGGGTATTGCATGTGATATAGGGATAAGTTCCAAAGACTCATAGGATTTTATGAGCCAGAGATTTCTAGGACTGGGTGATGAAAATGGTGAACTAGACATCTCCAAAGAGTGTACCAATGGATTAGTGATAAATTCAGTCCAATGGAACCTCTCCAGATAAGGGTAGTATGAGAACTTCCCCATTTGTGCACCAGGTAACTGCTCCTCATGAGGAGACTACAGGACAGTGGTTGTCTCATGGGTCTGAGCACTGAACGAAGCCATTAAGCTCTTAAACATAGTGGAGATTTTAAGGGCATTGGCTTCATCCACCTCAGTTTCCAATCAGTCTCTGATTACAGAATTCTGTCTCTTTTTGCCCGAGTCAGTCTCCATCCCCAAACTGAAGCAGTGATACTTGGTAGGAAGCATAATGGGAGGGATGCACAAAATACTGTCACCACATGTAATAAGACAACTTGCTGCTTCCAACTTGCTGCTTCCAACTTGCTGCTGCCAACTTGCCACAGCCAACTCATCACAGGACAATTCACCATGGCCAATTTATCATGGGACAACTCACCATAGAAGAATTCAACAATTCCATTTAATTATTTAAAATTATTTTATAATTTAAAATAGAAACTTATTTTAATTTTTATCATTCATATTTCATTTTGTCCGTCCTTTTGCATCATTTCTTTAATGATTCTGTCCCACCATTTCTTCAATATGTGTAATTCTTGTCTCGTGGAGACTTGTCCCACAGCGAGTGGGCCATGAAGAATTGACCGTGGTAGGTTGATCACAGCAAATTAGCCATGGTGAGTTGTCTGCTGTGAGTTGGCTGTGGTGAGTTGTCCTAGACCCCTTGGCACAAACCACTCTATGAGCAGAACAGCTGGGTGGGTCTGAGTGGTCATGATCAAGTCAAACATATTTTGTTTGGAAAATGGTTATATATGCTTTTATAGGAAGAAGGCTGGTGGGAAAAAACCAAGGCTGAGGAGCATAACTGTTAACTGTATTTCTGGACAGCAGCAGTGATGGTTAAGAGAAAGGAAAGAAGATGGGAAAGTAGATGAACTTCCTGAATATTTTATGCTGGGACATTGAAGGTAGCTGATGTTTCATATATTTTGCAGAGCTCAGCAGACGTCTGGGATAATATCTCTCAGTGGTGAGAAAGGTCACTGGCACAGCTGTATTTACTCTGTACTAATAGGGAAAACATAACATTTGGCAGTAATCTTCCTCAAGAGAAGCTAGGTTTGTGTAGAAGGAAAGGTAGTATTTTAGTGTGACATAGATGGGGAGAAGGGGAGAGGCAGAGACTGGGAAGGGGGAAGGAATAAGTTACTGGTATGTGTGAAATCAATTTACCGTATTTTTTGGCGTATAAGATGCTTCGGTCTATAAGACGCACCTACCTTTTTTGGTGAGGAAAACAAGAAAAAGAAATCTGCCTCTGGCTCTGCCTCCCAGCAATTTTGTCTCATTGCAGCAAACAGCAAATAGCCTGCTTTACTTTCATTTTTGTTTTCAGCATAGCTTGATTAGCATAAGAAAAAAAAAAAACTTCTCCCAGCAATTTACCTCCTTGCAGCAAGCAGCAGAGGCCCACGCAGCAATAGGCAATGGCAATCCCTACAGCCTGAAACAGCTCAGCGTTGGGAGGCCGATCTAAGGGACAATCAACTTGTGCTAATTAGGCTGTGCTAAAGCTGAAATGGGCTGTTTCTTCTTGCTGCTTGCTGCAAGGAGGTAAATTGCTGGGAGGCAGAGGCCAAAGGGTGGGAGCCAGTGGGTGGGCAGGGGTACATTTGGTGTATAAGATGCACCTAAACTTTCACCCCCTTTTAGAGGGAAAAAAGGTGTGTTTTATACTCTGAAAAATACAGTAGGTTACATCAGAATACCAACTTCTCATCCAGAAGAGCATGGGTGAAGTTTGCCTTTTCAGCAGCATCTCCATTACTCACATAGTATACAATGTGCCTTTGAGGTGAACGGGGGGGGGGGGGGGGAAGCAACAGCATCAGTAAACAAAAAAATGTTTGGCACAAACGATAAGATTACAGCAGGATTCTGATATTGCTGTAAGAGTATTTCTTCTACTTTTTCACCTTCTTGGGTTCCAAAGATTCTCATCATGGAATGACAAACTATCCTAAAAATCCCAGGGAGTGTTCAGAAAACAAAAACAAAACACAACAGAAAACGTCTCTTATAAAATGCATGGGTTTATCCTGTAGAAACAAAATTTTGTTATGATGAATTACCAGGATTCCTTCCCTCCCCGCTTCACCATTGATCTGAGGAAGAAACAGAAGGACAATATCTGCTAACGTTTTGATGTATGAACCACCTCATAGGTTGTGATTAAGAGAAATTCAGTAGCAACCCAACTCCCACTTTGCAAATTGGTAATTAATCTGGATACTACTAAACTCTTGTGTCTGTAACCTTTAACTGGGTGAAATGGTACATGATAGGGCTTTTTTTTTCCCAAACAAAGTATCTTAAATGAGCTAACTTTACAGAGTGCACATAAAATCCAAGACTCATGACTCCTGTGGAACTGAAATTGGGGAAATTCAATAAAACATTTTATGACATAAACATTATCCTAAAGCAGTTTATGACATATATGAAATGTCAGAAAAAGTTTCCTGTAGACAGCTTCTGATATTTGACCATGCTATACAATTCAACATGAAGTGCTTTCAAGGCAGATACATCTCCAAATATCTCCCTGGATTATTAAGAACTTTTCAAGTACATCAGAAGCTCTGCCATTGTTGAAGGCATTGAGGAATCTGGTAAGAAAATATCTCTGAAATGCTGACCCAAGAAGTCATGGGTTGTCTAGTGATATCTATTAATTTATCATCAAAAGCCACATAATAGATTGTGAGGCATTAAAATGATGTGATTTTCAAATGTCAGCCTTAATGGTCAGAGGTTTCTGTAAAATGGCATTGATGTCATACACAAAATGATGTGTTTGAAACGTCTCCATTGTGAGTTTCAATAGTTTTAAAAGCACATTGACCTCAAAGCAAAATATGAATCTGAATAAAATTGTTTTGGATTCCAATCACTTGCTGTACAAAATGATCTAAACAACCTACTTTAGTGCCTGAAACAAGATCTGAAATGTTCCTGATTTGTTCTTGAAATGGGGCATTTTGAATTTGAAAAACCTCAGATTTGCAATGTTTTGCATATTTCTAGAATTTAGTTAAAACTATGCAGAGCGGGCAACATATTTCCCCAAATGACCAAGAGGTATGCAGAGGTATTCAAAGGTATACAAAGAAGTATACACAGAGGTATCCACGAAGGTACACAGTGATTTTCCAGCACTGGAGAACAGTCCATATTTTTTTCCGGATCACATACAAAATATGACCATTTTTGTATGCTGACAGCTTGTGTTTAAGTGATGACGGCGAAAAAGCTGTCATCACTTAACATATTCCACTTTGAAGTGGTTTTCTAAAATTAACCAGAACAATCACATTAAATAAGACTTGTGAATAATGCATGTCTTGAATCCCAAATTCATTTTTCATGCAAAATGATAACTTTTAATGATAGGGGGCTGGTGAAAAACAATACATATACCATCATTTTGACATCTATTTTTGTCCCAAAAATGTAATGGTTTTCTGTAGGACATGACCCTTTAATTGACTCTCTTTCATTAGCCATATTTTTGGCTATCTATGACAATGTTGAAAGAGTTACCCTGTTTCCCCCAAAATAAGACATCCCCTGATAATAAACCCAATCAGGCTTTTGAATGCATGGCAATAAGGACAAGTGCTTATTTCAGGGTTCAAAAAAATATAAGACAGGGTCTTATTTTCGGGAAAACACGGTACTAAAAACAGATAAATTGATGTTGATATATAGAGATAAGTCATATGAATATTTTGGTATATGTACTTAAATCTTCAAATAAAATCCAAGATAGGCTCTTTTTTTAAAACACCAGATCCAAATGTTTTGTTGAAGAGCTAAACTGGGTAATGTTTCTCATATGGAACATATTTTACACAGCTCTGCTTATTGATATGAAATGTATCAGCAAAAAAGGATTGTTTATGTATTTCTGTGAAGTGTTGGTCATGGACTTTGTTTTATTAAGCTGATTTTGCTTTGTTGAAAAATCTTTACAGATGTATAGAATCACAAATACTTTGCTTATGATAACAACTGTATTTCTATCATATAAAATAAATCTAGCCAAAAGATAATGATAAGTAGGTAGGTAGGTAGGTAGTAGGTAGATAGATAGATAGATAGATAGATAGATAGATAGATAGATAGATAGATAGATAGATAGATACATAGATAGATAGATAGATAGATAGAATGGAAAGAAGGAAAGAAGGAAGGAAGGAAGGAAGGAAGGAAGGAAGGAAGGAAGGAAGGAAGGAAGGAATTTAATCATGGCAAGCAATGTTATGGACTGGAAACATATTTGGAATTTGGAACTTTGGGTTATGAACCAATTGTTTGTTTGAATATATTATGGCATGGGATTCAGAGATACTTCTTTCTTCACAAAATGGCTCCTATAACAGATAAATGTATATGTGAATTAGCTTTCCAGGTACTCTTTGGGATCTTTAAAGTACTCCCTAGCAATTGTGTAAATAATGATGATGCTAAAGCCTAGACCTTTGCTTTGCAACATGCCAAGTTGATCTTTATTTTGTCCTTCAATAAAAAGCATTTCTTCAAAAGTCAGATGGGAGAGGGAATCTGGTTACCACTGAGAAAACTGTCTGAGGGTATGCTGGTATCTGTGAGCACCACATTGCCTACCTTTGTTCTAGATAAAATTTATCTTAAATGATTAGCATTCTTAACTCCACTTCACAGTGGATTGAATTATTTATCCAAAAGTAAGCAAGTGTTGAGGAAAAATTCTCAGATTGGCTAGTGTTAATGTAGTTGGAGCTCCTTACTGGTTGTGAGATATATGTTTTGATTGAATTCACCACCTTGTTTAATATTTTCCATCTTGACTTTCCATTTGTTATTTTGTTTCTTATATGGGGAGCTACACACCCTTGATCTGGAGTTGGGCTGTAGTCTGTACCAACACTGAATAAATAAACAAATAAGCTTGGGAAACTTATCTATTGCCCCTGGAGATCTTGTGATAAAAAAATTCTCTGTGGAAGCCCTACAGGTGACGAAAGCTGTGTGGAAAGCCAATTTATTGTGAGGTGATATTGCATAGATAAAATGTATTTTTTTTTCTTCCCCTCCTCTGCTTTTCGATTGTAAAAATTCCTTCCCAGAAACAGATTTTTAGGAGACTAACATGGCAGTGCTGTGATGTGGTGTATATGTTGTGTGGCTTAACCCCAATTCTGCTGTGAAAAAGGGAAAGAAATAGGTATATTAGAATAGAATAGAATAGAATAGAATAGAATAGAATAGAATAGAATAGAATAGAATAGAATAGAATAGAATAGAATAGAATAGAATAGAATAGAATAGAATAGAATAGAATAGAATAGAATTTTTTATTGGCCATGTGTGATTGGACACACAAGGAATTTGTTTTGGTGCATATGCTCTCAGTGTACATAAAAGAAAAGATACGTTCATCAAGAATCATAAGGTACAACACTTAATGATAGTCATAGGGTACAAATAAGCAATCAGGAAACAATATTAGAGCAGAACAGAGAAACCTTACCCAGCATTGGCTTTGCAAGACATCCATATAGCTGTCTTTTCATTACAACTTCTGTAATTGCCATTTAAGAACAGAGATCAAGCAGATAAAAGTTCACCTTCCAGCTATATTGGAAAGAATCCTTTGTCCCTGATGACACGACCCTTCATTTGTTTGAAAAGCCTGCTATTGCTGCTTACAAAATTAATACTACAAAACACACAAAATTTGTGCTTTCTCTTCCATCTTTGGTTTTCATCTACTGCATTCGTAATGTGATTTGGAGAAAAAGGCTAATGGGAAAAAAATGTTACCATGAAAGACATTTTTAAAAAATCTCATAATAACTGTATCTCAGTAATTTGTTGAGGAATATGAACTGATCATGGAGGCCTAACTTAATAAAAAAGCACCCGGATCCATTTTTATTTTCAATTGATATTTTCAATTGATACAAATTGAATTTGTAATGTCAATCCATTAGTGTTATAATTTGGGCTGGCTTAAATTTCACTTCAGATGCTTTTCTTGCATTTTATAGCTTGATCACACAAAGTTATTTAGCATAGTTCCTTGATTTTTGTTAAGTTTATTTATGGTTGTATACATTATTTATGGATTTCATTTTGGGTTATTAAATTAAATCCAGTCCTGTTGTTAAACAATACAGTTAAGTACATTATATAAACCAGGAAAGCCAAAGCTACGTAATTGTGTTCAGTCCTCAACACTTTTACTTAAAGGAAACTGAGAGAGGAAATAATATGAATGACTCTCAGTTTGAAACCCCCAAGATTCTTTAACTCCAGAAGCGAAAAAGACTAGCCAGAGTTATTTTTAGTTATTATATGACCATTATTGAAGAAATCATATTAAAACTTTACATTATATTACACTGGAGTATTTGAACTTTTAGCTCTATCCATTGGGATTGTAACTACAACAACAGGATATTAAAAACTTAAGGGTATCCTGTTTTCTAGTATCATTTTTTTACTCTGAAAGTAATATAGTGAAATATAACATCAAAAGCAGGTTTATTGCATTTAATCATTATCATTGAATAGTGCTCAGCCCTTGGGTTCTGGTGTTAAATTGCACCTTCGCAGCCTTGTCATAATAAACAGGCACACACACACTGATTCAATCAAAAACAATGATAATATTGCATCTCTCCTAAAATTCATGTTACTTGGGAGCTCCAATCACTTCATTTAGGCTTCTAATCCTAATTAATCCAGCATGATTAAGTCTTAGAAAGGTTTGTGCAAAAGAATATCCACACAAAATTTGCATAATAATTTCTTACACAGAATGGGGGAAAAAGACTGTGAATGTCAACTTCTAACCCATTTCTAACCAGAACAATGAAATGCCCTTATTTAACATCCTAAAATTTTCCCAGAGGATTGTTTACCTGCCTGTGAGTAACCTGTTCTCTTTCTAGCTTAGATTTGCGTCTTGAAAATTACCCTGGAAATAGAAAGGTATTTATTTATGATCTATTTCTAAACCAAAGCATCTTGAGGGTAGGGATGTGATAACAAAACAAAAACAAAAATCCCAGAAGCTGTAGTTGTGTGCTTGCTTAATCTTTTTCTATGAATCAGCCTTCCTCAAACTGATGTCTTGAACATTTTCCAAGATGACCTTACTATTCTGATAGAGGGTACAATGGTTGAAGTTTATTGGAATTGTAGCCAAGAGTTCTGGAAGGCACCATTGCTGTGGACTAGAGCATTGTTAAAAATTGGGTTTCCCCTAATTGTTGAAGGACTCATTGGAAAGCTGCCAAAATATCTTGGGGAATTACAAAGTCACTAGGGGGAGGCATTTAGCTGTTCTATTATCAATATTTTCCTTCATTGGGCAGCCCTAGTTTGCTCCTTACCTTCCTGACTATATAGTTCCTGAGCTTGTAGCAGCTGCAAGAGAAGTAAAAATTCAGTGAGGACTTCCTCTCACTTCTGATATCTTCATGTGTGTGTGTGAGAGAGAGATGGGGGGGGGGTTGCAGCTGTTGGATTTTTATTTGTCACCCAGTTGTGAAAAGCAGAAGAGTCAGGTCAGAGGGGAGGGAAAAACAGGTGCCATGCCTTTTTTGGAAGGTGTTGGTAACTTTATGCTCTGTTGCAATCAAAGGGATGCTCATACACAGTCCAAATCCTAGAGATCAGAAGCAGTAGATTTAGAGGTAAACCTCCTAAATCTAGTGGAGCTACTTCTAATATAAAGGGGAGCTTACATAGCTTCCGAGACGAGGGAACACTGCCTAGATGAACTAAATGAAAGGATTCTAATGTCATCTTCTCCATGGAAATGAGATTTATATATGCAGAGATTGTATTTTTGTTTTACATTGTTTGGGGCTAAACAGATTTCTATCACAGAGTGCCTGAAATAGCTAACATCCGAAAGAGACTTGTGTCCTTTTCTAATACCATAATAAGTAGGCCTCAGGGACAGTAATGGGACACAGGAAGACATCAAGAGAAATGTATGTTCATTTTTGAATCTAACATAAGAGCTGCTTCTTACAAATACAGTAGTATATGTCCTGGGAGTTGTATATCAGGATTATGCTACCTTAGACTGCAGACTCCAATGTCTTGGAGCATTACATTTAATCATGACAATAATGGAAGAGAGCAAGAAAGTGTACACATTCAAGAGCTGGGATAAACTATGAATCAGTGATTTTACAAAGGCCATATCATTGTGACTGGTAGGTGAATTGTACTGGAAACATTTTAAAAAACTAACTTAACTGTTTTGCTACCAATACATTTCGTTTACATTGAGCACATATATTATAGAATTTCATTTACCATTTTACTAGCTATACCAGATCTAGGCTACAATATTATAGATGACCAGTAAATGGTAGCAACAAGTTAGAATTTTCTGTTGCTCCTTGATGACATCTTGTGGTGGTTCAGATTTTCAATACTTAGATTTAGAAGCCCAAATTTAATCAAATGCAGCCTGACAAATGTGGGAAAGGTCAAGGACAGAAGGCAGTGGAAATGATTAACACTTTACACCGGGGGTGTCAAACTGGTGGTCCAATGTGTCACGTGCAGGCCACGCCCACCCCAGCTCCACGAAGGGGGAAAATGTTGCGATACGTCACGTGACAGCAATGTGACGCCGCAAGTTTGATCCCCATACTTTACACAGACAGTGTATAATAATCCTTCTCTTGACTTCTCTTGTAAAGGAATAGAGGGGAAAAAATAGAATAGATTCTATTTTCCTAGAGCCAATGGAATTTCTCATTTTTGAGATGTTTTGTGTTCTTTCCTGTCTTATAAAAGAGATCCTAATCAATAATAATATATATAATATAATAATAGCAGAGATAACAGTCTTGTGATATTTTTAGGATTGAATATAATAAAATTTTATATTATAAATATTATAAAATCTTAGTAAGACCACATGTGGAATACTGCATCCAGTTTTGATCACCACATTCCAAAAAAGACATTGAGACTTCGGAAAAAGTGCAAAGAAGAGTAAATAAGATAATTAAAGGCCTGGAGGTTAAAACATATGAAGAATGATTACAGGATTTGGGCATGGCTAGTCTGGATAAAAGAAGGACTAGAGATGATATGCTAGCCATATTCCAGTATTTGAGAGGCTACCACAAAGAAGAGGGGGTCAACTTATTTTCCAGAGCACCAGTGGGTGGAAACTAATCAAGGAGAGAAGCAGAAACTTCTGCTTTTAAGGAGAAGGAGAAACTTCCCAATAATGAGAACAATTAACCAGTGGAACAGCTTGCCTTCAGAAGTTGTGGGTGTTCCATCACTGAAGGTTTTAAAGAAAAGCCACTTGATGAAATGTTATAGGGTCTCCTGCTTGAGAAGGGGGTTGGACTAGAAGACCTCCACATCCCTTCCAGCTCTAGTCTGAATTGAATTGAACACACTTATGGCAGAACATACATATACTGGGGCTGTGATTCTAGAAATCTCAGCCAGCTCCAACTATGGGATTTAATAACTCATATTGAAGACCAGCAGAATGAAGAAGGCATAAATAATTATGTCTTCTGGGTGCACTTCAAGGTTTTGGTTACCACCTTTAGAGCGCTCCATGGCTTAGGACCGGGGTACCTACGAGACCGCCTTCTGCCACCAGTAGCCTCTCACCGACCAGTACGCTCCCATAGAGAGGGTCTTCTCAGGGCGCCGTCAGTCAAACAGTGTCGACTGGCGGCCTCCAGGAGGAGAGTCTTCTCTGTGGGGGCACCTGCCATCTGGAACGAGCTTCCCCCGGAGATACGGAGGATCCCGGATTTGTGCACTTTCCGCCGTGCCCTCAAGACATTCTTATTTCAGCAGGCTGGTCTGGCCTAACTTCCCTTTTAACAGTTAATTTTAAATTTATTTTAAAATAGGGGTATTTTAAATTTGTTTTCTGGGCCAAATTATTTAATGTATTTTAATATGGTTTTTAAAGTTTGTATTATATGTATTTTATCTTTGGCTGTTCACTGCCCTGAGTCCTTCGGGAGTAGGGCGGTATATAAATTAATTAATTAATTAATTAATTAATTAATTAATTAATTAATTAATTAAATAAATAATTAAATAAATGTTCTACTGTACACCGCATTAAAGTAAAATATTGATAAAATTTCATGATAAATTAAAATGCTTTCTTCATTATACATTGCAGCCTAACTTTAATACAAATAGGGACATTACAGTTCCACCAAAGAATGTAACATTTTTGCTAGACTGGGAGAGACCTCTCTGAATTTCATTAGGCCACCAATACTGATTAAGACAAGGTTATTTTTGTCTATGGTTAGCCTAGTTGGAGACAACCATGAAGCCTAGAAGTGTTGAAGGCAATTGTAAAAGATAAGCATAAAAGAAGATGGTGAGATACTACTGATGAGCTGCAATATGGTCATGGGTAACTCTTTAAGTAGGGCAGGGAAATCTAGTAAACCAGTGTTGGCAGAATATAAACAGACAATCCTTCATGCCATCAAATTACTTGCCTAACGCATTGCACAGCTCTTTCTTTGACCTGTTTAATCTCTCCTCCTCTACCACATTGAAGAGAAGGTATAACCGTTACCATACCCCTCTGGCAGACTGGACTACTGTGACCTACAGAAAGAGAGTAACCCCTGTGGATTTTACTCCACTAGTCATTCCTGGCTATAGGGGGCGATGCTCCTCTCCGTTTCAAGGCCATGGAGACATTTCTGCAGTCATGATTGTGACCTAGAAGAACCTGAAACTCTAGCCTATGCTTTTCCTCATTGTTCTTCCAACAGCAGTCTGTGCCCACTCATACAACTCTATTCACTAATAAAAGTTCCACCCATTCTGAGGATGATTTCATTTGTTTTTTTGCAGTCAGGCTCAAACTGTAACATCTCCAGAAAAGTTATAAAAATTCTCTCAGTTGCATTGCTTTACACAGGAAAATGCCAACTTAGTTTTGGGATTGTTTGTGTGTGTTTGTATTGCCAACGTATGCGTGTCGCTGTACACACGCACAATTTTCTTACACTTTTTATGGAATTTACTGTATGCCTCTGTCTTTCTGTCACAGATAAATTGGTCAATCATCTCAACAAGATTATTTACATAATGGTTTTAGTTATTTAGTATGTTAGTATTTTATTCACAAAGTTATTGACTGTACTAATGAATTAGTTCTAATTATTTAATTTCATTTAGTTTTCTACTCTTTGTATTTATAGTGTAGTTTAGTTTTGACCCATTTTATTTCTCTCAATATAGAAATCTTAAAGTCAACTTTATAATCCTTTTTATTGCATAAAATGGGGTCACTAGTGGTGCTAAAGATACTAAAGGTAAATTAGGTTTCCCTTGTCTAGCCGTGTCTGACTCTAGGGGGCAGTGCTCATCTCTGTTTCTTAGCTGAAGGAGACAGTGTTATCCAAAGACACTTCCATGGTCATGTGGCCAGCATGATTATGCACCGAGGTGCACGGAATGCTGTTACCTTCCCATCAAAGTAGTACCTCTTTATCTACTCACATTTGCATGCTTTCAAACTGGTAGGGGGGTAGAAGCTGAGGCAAATAATGGACGATCAGCCCATCATGCGTCACTCTGGTCTTGAAGCTAGGCTGTCAGTTTTACAGCTGACAAGCTCAGCATCTTTAACCATCACATCCCCTGACAAGGTTGCCAGGTGTTTTTAAAGATACTGGATATTACTGGTCACAGATACTTCAGTGGACAAGACTTCAAACTACCAAATGACACTACAGGCATAGTGATGTCCATCTGAACTGAAAGGAGCTGAACACAGAGAGTAAGGAAGATGACCAAGACAGAAATATGCAAGGACCCATGGAAAAGGGACTGAAATTTTTTAAAGTCCAGAGCAACAAGATAAGACTCAAAAGTGACTCAGATGCTTCCCTAATTACCCAATTATAAGAAGGGGCAGGAGATACAGTCAGACATCTGTTATTATAACCAGCCCTTATAAAAGATTATACTCTGTGTAATCCACAGAGGAAGTTTACCCTCTGTGGATAAAGTTTTCTGAATTCATTGCCATTCAATTGGAAACATGACAGGCTTCTCAATGTCTCAGTTCCCATCTCCCTGAAGCTACCACTAGCCCATTTTATAAAAACAGAGCAGTGGATGAAAACTGCTTTATTAGAGAGTACAAGTGATAATACAAGTAGCAGATAACTAAAATTCAGAAAACTGACAAATTGATAGCAAGTCTTGAATGCAGTTATAGATAATAAGGACTCATGTGTTATCTAAGTTGAACTGTGATCTTACATAAACAGGCTGAAAAGAAAAGAACAAATTGGCCATATGAATGACACATACCTCCTTCTCTCCCTCCCTCCTCTTCCTCCCTCCCTCCCTCCCCCCTCCCTCTGTATTTCATTGAGCTGGAGAGCCTTAATATTCAGAGATTTCTTATGAAATACATTCTGGACTAGCAAGTTTTATTACTAGCTATTATTATGATGACATAAGTACATGAAATAACTCAATTGGTAAATATTGAAAGGAGGTGGGCGGAGGAATACAAAGTTTAATTTTCAAATGGCCCTAAAAGGATGGGATGGAAAAGTATATGCAAAAAACAATCATAATCACCATTTCATTTGCAGAAAAACATGAACTCTTGTGACCTTATAGACAAAAACAGAGGAAAAGGGTGGTTGTATACATGGGTGGTCCTCACATTTTCCAACATACACGATTGCCCACAACTGCAAGAAACAATGATTAAAATGAAAGGTTGAACGCTACGGAATATTCATTCATAGATGGTAGATGCTGCACACATGATTGCCCAATTGTGTACATGACTACTTGGGTCCAGTTGAGTTAATTTCAGATAGGACAGGATTGTTGCCAACAATGAAAATATAACTATGTCTACTCAGATAATTTCAGTATAATTCATCCTAAGGGGGGGGGCATTTGGGAATGCAACCCTAGGATTCCTCCAAAATTACAGAAAGCATCAGCTAGAATTTCACCTGGGAGCAAGTTGCCTTTCTTTGTTCCTCATTTATCTCGATCATAGTCACTTTAAAAACTGTTTTCCCCTCATTTTCTAGAGATAGAATATAGAATAACAGAGTTTGGAGGGACCTTGGAGGTGTTCTAGTCCAACCCCTGCTTAGGCAGGAAATCCTACACCACTTGAGACAAATGGTTATCCAACATTTTCTTAAAAACTTCCAGTGTTGGAGCATTCACAACTTCTGGAGGCAAGTTGTTCCACTGATTAATTGTTATAATATTCAGAATATTTCTCTTTAATTCTAAGTTGCTTCTCTCCTTGATTAGTTTCCACCCATTGCTTCTTGTTCTACCCTCAGGTGCTTTGGAGAATAGTTTGATCCCCTCTTCTTTGTGGCAAATATTGAGATATTGGAACACTGCTATCATGTCTCGCCTAGTCCTTCTTTTCATTAAACTAGATATACCTAGTTCCTGCAACCGTTCTTCATGTTTTAGACTCCAGTCCCCTAATCAATTAATTCCCTAATTGTTGCTCTTCTTTGCACTCTTTCTAGAGCCTCAACATCTTTTTAAAATTGTTGCAACCAACACTGAATGCAGCATTCCAAGTATGGCCTTACCAAGATGGACTTCAGTTCCATTCAGCAAGCAGAGGAAGGAAGGGAGGAAGGAAGGGAGGGAGGGAGGGAGGAAAGGAAGGAAGGAAGGAAGGAAGGAAGGAAGGGAGGGAGGGAGGGAGGGAGGATTCTGATGTTTCCTGACAGTTTCCCACAAGGAAACTCAGTGGGAAAACCTGAAGTAAGTTGGAGGTCACTCCCACTCTCACTGCTTTTTTGCCCACCTGTGGTCATTCTGCTTCTGGTTTAGATAAGGACATATTTCTGAAACAATGACCCAATCGATCAGGGATTCTCTAGTAGTAATCTAAAAACAAATAACTCCATTTAAGTAGACATATGTATGTATATACTGTATGTGTTGGCTGAAATATGTGGGTGGATGGGTGTTATCCTTAGGTTGTCCTTAGGTTATTGTACCCAAGGACAAAGAAAGGGATCCAACGAATTACCATTCTGATGAATGTGTGCTTTTGGTAAACCGTGTTCCAAGAGTGAATCTGGTGTGTTGCCAGTCTGAAGCTTGTAAGAATTAAGACACTGACTGAGACTTTCTGCGGTAATCTCTTCATCAATTCTCCACCTTTGGATAAACAATGAGAAGGATGGTACTGTTTGTACTTGACCTCTGTTTACTTAACAGAGCAGAAACTCTGCTGTTGCTAGCTTCACTCAGTTACACCCAGAGGCCTAGCTCAGTCAGATCTCTCTCTGGAAAGCAGCTGTCCTTGTTTTTGTATCAGATTCATATTTAATGCCCCCTTCTCAACTTTAGTTGTGTGTGTGTGTGTGGGGGGTTTCTAATGCAATGTTCCCCTCTCTTCATTTAATTTACAAATGGGAGAGGGAAGACAGAAATACTTCCCCAAAATGGTGCTGAGTCATGGAAAGGAACAGTTGTGCTTGTGGAAAAGTGAGGCTTTTTTTTTTACATCCAGGGAGGAAAAAGATTCTGTCAGTCATGACAGAGAACATTTGAAAAAGAGTGTGAACTAGAAGATTGTGATTTATTTCCAGTAGGTTTAATAAAAGTTCAGAAATACCAAATGTTTATTGGTGTTTATAGGAAACGTTATCAAGGTCATGGGTTATGCTGTCAATCTCCAGCCCTGCAAGTCACAGCCCAAACTTCAGCTTGGTTCAGATCAGACAAATTAAAGCATTCCATTCATCAAGCTGACATCCCAGACAGGATTCTCCAGATTTCTGGATCAAGCAGTCCTGACAAAATACATATGCAATAAGAGAAACACAACATTCTCATTGTGTACAGATGAGATCCTTAAGAAGGCAGTCTTGATTCAGGGCCCTGTGTTTCCTCTGATAATGAAACATTGTTCTCTGTGTGCAAACTACCCTCTTTGCTTTGATATATGGGGTGGTATTTTCTGAGCATGTGAATGGCAAATGTTCTTCAGATAGCTGTCATTCTGTAAGGATGTTGTGGTGTCTGCACCTTTAAGCCCACAGTGAGTGAGTGCAGAGAAATCCCTCCTGGTTGCATTCATCATTCTTGTGCAAGAACTACCATATTTTTTGGAGTATATGATGCACTGGAGTATAAGACGTACCTTAGTTTTTGGGGAGGAAAATAAGAAAAAAGCTGATTGGCAGGTGGATCAGTCTCCCTGAATACCCCCAATCAGCTGTTCCCAGAGGTGAATTTTAGCAACAGGTTCTTTGGTTGTGAGCTCTGTGCCTTGCTTTTTTTTTTTTTTTTTGCTTTTTTTTTTCTGCCTCTGAAACTTCTGAAACTCCATTTCAGAAAAAACTTTTTTTCCTGCCTCTGAAAGCCTCCGAAACAAAGCTTCAGAAAAAAAGCCTCTGAAGCTCTGTTTGGAGGCTTCTTTTCTGAAGCTCTGTTTGGGGGCTTTTTTTCTGAAGCTCAGTTTGGGGGCTTCTTTTCTGAAGCTTCTTTTCTTATGCTTTTTCCAGCCTCTGAAACCTCAGTTTGAGAAGCTGGGTGGGGCTACATTCGGAGTATAAGATGCACCCAGATTTTCACTTTCTTTTTTGAGGGAAAAAGGTGCATCTTATACTTCAAAAAATACAGTACATAACTAATATCCATGTGGAAATATGGTAGGCAGTCTAAGAAATACAGCCTCCTTCCTGCAATCCTGCATGAGGTTGACTTAGTCAACACTATCCACATTGTTCCGACTTATGAAGCAGAAAATTTTTGCAAGGACTGACACTGCCTTATGGTAGGTTATGTTATCTTTATGTGGAAAATCTGTATATTTTGTCACTTTTTAGGACTTTGGTTAATTAAGTTCAGAGACTCTAAACAGAAGTTTTAGATGAAAGCCTGTGGAATCACTTCAATTATATTTATTATTTATTTACTTTCTCACAGCCATTGCTATAAATTCTGAAAATATAATTTGGTTTCATGGAGGCTCTTCCTTAAACTGTTTTCCAGGGGAAACTCATATTGGAGTATTTGGGAACTGAATAAGTCTGCTTACTTTCAAGTAAGCAAGCCAGCTCTTCAGTATCTGCCAAAAAGATAGGAATGTGAATGCCATCTAGATTGGAAGGAAAACTCTTTCATAGGAAAGTGCAGGCTATTGGAAAGATGCCTCCAGGCCCAGCCTTTTAATTTGTTGAGGAAAAGGAAGCCAGAGCATCTCCCCTTAGGCTAAAGTTTTTCAGACTGGTCATTTGAAATATGAGGACTTTAACTCTCAGAATTGTGAATAGGAGCCAGCAGTTAAAATCCTCATATCTTTTTTGATCTTGCCAACTTTAAGTGGTATGGACTTCAACTCCCAGAATTCTCCAGCCAATTCCTAGAATTCAGAACAAGAGAATAACAGAGTTGGAGGTCTTCTAGTCCAACCCCCTGCTCAGGCAGGAAACCAACAGCTGCAGCTGCCAAAAAAGCCAACACAGTCCTAGGCTGCATAAACAGAGGGATAGAATCAAGATCACGTGAAGTGTTAATACCACTTTATAATGCCTTGGTAAGACCATACTTGGAATACTGCATCCAGCTTTGGTCACCACAATATTAAAAAGATGCTGAGACTCTAGAAAGAATGCAGAGAAGAGCAACAAAGATGATTAGGGGACTGAAGGCTGAAACATATGCAGAACGATCACAGGAATTGGGTATGTCTAGTCTAGTGAAAAGAAGGACTAGGGAAGACATGATAGCAGTGTTCCAATATCTCAGGGGCTGCCACAAAGAAGAGGGAGTCAAGCTATTCTCCAAAGCACCTGAAGGCAGGACAAGAAGCAATGAATGGAAACTAATCAAGGAGAGAACCAATCTAGAACTAAGGAGAAATTTCCTGACAGTTAGAACAATTAATCAGTGTAACAGTTTGTCTTCAGAAGTTGTTGGTGCTCAAACACTGGAGGTTTTTAAAAAGAGATTGGATAACCATGTGTCTGAAATGGTGTAGAGCAGGGATGTCAGACTAGATTTCTTCGAGAGACGAATCAGCATTGTAGTTTTCTGCAGGCTGGGGGGGGAATAGGATGGATGCCTCCTGCAGCACCCTGCTGGCCAAAATGGGGCGTGGGGGGGTCATGTGGGCCCCCACGCCCTGTTTTCAGCCTGGATGGCCTCCTACCGCACTCTGCCAACCAAAAAGGGCACAGAGAGCCCATGTGGGCCCCCCATGCCCCGTTTTGGCTGGAAAAATGCTGCAGGAGGCCATCCAGGCCAAAAACGAGGCATGGGGCCCTCCATAGCCCCCCACATACCATTTTTGCCAGCAGAGGTACCATGGGCCGGTCCTTTCCTATTTCTAGGCAGGCACTGCGGGCCAGATTTAAGCACCCCGGAGGCTGTATACAGCCCACGGGCCTTGAGTTTGATACCCCTGGTGTAGGATTTCCTGCCTGAGCAGGGGGTTGGACTAGAAGACCTCCAAGTTCGCTTCCAACTCTGTTATTCTCTTATTCTGAATTCTAGGAAATGGCTGGAGAATTCTGAGAGTTGAAATCCACACAGCTTAAAGTTTCCCAAATCGAAGAACACTGTTTTGGACTGATTAAATAGAATAGATATATCCCTTCTGCAGGAGGTGTTCTTATAGGTAACCTGGATTTATTCCATGCAAACTTTATTATTTTGAACTGTATCTGGAAAGAAACAGGTATACAAAATAGAGCAACTGTAATGATGACAGAACCCTATTAAAAATGTCCCATCTCACCCCCCCCAACCAGGGGTGGGTTCTACTTACCTTTACTACAGGTTTGGAGCGGGGCTGCGCGCATGCTTGCTTTGCTCACACACGCACTCTTCTGCGCATGGGCAGAAGCATTTTTATGATGTCGGGGTCGGTGGACGGAGCTTCCCGCCAGTTTTACTATTGGGTCTATAGAACCAGTGCGAACCGGGGACAACCCACATTGCCCACAACAGATAGGCTTCTGCATTTTGCAGCATTTGAAGTCTGCAATTTATCTTCAAGTAGAGTACCTTGTAATAATGGAATTATGAAATTATGAGGATTCTCAAATGGATTAAATAATGAAATGTAGAACTCTCAAGCATAATATTTTTTTAACTTTATGAAGTATTTTAAAGTGAAAAGAACAAAGCAGACTGGCAATTCAAATGTCATATTGTCCTACCATATCAGTTACTTAACATGAGTAATAGCGTGGATTACAGCCTGGCTATTTCCATGGAAAGGAAGAACACAATCTCCAGATGGTCTGATACAAATAAAAATAAAATCAATTCATAAGAAATTGTGCAACAATAAGTAATGTAGGCTAGGATAAGTACAAGAAAAGCATAAGCCTGAATTTTCCTCCTCTTTTTTCATTATTAAATGTTCGCTTTTATGAAGATGAAAATACAAAGATATTCAGTCAGAGGAGAGAGAACAACTTATTTGTATTGTAATTTAAAAATAAAAATAAATTGAGGGAAAATTCTTTTGAGATTTCACGGTGATCTAGCTCACTGGTTTCAATGTCTTCTAATAAACAGCATAATATTAAAATAATGGAAGAAACAAGCGGGTACACCTAGAGACTTGACTGAATTTGAAAATACAAGTTGGAACATTTGTTGAGCCTTATTCAGAAATTGCTGGCGAAATATGATTTAGAAACAGAACAAGTTAAAGTTTGAATGATTAAATAGATGAAGAAGTTTGATCTAGTAATAGATACGCAACAATGGGAATTTTAACAACAAATGCTTGTTCCTTTGTATTTTTATCTGTTGCTTTGTGTATGTTTATTTTGTTATTCTTATAGTTGTTTGAGATAGTTCATGAGCATTTTGTTTTAGGTTTTATAAAAAGTTATATATTACATATGACGTGATCCCACTCAGAATGTAGATGCAAAGCATTTTAGTGGCTTGGAAAGAGCCGGCTGCTCTTTCTTGCTTTATGTTGCATTTATCATTAAGGCCACAAATTGAGCTGGGAGAGGACTGGAGAATATTATCTAAGTGCACCATTCTATTAATGGTAAATTCAAATTCCATTCTTTGAACCTAGGACACTTATTCTCTGCCAACAATTGCCTTTGCCTAGCAGATGCTTTACTTCCAAAATTCTATTTGAATCAAGTGATAATTCTGAAAGCAAATAGTAACTTCGGTGGAGAAGGGATCAGTTGAACCCATCTTTTGTGGTTCAGATTGAGGAAGCAACCAAATCTCTATTGCTTTTGTAAAAGAAGCATGGAAAATCTCCAACAAGGGATTCAAACATTACTAACATGTAGCCTGATTTCCTCATTTTCCTTGTGGAAATCTCAATGAATCCAAGGGGATCTACTTTGTGATACATACATATAGTATTGCACTATAAATTACCTGTACTTAGTAAAATCCTGATGTAGTCCACATGTTTTGTGCACTACAAGCCACATTGAGATTTTTCCCTATCTGTAATAAAGTTGTCAACAATTCTTGTGAATTATATGTTTGCTTTAAATTGGCTGCCTTGGGAATTTTATCCCAATTAATAGCATTGACATATGTTTAAAAACAGCAAGTGAAAAGCTCAATCAATTATGTAGAAATGTTTTGTGAGATGGGCAGGCATATAAATGTGATTAATAAATAAATAAAATAAAATGTCTGATTTCCCTTCAGGACATTCCAAAGCTTGTTAGGGTCAACCCAATCAAAGAACTTGCTAAAATAAATGAAGCACATACTGACTTATTTTTGGTACCCTTTGGCTTTCTCAATTATCCAGTATGCATCAGCAATGTCTCTTGTTTCTCAGCTTTCTGTAAAGCCATCTTGAACATCTGGCATCACTCTTTCTGTGAACGATTCTATCTCTGTTGGATAATCCTTAGCATTATTTTGTTACCAGGTAAAATTAAGGATATTGTATGATAGTTTGCCCAATCTGTTAAGACCCCTTTTACATTGATATGCAGTAGTGGTGAAATTCAAATTTTTTTTACTACCGTTTCTGTGGGCATAGCTTGGTGGGTGTGGTGTGGCTTGGTGGGTGTGGCTTGGCGGGCATGGCAGGGGAAGGATACTGCAAAATCTCCATTCCCACCCCACTCCAAGGGAAGGATATTGCAAAATCTCCATTCCCACCCCACTCTGGGGCCAGCCAAAAGTGGTATTTGCTGGTTCTCTGAACTACTCAAAATTTCTGCTGCCGGTTCTCCAAACTGCTCAAATTTTCCACTACTGGTTCTCCAGAACCTGTCAGAACCTGCTGGATTTCACCCCTGATATGCAGCTAATCTTTTCTGATTTCATTGCCTACTGTGTCATTCTCCAAGTTTACTCACAGTTTTGTTAGAACTTTTACTGATTTTTTTTTGTTGCTTGCCATTTTTTTGTAGATATTCCATCAATTCCTCTAGCTTTCTGACTTAGTAACGATCATGATGGTGATTTAATTTCGTGTCTAATACTACAGGTTAGAGAATACTTCCTAAGGTAGGGTGGATATTGATAGCTCTCTTTACTAAAATTCAATACATCTTTTACTTCTCTTTTATCTTAACTGGATAAATTACAATCTGTTTATTGGAATCTTTTAGCATATTAATTCAAGGTTGGAACTTCCTGAATATGAAATCTCTTGGAAGTCTTTGTTTTTTCTGGGTCTATTTCCATTATCCATGTCTTTACAGATGTAGTACTCTTCTCACCTTTTCTAATAGCTCTCTGAAATTTTTTGTTAGGTTTTGTTCTGAGACTTTGGTCTTTCTTGGCATTAGTTTCTCTTCTTTTCTTGGCAAATTCCACTGTTAGTTCTGACATCCAGTTTTCTTTCCTCTGTTCGCTTTCATCTTTGGCAGTCTTTTCCAGCATTAATACTTAATAATTTCTTTGATTTTATTCCACAATACATCGGGTTCCCCATCAAGGACATTCAAGACATCTAAATGATTCATGATATTCTCCTTGCAAATGGTAAGGATCATACCATGGAAACTGGCTGGCTTTATCCTGCTGCTTTAGCTTGACTTGGCATTTGTACATGACCAGCTTGCGACCTGTTCCACAATCTGCCTCTAGTCTCGCCTTGCCTGAATGTCCTGTTGATTTCAAACTGAACTTGATCAGAAAACTCTTCACCCTCTTGTGCAGCAGTAGCTGGAGCACAAACCCAGAAAGCTGAAAAGGTCCTTTAACATCATTATAAAAAAGTGGATTGAGATTCCCATCAGAAAAGTATAGGAATTTATTCTTGCTTTGCTTGTCAGATATTGCCTGCATATGATGCACCAGAGACTAGAAAGGGTTAAGTCTTTACAGACATCACATGTGACTATATCAGCCAATGAACTCTCTTATTGGACTCTTACCTAGAAACCACTTGGATATCTTCCCTTTTTTCTCTCTCTCTCTCATCTATCTCTCAGCGAGACAACACGTGAACTTCTCTCTCCTCTCAACATCTGAGTCATACAGTTAGGGTAAAAAATGTAACAGGACATCCTGTTCATTATCGTATGCATGTATATATTTGTAAATAATAAAAACAACCTTTTGAACCTGAAGCTGTATTGACCAAATAACTTCCTCATAGAACCAAATGAGCACGACCATCAATATATATCTGATATTGCTATCTTTCCTAAAGGAGGCAAAAGGAGGTAGGAAGGAAAGAATATTGCTAATATCTCTAGCACTAAAACAGAAGTACTATATAATATATTTTGTGTGTATTTCTGTCCCTTCGAGTCAGTGTTGATTCCTGGTGACTGCCTGGATTTGTCTCTGCTATTTTCATGACAAGATTTCAGAAGTAATTTGCCCTTGCCTGCTACCCATGGCTGAGAGAGAGTGACTGGCCCAAAGTCACTCAGGCTGGATTTATACCTAAGGAAAGACTAAAACTCACGATCTCCTATTTTCTAACATTATGTCTTAACCGCACAGTTATCAGTCAGAATGTTGGCTTTGTATAATAAATGAACCCAGATACTTTTTATTTTTTACAAGTCCATCAAGCATGATAAAATGCCCCTTCACTGTGTACACGTTTTCAACATACATCTGAAATGCCCTTATACATTCTAGACATTATTTTATACAAGTTTTCTTTGAGATCAGAACAAGAGGAAATCATTGTAATCTGTTGGTATACAGAATTCATGGTCAATATTTATTGTTATTCTTTCAGAAACAATATTTATTGTTATCTTTCAGAAATAAATAACAATATTTATTGTTATTCTTTAAGTATTTATGGCATCCATAAATACTTACAAAAAATAAAATTATGATTAATTTAACAATAAACTGTTCCATTAATATTGGAATCTTATTCATCCTTTCCAGAAAAAAAAGGGATTCAGCATCCCAATATTAATGATCACCAAAAGTTGAATGTAAAAAAAATAGAGTTAGCCTTAAAAATATAAACAGTGAACTTTAATGACTGCAGTGATATGTTTATATCCAGATGATCACTGTTTACAATAATGGAAAGAAAATATAGTGAGGTGCTTTTTGTCACATCTGTTCTTATAGTTATTTGCACATATTCAAATAATTAGAAATTTACTTTTGGTTATATCTCAGCAGTTTAGGATCTTAAGTGTGATTGATGGCCCAGATTGGATAAAAGTCCCACATTGATTGCCAAGTATCTTATTTTACAGCCTCGGAATGTTCATCTTGCTATAAAACATTGTTGTTGTTTTTTATGTTGCTTGATTTTAAAAAATGGGGATGGGGAAGATATTATACAATGATAACTGTAAAGAAAGGGGGATGCAGTGGCTCAGTGGCTAAGACATGAGCTTGTCAATCAGAAAGGTTGGCAAGTCAGCAGTTCAAATCCCTAGCATCACATAACAGAGTGAGCTCCTGTTACTTGCCCCAGCAGGTTCTGTCAACCTAGCAGTTCGAAAGCATGTAAAAATGCAAGTAGAAAAATAGGGACCACCTTGGTGGGAAGATAACAGCGTTCTGTGCGCCTTTGGCGTTTAGTCATGCCGGCCTCATGACCATCAGACAGCGCTGGCTCTTCTGCTTAGAAACGGAGATGAGTACCGCCCCCTAGAGTCGGGAATGACTAGCACGTATGTGCGAGGGGAACCTTTACCTTTACCTTTAACTGTAAAGAAGGGGGAGGAAGAGGATTGCACCTGAACAGTGGGCTGAGTTATTGACTATTTTGCACACTTTTTAAGTTCAGTACATTTCAGTGTTGCTTTATTTTTGTTTGCAGACTGTAATGATTAAAATAATACAGCATTCTTTGAGTTCAAAATTGGAAAAGTTGAATCATTGACTTGCTGATAATGAAGTCTTTAAAGCTGTTACTTTGCAGACCTCAAAAACAGATAAGAGCTTAGTGCTGTTTTGTAGCCAATCTATTGAGTTCATTTATATCAGTATTTTAAAAGTGTGATCCTAGGACTCTCACAGGCCTTCAACAGTCTTCAGTCTCCGCTGAAAAATAATACAATATTAAAGTCCCATCAAACAATCATGAACAGCAGTAGTGGCAGTGAATACATCATTTGTGATTTTTTAAAAAATATGGTAAATATTTATAAACATAACCAATACAAAGATCTTCTGGAGTCCTCCATAATTTTTCAAAGTGGGAATGGATCCTAGGAGAAAAACAGTTTATACTAGTTTGCTACCTCTTCAAGCAATACTTTTTATCTTCAATTTTTGTATTCTTTTTTCCCCCAATTAAATAATCTATGTGATCTTCACAGGAGATTCAAAATCATTTTGGAAAACAGTAGTGGTCCCCTTAGTTTTTAAATCTGAAGTAAAGAAATACGGTCTATTTTTGGACTCCTTAGTTAGCAGCCCCTTTCAGCTTTCTTTACTGCGCTTCTCCTGCCTACATAGCAGAGGGGTCGCCTAGGCCTTGCTGAGGATTGTGTGAAATCTCCTGTTGCATGCTATAGATGGCCAATTTGAAGTCCTCTCAGAAAGGGCTCATAGCTTTGACCACCAAGTTCAAGGAGAGTTGAACCAGAGACTCTACTTGGCAATGCTGCCAATTCCAGCATTGCCCCTACCCTGCCAGCCACTGCAAAGCTGATTGACATGCCAAGTATTTTCTTGTGGTTCATGTTACTTTAAATTTATGCATTAGATATGTTGATCCCTGTAAACATTAGAATTCAGCTTTGGTATCCTCTTCAGTAATACCATTTATATCAGGGTACATTTGGTGAAAACTACCCTGTACTTTATCATTCCATTTAGTAGTAGATAGCTATAACACCTTCTTTTGAGGCATCAAATGAAAATAATGTTTGGTAGAAGGACTAATAATTCTACTACCAGAACCATTGGTGTATATCAGATGGCGTGGGGGGAATCAGAAGTACTGAGTTTCAAAGACAAGCAGATAATGGCTTTATAATTAAGAGTTCAAAGAATTTTAAAGAGAAGCACATGAAAGCTACATAGACAACTAAGACTCTGACCAGCAGAAAAAGTGAAGAATACAAATAATGGCTAAATCCCAAATCATACATTTATGAAACAGTGCTAATTAATTTAATAACATTAAAATAATTCTTCCATCAATGTCCGTTAACAAAAAAAGTTAACTATCAGGAAACCTTCTAAAAAAATGAGTTGCACTTAGTGAGTATGAATCATAGCAGATTTTGCTGCAATATGCCGAGATTCCCCCCCCACCCCCGAAATTCACTGCTTCATATATAAATTCCTCCTTATTTCTAGTTTTAGGTCTACTTTACCATTATAACCAATATGTTTCAGATGAATGAAATCAACTCCAACTCTTATGAGGTATGACTAATTAAACTGAAGGAAGCCAAGACATGTTCAGTGTTCACTATAAGGGATGTTATGTTCTCTTTAGTTAATTTAGTAATGATAAAGTGTAGCAAAAACAGATGTTTTTTCTAGATATTGGCATCAAAATAAAATGGATGAATTCTAACTCCTTAATAAATCTAACAATGAAGCAAAGGCCAATTGATATGGAGAATGTTTATTTTCACAACAATACTTAATTTTATTGATATTAGATAGGTGGTTTTAAACATTTTTGAATTAATCCTATCACATTGGAAACAACCATAAATGTGTTCAAACAAGCTGTACATGTTCCCTAATGAACAATTCTTCTTTGGCCAATATATTAGCTAATATATTTCAAAAAATTATGAGAACTTTGAAAAAAAAAATACTCCAGGCTATTTACAAAACCAAGGGACAGATGACTCATGCATCTGTTTTGAAGATAGATGCAGATGCTGAGTTTATTATGTCCTTGACTAACAGATGAGAAAATTAAATGCATGCAGCAGGATTGAATATTTCTCACCTGGCTCCTCTGATATTCCAAAATAGATTGCAAAATATATGGATTCATCTGCAAGGGAGCATGTACCAGGGGTGAAATGCTACCAGTTCAGACTGGTTCGGCCAAACTGGTAGTAGTGGTGGTGCGTGGTTCAGAGAACTGGTAGCTGTGGCAGCACGAGGCTCCACCCACCTGCCCAGATGTTGTTACCTGTTTTTGATCCTCTGTGCATGTGCAGAAAGCTTTGCGCATGCACAGAGGGTCCAAGTGTGCACATGACGTGCACGCATGATGCGCGTACTTCTGAACCAGTAGGGAAGGTAAGTAGATTTCACCCTTGGTCTGTACCTTGCTGCATTCTACAGTATGTTTTTCATAAAGTTAGGGTAAACAATTAATCTAGATTTCATCCAAAACATAAGTACAGGTGACCAAAATAGAGTTTTTATTTTAAAATTATGTGGTCATGGGGTCTACCTATTGTGGTATCACTGCCTACAAGATATTTTAGTAGAGTTTTTATAAAATACACATTTAATCAGTAATTAATTCTGCTTTTTTTCTGTAGCTGGCCTTGAATCAATATGCCACTGTAATTATAGTTCAGGCATAGACTCAAAAACATATTTTCAGTCAAGCTTTTTAAAGTTTTAGGTCATTTATATATTTTTTTCATTGTGCAAAATTATATGTTTACAGGTTACGTGGACCATTTTGATTGGCGACATACAAATCTGCAAAATAAATGTACAAACTTTTCTTGGGAAAAGTTTGTTTCAGTCCTAGGAAAGTTATTGTGATTCCAATGGAAGCAAGATTTACCATTTGAATCTTCACGGAATAATTTATGATAAATCTCAGATTTCATCATATGTAAAAGCGAACCTATGGCATGTGTGCTAGAGGTAGCACGCAGAGACCTCTCTGCTGGCACATGTGCCATCGCCCCAGGTCAGATCTCCATGGCGTTTCTTTCATGAGCTTCTGTTTTCCTGCAAACAATGAAACAGAAGCTCATGAAAGAAAAAGATCTTACCTCTTGCCGCACTGCCGGTATTGGGATGCCCTGCCTCCTGCTGGCCAGCCGGTCTTCAGGTCTCTGCTGTGCATGTCCACGCACATCTGCGTGTGCGTGCTAGCATGCCTGCACATGCGCACATTTGCACCTTTCACTTTGGACATGCGTGCGCACGCAGTTTGGGCACTTGGTGTCTAAAAGGTTCACCATCACTGGCATAGATGATCCCTATATACAGGTAGTCCTTGACTTACGACCACAATTGAGCCCAACATTTCTGTTGTTAAGCAAGACATTTGTTAAGTGAGTTTTGCTCCATTTTACAACTTTTCGCGCCACAGTGGTTAAGCGAACCATTGCATTTGTTAACTTAATAACACAGTTGTTAAGTGAATCTGGCTTCCCCATTGACTTTGCTTGTCAGAAGGTCGCAAAAGGAGATCACATGACCCCGGGACTCTGCAACCATCATAAATATGAATTAGTTGCCAAGCCTTCAAATTTTGATCATGTGACCATGGGCATTTGCGTCTATCTGCAACAGTCATAAGTGTGAAAAACAGTCATAAGACACTTTTTTCAGTGCCGTTGTAACTTTGAATGGTCAGTAAGAGAACTGTTCTAAATCGAGGACTACCTGTACATATAACTACCCTGTTTCCCCCAAAATAAGACATCCCTTGATAATAAGCCCAATCAGGTTTTTGAGTGCATGGCAATAAGGCCAAGCACTTATTTCAGGGTTCAAAAAAATATAAAACAGGGTCTTATTTTCGGGGAAACACGGTATATAACTAAAACTAGTTTATACGTATACAATATAGTCTCTTTCTCCACACCATTTTATTCTTGCAAACAGTTCTTACTTCCATCATATTTGTACATAATTTCAAATAATACTTTTTCTTGTTTAAAAATTTCCTATCTTTCTTTTTCAGGATCTCCAACTCCATCTAACAAAATATTCTTCATCAATCTTCTTCTGCTTAACTCATTACTCCTCCTTCATATATTTGTTTTGTAAATCAGTCCACATTCATTCTTTCTATATATCGACCCATTAGAATGTACTTTTTTGTACTCATGATTTACATTTATAGCACACATATTCATTTAGTAGCCATATATTACCCATTTCTTACTGTTTTTCACCATACACACTCCTGCCCAGTTTCCATCACATTCAATTTCATTTTAACATACTTGACATGCTCATATTTCAAAAGCATACTTTTATATTGAACTATTTTTTATTTTGTTTTTTAAATTCAGGCCTTACAATAGACCTCATATGCTCACTATCATTCTATCACCATTTGACCTTCTTAAGATTTCTTCTTTCATTTTCTCATCTCCAGTAATTTTTTTACCATTTATGTACAATGATGAAATAACTGAAAAATTCAACTTTTTATCTTCTATTTAAAAGAAAGCCACCTTGCTTATGAAACAATACTTTTTCCAGCTATACCTCTTATTACATCATTTATTTTAACATTCTTTGCTAACAATTCACAATTCCAGTGTCAACCCTGAAGTGAACTTGGCTGAAGCCATCTTGCAGGCTTCATGGTGGGAGAGGGAAATAGTTAGGTGGGGTTTTGTAGCCAAAACAATAGTTTTCCTGTGGGAACCAAGAACATTGGCCAGGGGAGGAGCAAGTAACCAGGCAACCAACCAGCACCTGGATTGGACAGCGTGATCAGTGACTTGGGGTGGGGGGGAAGGGAAGGAAAACTTTTACTTTTAATTAGGTGAAAGCCGCAGGAAACTTTAGATTCGGCTTTCACCAGTTGTGCCAATATGAAGTACTCAATAAATTGTTCTTTGAGGAACCAGTTCTATTACTGTGGGTGCATTACTTGGAACGCTGACATCCGGCTATCTATCTATCTATCTATCTATCTATCTATCTATCTATCTATCTATCTATCTATCTATCTATCTAAAATGTCTGTAAATGTATTAGAAAGAATATATATATATATACACACACACACACATATACAGACATTTCTAAAATTCTGTTTTCACTTTGTCATTAGGGGGTACTGAATATAGATTAATGAGAAAAAAATGAATTTCAACAACTGTAGGATCAGGGTGCAGCATAACAAAATTGACAAAAGTGAAGGGGGCCCATGTACTTTCTGAATGCAGTATATATACCCACAGAGAAAGATGGTCCACCAAATTAAAAAGAGAAATTATACCATTCTATTCCAATATGTTCTTTCCAATATATAGAAAATACAGCCCTCTTTTTCCTACTCTTTGATGATTCAGCCTTCACCTGTTCTGCTGAATCTGTTCACTCATAACTGAAAATGCGTATGTTCCTTGATTTCTTCTTTATTTTGTGATTCATCAAAGTAAGGTCATTTCAATTCAGAGTGCTTTATGAAGTCATCTTGAGAAATACAAATCCTAGAGGCTGTCACGCATTAACTGAGGAGATTGTGTTCTACAGTGTGGATGTAGAAACAGTGATGTACATGTTATTGCCTCAGGCTCTCTGATTGTCGCTCTGATGTCCTCTCAAAAGAGTGTCTTCTATGTCAAATTAGTGATAGCATGGAAAGATACCCCAGATTTATTGATCTATTTATTTGTTTTGCATACAACTGCATTTACAAAATAGACTTTCAATGCTCAGTACATTATTCCCAAAGAAAAAGAGGTGGAGGTGGGGGAGACTATTGTGTCTGGAGCTTTGGTACCTGTTTAATTTCTCTTTCCTTCTCCATTATCGGTTATGCTGATATGATTCTTCCAGGGCCTTGGATTTACAAGTCCCTTTCTTGGATTTTCCCTTCCTCATTGGATCGCAAATGCAGACAGTACACAGCGACGAGTTACATTCATTTTTTCTGTCTTAATCATACATTTCATTATAAAGTGATAATTGTTTCTACAGAGAATAATATAATTTAGTTTAAGTGCGCTATTATCATTTGTTAGCTCCTAATTGTCATACTTAAATAATGTCAAGACACATTTTCATTACTACCTCTGTTTATCTAGAGAAAGATGTTATTCTTTGGAGCAGATCTGCTGAACAATGCTTTTTAATTATGTGCAGAAACTTAGCCTCCTCTTTTGGGAGAGGAAGGGATTAGTACCTATTATATTAAGTGTGCAAGATGGCTAAGGGGACTGACGTCGTTTTGAAAAAAAAAATATTTATAGTACCCTGAATAGTCACACTAGAACATTATATTCTTGATAAGAGGTTCCACTTTAGAAGCACTTCTTGGATTGCTAAGAAGCCATGTATCATTTTGGGGGTCATGTGACCAATCCAGGAAATGCTTTGAAAGAAGCCGGCCTACGAGGAAATTACTATTGCTTTGAGGAAGCAGGATGATTAATTTAAAAAAAAAAAAAAACTAATAAAGAGAAGATTCATTAGCCAGTATGTACACTTAAAAGTAAAATTCCTTGCCCACTCATGACAACTTTTTTAAAAAATTGTTCCATTCTTTTTAAAAAATACTTCTTCCACTAGGAGTAAAGAATTTAGCAAAACCAAGAAGCCACATTTGGAAGAGATCTATTTGGAATAAGTGTGGAATAAGTGGAACTCTCTTACAGTTTTCATTATTTTCAGTATTGTAGTCAAATTTCATGTAATAAATTTGATACAAAAAAAGCATATTTTTTGCCATTTTTTATATTTGCATTATGAATATGATTTGGCATTTTTTAGAAAAACTGAGTTTAATACAATACATTTTTAAAAATTATTTTCAGTAATATGCAAATTTTGGTATGCATTTTTTCCATAGCATCCTCATTTGGACTTTTTACACTTTCAATATATTAGGGAAGATGTGAATTTTAAAGGGTTAACCTTTGAGTGGCATGTTGGTTTAAAAGTGCAACATTAGTTACATTTGCATTAAAATATAAACTCAATTAATTTTCCCCATCACTATTTTTATTAATATGGTAGTTAGATTTCAAAATGGAAACATATAATTTCTGATGGCAATGCCTTTTTAATTACTTATTTGAGATGAATATTTCTAGAACTTTGGAAAAATGCATAAAACACATTCCTAATTCCTTTTAATGGGAATTTATTGCCTGCTCTTTCCAGGCTTGTGAAATGTGGCAGCAGAAGAAATTAATTCAATCTTTGCAATTAACTGGAAGGTTTACTTTCTGAAAACACTCCAGAACTAAACTATTTGCCTCAATAGCATTTTAAAAAGTTAAAAGTATTACTGTCTGAAATATTAAGAGAGGAACAAAAAAATATTCAAAGAACACTAGAATTCTTATTCAGATTTGAGCTCCTTAAGATTACAAATGCACTTATATTTCATAACTACATTGTCTTTTTGCATTAATGTAGTATTTGGTTTGTTGTTACTAATTTTTCCTAATATTTTATATATGATATATATGTGTGTGTGTGTATGTGTGTGTGTGTGTGTGTTTTTCCTCTAGCCAGGTTTTCCCTATGTAACCAAGGTTTTTCTGCAGCCCCAGCTCAAACCTTGGTTACGTAGGGAAAACCTGGCTAGAGGAAAAACACACATAAACCCTACGAAGAAGTAAGAAAATAGAATATATATATATATATATATATATATATATATATATATATATATATATATATATATATATATTCATATATTCATATATTCATGTGGGTGTGTTTGTGTTTGTGTATTATTTGAATACACACAATTTATTTATAAATAAATATACACACAGATACATACTATATACACATACAAACACAAACACACACATGTATACACACATAAAACACAGGTGTTTTATGCTTTATTCAAAGTCTGTGTGTATAGTTTGCGTGTATGTATGTATGTGTGTATATTTATTTATAAATTGTGTGTATTCAAATAATACACACAAACACACACATGTATACACACATAAAACATGTATGTTTTATACTTTATTCAAAGTGTGGGTGTATAGTATGCGTGTATGTGTGTATATTTATTTATAAATAAATTGTGTGTATTCAAATAATACACAAACACATGTATACACACATAAAACACGTTTTATGCTTTATTCAAAGTGTGTGTGTGCAAGTGTGTGTAAGTGTGTGTGTGTGTGTGTGTGTGTGTATTATTTGAATAAACCAAAAAGGGTTTTTTGAAAATCTGGCTATGCTCCTGAGTCTGGATCGCTACAGTGCCAAGGCCTCGCCTCCTGGCTATATTGTTAGCAGGCCAGACATCTTGCTTTATATATACTTTGAATTAGATGTTTTAATGGTTTTACTGTTTTAATGCCTTTTACTACTGCTTTTATTATTTTAAAATGTTTTTAAGATTTTAACTGTAACATATGTTTTGAATTGTGAGCCGCCCAGAGTCGTTTGCTGAGATGGATGGCTATTATAGAAATCAAATGAATAAAGTAAAATAAATAAATACAAACCAAAAAGTGAATTACAAGTTCAAACACTGAAAAAGATTTTCAAGTTTTACTAGAATGACATTGAACTGTATGTCACAGCTACATCAGACCTGGATTGTTTCCCTGTATTATAATGACCCATTCAATCATCTAGTCATGGACTGTATTTGTTATCACCCTTCCCCATTCTGGCATTTCCGAAGGTACTGAACTACAGTTCCTGTTGTTACTTACCCTGATTAAGCCCGATGAAAGCCATATTACAAGAATACATTTAAAAGGGAAAAGATCATTATTTAGGAAAAGATACCATACAGCAAGCAATGTATATAACATAAGGAGGAAGATATACACACAGCTTCTATTCTTATCATAGAACTTTTTTCAGCTGATGACTGCCATTACAAACATTTGCTAAAGCAATCCAGGTTTTGATGAAATGAGCCTCAGGCACAATATAGAAACCACTTATAAACCTATCCAGGAGTCTCTAGATCAAGAACTATAACTTAAATATCACATTTCTTTCAAGTCTACCACTGAAGTCTAACATCTGAAAAATCTTTTGACCCTGTCTCCAGATGGCTGTAGGTTACAAAACAGACCATGCAGAGAATGAATGGGAAGTAAAGAAGCAATGATGAATGGATGAAAAGCACTGTGTGTATTCCCCACCCCACCCTGGCCCTCAGATACATAACTCTTTAGTATCTTAGTTTTGTAAGATTATTTTCTTGGGACATATTTGGGTTCTGTGATGTCATCAAAATAATTGATTGATGGATTGATTATGTGCCATTAAGTAGTTATTGACTTAGTGACCAGATAGATAGATTTTTTTTCCATGACAATGTGCCCCTAACATGGTCTTTCTGGTCTTCTAACTATGCATACATTACCACCATTACTGAATCCATATACTTTGCTGATTTCCTGGCATATCTTGTTCAAAAACCTACATGGATAGCATAACCAAAGAAGCCAACCCAAGAATGGAAATAATATCAACAAGTTACTCTTTGCAGATGATCAGACATCGATAGTAAGTCTAGCTAAGAAACTGCAACTGCAACTGTATAGTCGTGAACCAAGATTGCAAGGCAAATAATATGAGAATCAGCAAAGAGAAAACAGAAGTAATAGCAATCATAAGAAAAAAAGCTTATCTTAAACATAGCAATAGAGGAAACAAGCATAAAATAAGTATTAAAGTTCAAATATCTAAGAATAACATTCATGAAAGATGTTAAAATGGACAAAGACACAATGCAGTAAGACAAACCAAGTTATGGGGACAGCTAGATCCACTTCTACAATGTAAGGTACTACCAATCAGCACAAAGAAGCATCTCATACAAAGAATATTCATCCCCACCCTATGTTACTGGTGTCAGACATGGCCAATATAATAATTAAATATAAATGAAAGTTAGTCACCACAGAAATGAGATGTTTGAGAAAAGCTGCTGGAGTGACCAGAAGAGATAAAATCAGAAATGAGACCATAAGAGAAAGAATCGGCAAAAAACAAATCCTAAACTATATACAGAAACAATAAATAAAGTGGTTTGCTCATCTGGAGTGGATGTCTTGGGATACCATATTGTTCAAGGCATATACAAAAAGAGGAGAAGATGAACACAAGGCAGACCCAGAAGAAGATGGAGAGACAACATCAAAGGCACACTACAACAACATCAATTAACAATGGTTGAGGGTACGAGAAGTGCAAGAACCAGAAGTTTGTATCTCAATTGACCCCTGAAGTGGCAAAAGAGGAGGAGGAGGAGGAGGAGGAGGAGGAGGAGGAGGAGGAGGAGGAGGAGGAGGAGGAGGAAGAAGAAATAATTCCCATGATTTGTTCACATATAATTGAAAGGAGAAATTACTCACTCAAAGATGATTTGCATTACTATAACAGTGAATTATTCCAGTGAATTAAGGGTAAACTTTAATTTCAGCAGTATTTGGTTGAACATGAGCTCCTCCAGAGGCATAGACTTCAACATCTGGAATTCTGAGAAATAGCCACAGTTGTGTAGTAATTTGGAGAATGTACCATAATAAAATAACCGGTAATTAGCCAGTCACTAAGGCCTTTTCTTTTTCTTCCTAGCAGTATAAGGAAGTTTTTTGGCCATATCAAATGACATGAGTTCTGGTTCACAATAAATTGCCTCTAGAAAACTGGTGAAGGAATATAGTTTTGCTTTCATACAACATTAAGATGTATAAGTAAAACTTACTTTTTTTTTACTTGTGAAACAATCGGTATCAAGGAATGTTGCATTACTTTGCCATTAATTCCAGTACAAATGTTCTTTCTCTGTTAGGTGAACAATTTTACTGGAAGGAAAAAACCCTCACTCTAATTGCATTTGATTTACTGTTTGCTCAAGCTGGGAGTAGGTAGCATGGATGTTTGGATGCACAGGTTTTAGCACATCTAAGTCAGAGAGGGGGAATAAAAACTGCAATACTGACATTTGAATGCACAGCTGAATGCTTCTTTCCATTCACAACCTTAACACTGTTAGACCGTGTCTATAATTTATCTTATAAATAAAAATGTAAATGTCCATTTGTACATAACCGCACATCTCCGAAAGTTCTTCACCGATTGCTTTAAAATTTTGACACAACATTGCATTTGACTACGGGCGTGTTTTTATATACCTATATTATATACATGTCATACCTGTGACAGGTAAAAATATGAAAAACATTGGAAAACATTGAAAAACAGCGCCATCTGCTGGACGTAAAACCAACATGCAGCCTCCCAGCCCTGATTATGCTCAACAGATTTCTGCTCCTTATATTTAGACTCTCCATATTGCTTCCAAGAAACTGTGCATTTGGAAGGCAGACACCCGAGGGCCATATCCTGTCACCAGGCTTGGCAGGTAGGCAGCCGGCTCCCCACCGGGAAGCTCTCGCAGTCGGCGCTTCTAGGGCTGGGTGGGGCCCGCCTGAGCCTGGCTCTGACCTCCCCCTCGCCCGGCCACCCCGCGAATTAGCCTCGCCCACCACTGCTGCCCATCCCTCTCGCCAGCCACTCTCAGGGCTCTCTCCAAAGAACACCTGGCAACGAGGCTGCCTGGGTCTGCCGAGCGGGAACCCTCCATCCCGCGCCTGGCCCAAATCGCGCCTGGCCCAGCACTACCACGGGCCCTGAAGTCAGAAAGACCAGCCGCTAATCGGAGCTATGCGAATCCGATCGGTGAGAAGGAGATGGAGGCAACTGGAGCCTTGGAGTCGCCTTTGACCAGCGCCGCCTTTGATTCCCAGGTGGGCGCTCTGGCAGTTCACAGAGCCTACATGAAAATTTCGGCCTCTGACAGAAAAGGGGTCCAGGGAGGCTTCGGGGGGCGGAAACAGGCAGGAGGGAGGATGGCCGGCCCTCCTTCATTTCACCTGGAAGAGCAGGGGATTTAATCATTCCCCTGCCCTTGGCAGGCAGGGGAAGAGAACTGCGCAGCAGGGGTCCAGTGGGGTGTGTGTGGCTTCTGGCTGTGCCACTTTCTTCGGGCGGGAAGCCCCAAACCAGCCTCGAACTCCCGCTGCACCCCCTCCCTTCCTCCCTTCCCTTCCTTCCCTGCTATGCGTCTCCCTGTCGAGCCCCCAGAGAACATCTGTGTAGGGAGGATGGAGGCCCCCCGAGTTTCTGCTGTGGTGCGGAAAGCTGCGAAGGCCTGGCCTGAAAAGGTAAGGGCGATGGTGGGGGATGCAGAAGAGGCCGAGCCAGAGACAGAGATAAATAGAGAGAGAGGGAGAGAGAGACATAGAGAAATACAAAGAGACGGGGGTTGAGAGAGAGACACATACAGAGATACAGAGAGAGGGTGGGAGAGAGAGAGACAGAGAGAGGAGGAGAGAGGAGGAGAGTTAGGCACATAGAGAGATACAGAGGGGGAGAGAGAGGGACATAGAGAGATACAGAGGGGAGAGAGAGACACATAGAGAGATACGGGGGGAGAGAGAGACATAGATACAGAGGGTGGAGAGAGAGATAGAGATACAAAGAGATACAAAGAGAGGGGGGAGAGAGAGAGATACAGAGAGGGGGAGAGAGAGACACATAGAGAGATACAGAGGTGGGGGAGAGAGAGACATAGAGAGATACAAAGAGAGAGCGGGAGACAGGGAGGATTTTGTGGTTCCCATTGTTTTTTAGCAACCGGTTCTCTGCCCTAATCACCAGCTGGGTAGGCGTGGCTCGGGGACTATCGTATGACTGATGAAAGTGAGTGATGTCGAGTTGGCCATGCCCACCAAATGTTCGTGGACATTTGGAACTTCAGCCTCGCTCTTTTAGCCCAGCGGAAGCACCAGACTGGGCCACAGCAACACGTGGCTGGGTACAGCTAGTATCATAATATAAAGTTAGTTTTTCCACAAGCATAAGAACAGTTCAATTAAAAACATTTCAAAACAATTAAAAACTCAGAAAGAGTGCAGAGAAGAGCAACCAAGATGATTAGGGGATTGGAGGCATACGATGAACGGTTGCAGGAACTGAGCATGGCTAGTCTAGTGAAGAGAAGGACCAGGGGAGACATGACAGCAACGTTCCAATATCTGAGGGACTGTCACATAGAGGAGGGGGTCAAGCTACTTTCCAAAGCACCTGAAGGCCAGACAAGGAATAATGGGTGGAAACTGAGGAAGGAGAAATTCAACCTGGAAATAAGGAGGAACTTTCTGACAGTGAGAGCAATCAACCAATGGAACAGCTTGCCTTCAGAAGTTGTGGGAGCTTCATCACTGGAAGCTTTCAAAAAGAGACTGGACTGCCATCTGTCAAAAATGTTGTAGGGTCTGCTTGGGTGGGGGTTGGACTAAATGACCTGCAAGATCCCTTCCAACTCTGTTAATCTATAAATCTGTTGAGACAATTGAGAGATAGGCATTTTCCACTTGGATGTCCTTCAGATGAGCTAGGTTCCAATTCAATAGATCCCAAACAGCATGGCCAATGATCTAGATTAGGCAAAACTAATATTCAAGAGCTCTGGGTATCAATGGAAAATGAATTGGATGATTCTCAGTCTGCCCAGGCTCAGTGCTTGCTGAACTAGATCTCTGTCATGAACCTGGGAAAATTTTATGGATGTCAATGGCTGGCAAGAACATTTCCCTTGCTAATCTGCATCATCCATAGGCATCATATCCATGGAACCTGAGGAACTGGGACACACAGAATAGGACAAGGGTTAGGACATTTGACTGTTTCTTGTCTCATCTAGATAAGAGTCACACTTTTTTGCTAACCTTACCAATTCATGTAATTGGTAAGGTTAGCAAGGTTTACCAATTCAGATTCCACTACAGGACATCATGTGATCTGAAGAAAATGCTGGCCTTGGTTTCTTCAACCTTCAGTTTACTGATTCTTTATTTCTGGATATGCTGACATCCCGTGTTTCTTCTCTTTGCTCTTGGCAAAGGGACTCTTTTGAAAACTGGCTGGAAATAAGGGACACATAAATAAATGTGGTTTGGTCTATTTATAGTTCCACAGAAGAGGTGGTGATCCTGAGGAATCTAGTCAGTGGTTTCACCAAGCAACTATGCGCAGGGTACACTAAATGGATTAGCTTCACTTCCCTCTACCAGACAGTTTAAATATCCAGGCAGAGTTCAAACCAGTTCAGTATTAAATTTATCTGGCTGTGAAGGATGTTGGTTCTCTTTTTACTTGAAAGGCACTGCCTGGAAATAAAGCAGGTTATTTTGCCCTTGAAGGGTGTAGCAGGGACGGATGGTGGTAGGGACTCTGCTTGAGGGAAGCCGCATTAAAACAGGACACACATGACAATAGCTATTATTTTGATAGTGCCTACTGGATGTTTAGCAGCTGGACCAGAAGTGAGAGTAAGGGTACAGTTGGAAGTGGAGGAGACAGCAAATCCCTGGCTGATATTGCCATGCTGATCTACTGCTTAGCTGTAATCTCTTCTGCCTTCTGCTGCTCCAGAAACTTATACAGTGTGCACAATTATTAGGCAAGTTGTATTTTGGAGGATTAATTTTATTATTGAACAACTACAATGCTCTCGGTCAATCCAAAATGTTAATAAATCTCAAACCTAAACATTTAAGAAACTAAAAGTGAGGTTTTGGCTTTCTTAGGAGAATATCTATGTGTGCACAATTATTGGGTAACTATTAGTGTGCAGAATTATGCAACTAAATGAAAAATAAAAATTTGCCCATCTCGCTCAGATATTTATTTGCATCTGTTAAAAGTGAGAATAATAAACAACTCAAAATGCACAAATAAACATTTCTGACATTTCAAAAAAAAAATAATAATAATATCAGTGACCAATATAGCCACTCATCTTTTCAATAACAGTCATAATCATGGAGTTTGTCAGTTTCTTGACCTGTTGACGATCAACTTTTTGTGCAGCAGCAACCACAGCCTCCCAGACACTGTTCAGAGAGATGAACTGTTTTCCTTCAGCACAAATCACCTGTATAAGAAGGGCTGCCAAATTCTCAATAGGGTTTAGATATTTTTAATTGTTAATTGATTTTAGTTGGGGTGTTTTAAATTTATTGGGCCAAAATTTGTTTAATTCTTTTTTTAAAAAAAATTTAAATTTTGTATGTGATGTTTTTATTCTTGGCTGTTCACTGCCCTGAGTCCAGTGGGAGAAGGGCGGTATAAAAATCTAAATAAATAAATAAATAAATAAATAAATAAATAAATAAATAAATAAATAAATAAATAAAGTGAGGAAGCGGGCTATGCAGGGGTGAAAGCTAGCAGGTTCTGACAGGTTCTGGAGAACCGGTAGCGGAAATTTTGAGCAGTTTGGAGAACCAGCAAATACCACCTCTGGCTGGCCCCAGAGTGGGGAGGGAATGGAGATTTTGCAGTATCCTTCCCCTGCCATGCCCACCAAGCCACGCCCACAGACCCAGTAGTAAAAAAATTTGGATTTCACCATTGGGACCATGTCATTAGTCTTGCATCTTTAAGGCCTTTTACTGGCTAGCCTTCGATCATGTGATGGAGCATTGTCCTGCATAAAAATCATGGTCTTGAAAGATGCAGATTTTTTCCTGTAACACTGCTTGAAGAAAGTGTCTTCTAAAAACTGGCAATAGGTTTGCAGGTTGATTTTGAGTTCATCTTCAACCGAACTAGCTCATATTTAATAATACCGGCCCATACCAATACCTTACCTCCACTTTGTTTGCATCTGAGTCGAATTGGAGCTCTGTGCCCATTACAGGCCCATCCACTTGGTCCATCAAGAGTCATCACTCTCATCTCATCAGTCCATATAACCTTTGAATAATTGTGCACACGGTGTAGGAGCAGCCATGGAAAACCTCCCATTTTGTTCCTTGTCCTATCATCTAGAAAATAACACATAGAAGTTGAGCTCTGCTTGTGTCTGGGAAACTATCTTCATATGTGTTTGGCACCTATTTCATCAGTCAAGGGGAGACAGGTATACACAAGGTATCTCAGGGGAGCAAATATAACAAGAATATAGTGTATCACTGAGTGCCTATTTATTTCAGAACTTATCTCATTGCCAGAATGGACACCCTGAGGTTTTTGATGCTAAAACACATGTAGTGGTGAGAAGGAAAAAAACAGCCATAGTCCTACTTGAAGGCAACAGATGCTTGTCTTCCTTCAGCCAGAGTGGGGATGTGTAATACTGAAACATTCTCCTGCCCCAATAATATATGAGGTAATACAGTATGACATATAGATTATAAATAAATCTAAAGATTTATGAATAAAACAACAGATATACACTTGCACAAGTCTGTACCATTATATGCCATGCCAGAAGCCACCAGCCAGTGGCAAGCCATCTGCCTTGGTTTAGCTGCCTCTCAGTTTCAACTCCAGACTATGCTTTCTACTTTGTTTGCACAAAGTCAGAATTAGCACATCCAGGCAAAGCAGGTGTGAGGTTTAATAATAATTTTCCTTGGATTGAAGTAGTCTGATCAGTTTTTTTTAAAAAAAAAAAAAATTGTCCCCTACATCTGGGTCTCAATCCCTGGTTAGAAGTGAGATTATGGTTTAACACATTGAGAAGTCTTGCCTGATATATCCTCAAATTACATATTTGTTTGTTTGCCTATCAAACTTATACCCAATTCCCAACTGACAACTTTTAGCAGTTTAGCGAGTATGCAATAAGTTAAAATAACCACAGAAGGATCCAGTCTAGAGTAGTAGTTAAGGCGTCAGGCTGTAAACCAGGAGATGCTAAACTCTGGTACCACCTGAGGCATGAAGCCTGCTGGTTCATCTTGGGCCACACCTTCTCTCAGCCTTAGAAAGCAGGGGAGGGCAAACCACTTCAAGAAAATCTTGCCAAAAAAACTGAAGGGACTTGTCTGAGGAGAAGACTCACTCAAAGGCAGACAGACATAAAAAAACCCACAAGACAATTAAAACAGTCACATCATAAAATCCCCAATGAAGACCAAATAGCAACAAACAGAAACAGTAGTGTAATGACATTTAAGAGAATGCAATCCAAAATCATTACGTCTTCAACTGTTTCCTGAAAACCAGCAGGGAGGGGGCATATCAAACAAGGCTGGCCTCAATTACATAAACAAGGTAATTAGTTACCAAGTAGTTTCTCTTCTTTTAAAAAAAGAATTCCACTGAAAAATCCACAGTCTTGGGATCGACTAAATGAATATAAAATTAATTGCAGCTTTGGAATTCTTCATAGCTTTTCGCCAATCTAGACACCAAGTGTTTGGAAGGCAGGAAATAAAAAAATAAATAAAGACTTACCAGAAAGCTGAAGTGGTGAAGTAGACATAGTCAGGAGCTTTAGGCAAAATAGAAGGAGATGTACAATCTTAAATAGTCAGAGTCAAAGTCATTCAGATTTTATACCCAGCTCATAGAGATTGATTACTGATTTATTATTCACTTTGTTTGGCCAGTCACTTGCCATGCAACTCTGGGTGGCTAACGTCCAGTTAAAAATAGCGACCAAATAACACAAACAAATGATTTTATTATGGTTATTCTCTTTGCTGATCTATTCCAGATCACCCAAAAACCTGTAGTTCTTGGTCTGGCCCAGTTTTCTTAACCTCAGCAACTGTTGGCTGGGAGAATTCTGGGAGTTGAAGTCCATGCATCTTAAAGTTGCTGAGATTGAGAAACACTGCTGTAACCCTTCCTTTCAAATAGTCCTGAAAGATGTGATGTGCTCGGACGCCTCTGGAACATTTAACTTGCAGAGGAGGGCATGGTCTTTCTGCTGGGACTACCAGATCTAGCCTTCAACTATGAGGTACCAAAAAGGGTTAGAAAGGCCTACATCCTTGTGTTGCCAGCTAGTGTTCATTAATCCTGTTTCTTACATTTCACCTTGATTGGTTGAAAAGGAGGTCTTGTGTGAGTTTGCAACCCACATTTGGCCGAGTGCAGAATCTAGAGCTATGCTTCATGCAGTTGGAAGCCTGCATTTACAATTCGCCAACACACAAAGCATTAAACAGTATTTTGCTCTGATGTTTGTTTTTTAGTTTTAAAATACTCAAAATGATTTTTTTAAAAAAAAAAACCCTACCAAACAGCTTTTGAAGTAGTCTTTTGATTTTCTAAGGGAAGGAAAGACCCATTTTAAATTCCATCTCTGAAAATTGCTTCTGGTCATTTTCTAAGCTGTACGAGCAGCTGTGATTTAGGAGCCTCTAAGCTCCTCTCACCAGAAGCCCGAAGGGAGACAGGGATTGCTTATTCCTTTTCCATCTTTTTCTGTCGCAGAACACATGCCTTAAGTGGAAGGGCTGGGTGGCAGGAAGGAAGGAAGGAAGACATCTCTGTGACATTGACAGGGAAAAATAGCTTCTAGGAAATGAGGTAGCAGAAAGGAAGAGAGGCAAAACTTGAGGGAAGAGTAGGGGGGGGTAGAACAAAGTGGGGGAAGGGATCTAATTTCAATAAATAAAGGAGTTGTGTTTCATAACATTCCTGCTTGATTCTTTGGTGGCGGCAAGCAGACCTTATTTCAAGAGAGCTTCCCAAGAAATTCATTGTGGGAAGACCAGAAAGAAAGGACTGTCTCCATGTTAGAAATAGAGGTCTTGCCCCAGTGCAGTTTCTCCTAATCAATAAACAAAGGAATACAACTGCAACTTTGAGGTTTACTGAAAAAAAGGGAAGTTCCTGTTCATCATTTCCAGAGTTTTCATCAAAATAAAATGCCAGAACATAAAAATGGAATACCTTCCTTCCTAGCAGACTAAACTTCAGTGCTAGCTTTTAACTTGACTACTGAAAGCCAGTCCAGACAAAAAGCTTTTAGTGCATAACTTGAATATCTGCGTACTTTGGCTCATCTCCATGAGATGGGAATCTATATTTGGACTTTGTTCACATGTGCGTGTATGTCTCTGTGTGTAGTTACATGCTTTGCAAATGCCTGTGCAGTATCAGGTTCTAAGAATATAACACCAAAGTCTGTTTCCTTTCTGAAAAAGATCAGAAGAAATTCATGATATTGTGCAAAAGTTATATTTATGAACAAATGAATTGGTTGGGAGTCAATAGCAACTCCATTTCACATTTTTTTTGGATCGTCTAAAGCAGGGGCTCTCAACCCCCAGTCTGTGGACTGGCACTTGTTTGTGGCATGCCAGAAATTGGGCCGTGCAAACAAGCGAAGCTCCATCCGCGGGATGCAGGCAGCACACAAAAACATGCCCCCTCCAGTCCGTGGAAAAACCTCTTTCAGTGGAATGGGTCCCTGGTGCCCAAAAGGTTGAGGGCCACTGGTCTAAAGCCCAATTCTTCAACATCAAAACACCCGGGAGACATTCTGAGAAGTTAGTAGCTATTCAAAGGTAGCAGTTCAACTCTCTGGCTTTTTCTGACCCAGACTGATGATCCTGGATCAAGAAACAGTTACTACAATTTCCACAACAGAATTATAAGCACTGATAAATGTATAAAGGAACACCTCAAGGAACTGGATTGGATGGATAAGAGAAAATGTGACTTCAATATTAGATATATGTCACTGACAGGAGGGGGCTGTTGCTCCTACTAACTGCTCCTGAGCTTTCTGTATACATGGGGATGGTCACAGTGTGAATTAAATGAGTGTTCCTTCACCTGTTTTCATGTTCTCATGTTAGGGGTGGGAACTAATAGCTGAAAGAATTCCCTGGAAATTTTATAACAGATTAAAACATTTCTAATGGCTACAACAGTTTTTCTGGGCCATATTCCCAACACTTATTTAATCTTCAGTGCTCTGGGCCCAAGACACTTGAACATGAACCAACAGATGAATTTCATCATTCTCCAGACTATCCTAATGATGTCACTGAAAAGCTGTTCTCCATGGAGACGGCATATTTGCAGCACAGTCAGGATTCTAGTTGGACTTATATGGAAGCTTTCTGATGGAAGTGAAGACTACCTTCTGCAGGCAATTGCTCTGTGTCTATGGAGACTTGGCTGTTCACTGGTGCCTCCTTTTGTGGCTTGTGTCCTTACTATTTCTGACACTCCCTGCCAATAGATGGGTCAGTTTTATAGATCAGATTAAGAAAACAGTGTCACATAGGATTATCGTTCTTGGAGCAGGTATAGAAACAAAATCTTGCAGATCTGAAGGTACTTCCCCATCCTCACTTTATTTACATGTGAATTAGGGAGTGGCCTGTTTGAGATGTTTACTCAAGCTATTTTCTTGGAATGGGCTCAAATCACATTTATATGGATGTTGCTTTGTAGCGGCTCTTCATCCTTTCTGTTAAGGCCACTGTTGTGTTTGGATTATAGTCATTAACTGAGGCGAGGATGTCAACGTAACATCGGTTTATTTCAGGCAACAGCAAAAACAGTAGAACACTGAACTGTCAGTCTATCTGGCAGTTGGCCTTTTTATACTTTGCAAACAGAACAGTATTAACCAATCAGGAAATGAGTAACTCCCGCACTTAGCATAACCCCATCCCAACCAATCAGGTGCAGGCATTTCCATCGCTATGGTAACGCGCCGACACAACACCTCTTTCCCCCTGGATGGCACATGCGTAGTCCACAAGGTACGCCAGACGCCTGCGTATTCGCCCCGAACGTCGCAATTCGGGTCAGCGGCCTGCCCTTCGGAACGTGGCTCCGCTGGGCATTGGAATGACAGCTCATCTGGAACTTTGGCCGGAACTGCTCCTTCAGGTGAGTCTGGTGGTGGGCTAGCCACTTCGGAATTGCTGTCTGCATCGATGTTTGCCCTGGTTAATGGAGATGGGGCGACGCGTCTTCTTGTTGTTATATCTGGGGTTGCCGCATCGGAAAAAGTCTGCGGAGAGATTCCTTCCTCCTCCAACAGTTCATCTAACAACCTTCTGCGCAGTTGATCCACGTGGCGCTGCCACATTCGGCCGTCTTCGAGCTGGACCCTGTAAGAACAGGGACCTGTTACTTTGATTACCCGGCCCGGTAACCATTGCGGCTCGCCCCCATAATTCCGCGCATAGACAGGGCTTCCCTCCTTGAAAGTTGTAGACCCTTAATGGGGAACTCAGGCGAGTAATCGGGATGCATTCTGTCCAAAGTTGTTCTCAGACGACGGCCCATCAGCATTTCGGCTGGGCTTCAGTTTGTGGAAGGGCACGGTGTCGAATGTTGGGACAGCAGATAGGCTGCTACCCTTTCTGGCCACCCACCTGGACTTAGCTTGGCCAAAGCCTCCTTGGCGGATCTCACAGCCCTTTCAGCCAGGCCATTCCCCGCCGGATGGAATGGTGCAACCCGGGCGTGGCGAATCCCTAATGATGCTAAAAACAGCTGGAAAGTGGCAGACATTAGTTGCGGGCCATTGTCCGAAACTAAAATATCAGGAATACCATGGGTGGCAAACATTCCGCGCAACACCTGGATCAGGGTCTCCGTGGTGGTGGTCATCATGCTCACCAGCTCTACCCATTTTGAATAGGCATCCACCACGACAAGAAAGGTGTGTCCCATGTATGGCCCGGCAAAGTCCAGGTGCATGCGCGACCAAGGGCCCCTCGGGGATTCCCATTCCTGCGGCGGGGAAGCTGGTTCAAAAGGTCTAGACTGCTGGCATTTCTGGCAATTGGTAACCCACGCCGTAATGTCTCGATCTATTTTGGGCCACCACACATAACTCCGACTAAGGCCCTTCATCCTAACGATACCAGGGTGGCTCTCATGCAAGCATTCTAGAACTGGGGTTTGCAATTTGTCCGGAATCACCACCCTATTTCCCCACAACAAACAACCCCTATGGACAGACAACTCCTGTTGTCATAATCGGAAGGGCAGGAAAACCTCAGCAATTTGGCCATCTGGCCATCCCCTCTTTACCCAGTCAAGGACCTGCGAAAGGGTTCTATCCTTAGCCGAATGAGTTGCTATATCTCTTGCGGAAATAGGGGTTTGTAACTCTTCAATGAGGAAGACAGACGAGGCGGGAGCAGGGTCCTGGACGAACACTGGTAATGGGCAGCGACTCAAAGCGTCGGCATGGGCTATCAATTTGCCCGGCCGATAGCGCAAAGTGTAATTATACGCCGACAAAAACACTGCCCAACGAGACATCCTGGGAGACAAAATTTGTGGGGTTTGCCTATCCCCAGCTAATAGACCCAAGAGTGGCTTATGGTCCGTGACTAGTTCAAATGGACGGCCATATATGTAGTCATGAAAACGCTTAACAGAGGCCACAGAGGCCAATGCTTCGCGATCAATTTTGCTATATCGTCGCTCAGTGGAGGACAATGTCCTAGAATAGTATGCGATGGGGGCTTCCCGACCGTCGGGAAGCTTATGGCTCAATACACCCCCTATGCCATATGGGGAAGCATCGGCGGTCAAGGTAAGGGGAAGGTCTGGTGTGTACTGGACCAGAACATCTGAGGACATGAGCAGATCCTTTACAGCTTGGAATGAGCGGTTCTCAGCCGGGGTCCAAAACCACGGTGAGTTCCCGTCTGGGAGCCGGTGGAGAGGCTCAGCCACGCTAGATTTATGGGGAAGAAATACACTGTAGAAATTTAATAACCCCAAAAAAGCTTGTAACTCGGATTTACTGGTGGGGACGGGGGCATGTTTGATGGCCGCCACCTTTGAAGGGGTGGGGTGAATGCCCGAGGCATCTATGAGATATCCTAAAAACTCAACCTTAGGCACACCAATGAGACATTTGTTCTTTTTCAACTTGAGTCCAGCACTTTGAAACCATAGTAAAACCGTCCACCCACGTTTGATGAGCTCACTCCGAGAAGAAGCGGAGATGAGAACATCATCAAAGTATGGGACGACTCCAGGTAACCCAATTAACAGATGTTCCATTAAATTTTGAAAAAGGCCAGGTGCGATGCTAATGCCGAATTGTAGATGCCGGCACTTAAAAGCTCCATGGTGGGTCACGATGGTATGAGCCTCAGCAGAGGCATCATCCACCGGGAGCTGCTGATATGCCTGAGCTAAATCTAACTTGGCAAAAATGGACCCAGGACCCAAAGTGTGCAGTAATTGTTGGACTACGGGAAGAGGATATGGGTTAGATTGTAAAGCCTTATTTAGGGTACTTTTAAAATCGGCACAAATGCGAATAGACCCATCAGGTTTGATTGGAATTACAATTGGAGTTTCCCACTTAGAATGATCCATGGGCTCTAATACACCCTGGGAGATGAGTTTATCCAGTTCCGCATCTACTTTTGGGCGGAGAGCCAGGGGAACTCGCCTCGGTTTGAGGCGAATAGGAGCTACCTGAGGGTCCAAATTTAGGGAAATAGGGGAACCAACATATTTACCCAAAGATCCACTGAAGACATCAGCGAATTCCGTATACAGAGCATCGCAATCTCCTGCCGACATGGAGTGTATGCCAGAAATGCCAAGGCCCAGAGAGGTGAACCAATCTAAACCCAGAAGGCTGGGAAGGGAGCCACCCACTACAATTAAAGGGAGGTGGCCCGCAAAATTATTGTTTTCAACTAAAAACCGGCCCTGGCCTATAATAGGAATGTGATTGCCCTGATAATCGCGTAATTTGATGGGGCAAGTATGGAGTTGGCTTTTGCGGAGGTTGGGCAATAGCTTCTTGATGGTGGTCCAGGAGACAATCGATTTAGCGGATCCGGTATCAACTTCTATCTGGCAGGCCACTCCCTCAATCTTGACTGTCAGGAACAGCTTGCTCATCTCAGGTCTGTGTTTGTTGGTGGTCACCTCGGTAACTCTGTGGCCTCGGTAGATGGCATAGCAATCTTCACTGGTGGAATATGTTTTGGATTCGTGCTGCTTGTATTTGGAACCCCATGAGGACTGTTTACCAGACTGGCAGACATGAGCAATATGGCCCTGTTTCCCACATCGGCGACATGTGGCAGATCGGAAACGGCAATTTGCCCTAATGTGATTTTCACCGCAACTGAGGCAAAATGATTTTGAGGATCTTGGTTGTCCCGTTGGGCCCCTTTTTACGGTTGTAGATGCCTTTAAACGACTGACATCCCCCTCATTTTCCTTATCCGTAGCCTCGTCCTCATAATGAACAGCGGTGGCTAAACCGGCATGTGGTTGAAATTTTCTTATATCCGTTGCGGACTTATGGGACATCTCGGCAGCTTGGGTCTCCTCAAGTGCCGTTGGCAGGTCCAAATCCTTCCTTGCTAGCAGCCTCCTTTGAAGTCGGATGTCCCTGATATCACAAACTAACTGTTCTACAAGGGCATCATCCAAGTCCCTGAACTCACAGTCTAAAGCTGCCGTTCGGAGGCGAGCCATGTATTGGTTTATGGACTCTCCTTCCTCTTGCACTATCTGTCTCAGGTTAAAACGGCAGGCTATACGGGAGGGAACTGGTGAGTAATGATTCCTCAGTTTCTCTCGTAATACCTCCCAGGAAACCGTGTGTACTGGAAGAGGAGCGACTAATGCCCTTGCCGTTGCGAATACTTCTGGCCCACAAGCATTTAGAAAATGAGCGCGCTTTCGGCTGCTTGGAAGTTCAGTGAATGCATTCGCTTCTAAGTAACACTCGAATCTTTCCTCGTATGCCTGCCACGTCTCTGCAGCTGCGTTAAATGGGGCGAATGTAGGAGAGGCCATATTCCTGTCAGGTTCGTTTGTATTTCACTTTACCTCAGTGCGGCCGCTCAGAATAACATTCACTTCTTCCATCGCCTCAATATCCCATCCTCGTTGCCACTTGTTGTGTTTGGATTTTAGTCATTAACTGAGGCGAGGATGTCAACGTAACATCGGTTTATTTCAGGCAACAGCAAAAACAGTAGAACACTGAACTGTCAGTCTATCTGACAGTTGGCCTTTTTATACTTTGCAAACAGAACAGTATTAACCAATCAGGAAACGAGTAACTCCTGCACTTAGCATAACCCCATCCCAACCAATCAGGTGCAGGCATTTCCATCGCTATGGTAATGCGCCGACACAACAGCCACTATTATATGTCAAGCAAGAAGGCATGGCCCAGATCCTTCCTCCCAAGATGGTAACAGGGCTGGAGCTCAATGGCAGGCTTCCTTGGTTGCAACCCCCTTCTCTGGAACAGTGCAATTCCTGAGATCAGATTAGTCCGTTTCTATAAATGTTCAAGAAGGCTCTTCTGATGAGACTTTGAGCAGAGGTGCCATATCAAGAGAGGCATATCTTTTTGAGTAGTGGCTCATTGTAACCTGGATTATATTGTTATTGATAGTTCTGGTTTTAGGCAAGTTTTTGTTGTTCTTGCAAACAAAACCTGCCTATAATCTTTTGAGATAACCGATAAATGGCTGAATAAACAGGCCAACCAATTGGTAAATAAAGCATAATGGAGGCTACTCACTGCTCCTTGTGTGTTGACTGATCACAAAGGTTTTGTGGGTTTGGAATCCACTCTCATCTAATTCTTAAAGTTTTGAACACTTGACTTGTTTGGGCCCAATGTTAAAATGTTTTTGTTTAGGAAACAAAAATGGAAGTTTATTTAACCATGTTTTATTTTTCCTTCCTAATAGAGATCAACTGCTGATTTGGTTATTATGATTTTGTTATAGCTAACAAAGTTAGCTATATATCAGTTAAATGGCATTTTTTTCTATGATTACTTCATGCTGATTGTTGCTGTTTTCCAGTTCCGGCAGTAGAGTAAAGAAAAAGCTAGACAGCATTTTAAATAAATAAATAGAGTGGCTTCAGTTTCAAGAGCTGTGACATTTTTTGCTTTAGGCAAAAGAAACAAGGCATGTGTTTGTGCATTAACTCAGAAATCCCAGTATGTTCAATGAGGCTTACATGCTCCTAAATTTGTCTCATGTTTGTTGCCATACTATTATAGCAACTGTCCTTTTCCATCTTCTGTATATGCATGATTATACCACAAGGACAGAGATGTTTTTGGGGTTCCAAGTTTTATCCAGTTTTGCTTTCTTTGGAAAGTCATGTTTGGATTGAACACCAACTGAATTTATGTGATGAGATTTACAGCTTAAACTCATGTTTGTTCCTCATCAGAATTCTTTCTCGCTCTCTTTGTGTGTGTGTTTGTGTGTACCCATCTATGTGCCTTTGACTCCTGGTGACTCCTGGTGATTGCCTGGATTTCTGTAGCATTCCTGGCAATGTTTTCAGAAGTGGTTTGCCCTTGCTTTCTTTTTAGGACTGAGAGAGAATGATTAGCCCAGATGGCTTTGTGCCTAACGCAGGACTAGAATTCATGGTCTCCCAATTTATAGCCCAATGCCTTGCCCAGTATACCAAACTAGCTCTCCATCGGAGTTCTAGGAGATCCTAAATTAACTTCCTAACCTGCTATATTTTGGGGGGGGGAGGTTGTCTCAAATGATGGTACCCTACTTGGTTTCTGTTTTTGACTCATGGAGGTGAAGAAAGAGAACCATAAACTGCCAGCCATCTCAGAGTTTTTCTTGAGCCATTAAAGCACAATCACAGCTATTCACTGTCCTTCACTGTCAAGACATTGCATCATTTCATTATAATCAGGATTCATAAGAGAAATTCTAGAGCCAACCTTTAAGGTCTGTATTTACCAGAACAAGCAATCTGGTAAAAATCTCTTACTGGGATATTTTAGAAGCAGAAGTCAGTTTAGTGTAGTGATGAACGAACAGTAGGTTTATAGTCATTGCTAAATATCTTCCCAGCAGAACTAGTCTGTAAGTCCAATGATGAGTGATAGTGGAAACTATAGTGTACTCTAAACTACTGATGTAGAAATATGTGCAGCAGTACAACATATGGAATTAGCAGTTATACATGCCAACCATTGTACTAGTCCCTAGACTCAAGATGGGATGCCTTCTATATGCAACATAGGCATAATGCTTTTAATAGCAACACTGATTTCAGTACAGGACACTTCCTGGGGATTACTGACCAGCTGGTTGGAGCTGACAGCATTTGGCTGGGCTTCAGGCTATGAATATACTTCAAGAATCAACAGTTCCTACCAGCTGGTAACTAATCCACAGGAAATGCTCCTTGTTCTCATTGCTACTGCTTAATCAACAGTTCCCCTGCTAGAATTCCATGCTCATCTTTTAAAATCTTGATAATTTAGTAATCCAATATATGGAATCCCAGATAAAGAAGCCCAAGGTTCATCTTATTACTTCTATCATTGACAAGATATGATAAATGACTCTCTTATACAATTTATAATAAATTAGCTTTCTTTATGGATCCAAATGTTTCCTAAATATTGATTTTGTGGATAAACTAAGTGCATGCTTCAAGTAGGACACAATCATGGCAGTGTAACAAAATGAAGTGGTCTGTTGTATATGCATAAGAACTATGTACAAATGGGCAAACAATATTTTTAATTTCTTGGCTCTGGTAGGAAAGAGAGGAGAACATTTCAAATGTCTTGGGTTTTATGCAAACTTGCAAAAAATAGTCATGGTCTTAATAACTCCTAACAACACTTGCACTAAATTCATTGATTTCAGCAATGGCTTATTTAGAACAAAAAGTATTTGATTTATTTAAATATATATTTATTAGTTTTATATTCTGCTTTTCATTAGGTGATCAAGGTAGTATACATTCTCTCTTCCCCATTTTCTCCACAATAATAACTAGTGAGATAGATAGAGGAAGAGCAGGGCCGGATTTAGATGAAAAGAGGCCCTAGGCTATTCCACTTATGAGACCCTTTCACCAGTGGTGGGATTCAATTTTTTTAACAACAGGTTCTGTGGGCGTGGCTTAGTTGGGGGTGTGGCTTGGCAATCATGTGACTGTAGCCGTGGGTAGCTCGTCATGTGACCGGGTGGGCGTGGCTATGCGCATAGGGACTACTCAGAGGGCTGAAAAAAATCATTTCTGACTGGGCCTCGCACTTTTGACTGGTCCTCACACTTATGACCATCCTCACATTTATGCCCGTGCAGCTTTCTTAACAACCATGTCACTCATTTCACAACTGCTTCTCTTCACCATGGTGACAAGATAGGGCGAAAAACGTAAAATGTGAGGACAGTCGTAAGTTCGAGGACTGGTCAAAAGTGCGAGGACCAGTCAAAAATAACTTTTTCAGCCCTCTGAGTAGTCCATATGCACAAAAGGACTACCCAGAGGGCTGAAAAAAGTGATTTCTGACAGGTCCTCACACTTTTGACCAGTCTTCGCACTTATGACTGGTCATCATTTATGCCCATTGTAGCATTCTTAACAACCATGTCACTCATTTCACAACTGCTTCTCTTCACCATGGTGACAAGATAGGGCAAAAACGTAAAATGTGAGGACAGTCGTAAGTTCGAGGACTGGTCAAAAGTGCGAGAACCAGTAAAAAATAACTTTTTCAGCCCTCTGGGTAGTCTATATGCATAAAAGGATACAGCAATAGAGAGGGATGAAGGAAGGGAAGGGAAATTAGAGTAGGAGGGAGGGTAAGAGAGGGAGGAAGAGAGGAGGAGAAGGAGAAAGGAAGAGGAAGTAGGGAGGATAAGAAGAGGGGGAGGAAGAGAAAGTAAGAAGGAAAGAAAAGAGAGAGGTGGTAGGTTTGAGGAGAAAGATTGCTGTACAATAAAAAAGATGAAAGGGAAGAAAGCCAACCCCAAACAAATATAAAGATATTAAGATAAAGAATGAATTGTTAAACTTTAAAGAATAAAAGAGAACAAATATGAATAAATAACAATAATTAGAAACACACATACAAACATACAATGTATTTTCTTTGAACAGAGTATTTGGCCAGTTCACAAATTTACACAGTGTTTAGTCATTTCAATTAAATTTACAATTTCTATATTTCCTTTTTGCCATATTTATTCCTCATCTATTTTGTAAAAAACCAATATTACCCTTCATCCTCATCTCTAATCTTAATCAAATTCAATTTTTCCCTTCTATTCTATATTATACCCCTTCCCATTGTCATCTATTTTTATATCCATCCTCACATTGGTTAATTATGTAATATTAGTTGTTTAATATAAATTCAACATTTTAATATAAATCAATTAGTTATATAACTACCTTTTTTGTATATTAATCAATATGAACATAAATATTCCAATTATTTCCATGCAATCCAATTTCTTACAAATCAATTAATTATATTTACCAATAATAATAAACCAAATAATTTCCCCCATATATTCCTCCAAACCACAACTTAACCATTTCTGCTTTCAGAAATATACAATTAATAGTATCTCAATTATTACAATTCCCTAGTTAAATAGAGCTTTTTTTCTTTTGTGTTTTAAAATCCTGAACTCTTCTCTTTTTCCCTAAATTTCCCATTGTTTGCACCTACCTTTTTTGGTGAGGAAAAAGAAAAGAATTCTGCCTACCTAATTTTCCAACCTTGCAGCAACAGCAAAGCAGTTTCAGTTTCGTTTCTCAGCATAGGTAGGGGGAAAAAAATCAGTACTTTTTGCACCGAAGCAGAAGAGCCCTGAGCAAAACAGCTGAGACAAATCAGCTGAGAGCCGGGAGGCCAATTAGCCTCTGCTGAAGCTCCGTGGGCCAATAAAATTACAAAAAAAAAAACACCGAACCCTTTGTTAAATTGCTGGCTCCCCCGCCCCTCTCCCACCACTATTTATTGGCAATAAATAGTGGTGTGGAGGGGCGGGGCAAGCCAGCAATTTAACAAAGGGTTCGGCTGCACCACTGGCTCTAGGGCGGCCCTTTGAAGCCCCGCGGCAAGAATTTGAAGTTTTTTTTTCCTCTAGCCATCGGAGGCAGCAATAGATTGGGAGTGGGCGGGGTAAGCGAACGGCCGGCGATCCAACAGAGCAGAGAGTGAGGGTGAGTGAAGGCGTGGAAGCTGCTTTCTCCATCCTGCTCTCTTGCGTCCGGAGCCGGTGGGGAAGCACGTGGTAGCCCACGTGGATCCCAGGCAGCAGAACTCAGGCTAGGGAAGGGGTGGGCAATTGTGGCTCTTTTACAACCTGTGGCCTTCAACTCCCAGAATTCCTGAGACAGCCAAGTTGTCTCAGGAATTCTGGAAGTTGAAGTCCACAGGTTGTAAAAGAGCCACAATTGCCTACCCCTGGCTACGGTAGGCTGGCGCCGCGCGGGTGGGAGGTGAGGGGCGGGCGAGCCAGCAATTTAACAAAGGGCTCGGCCGAACCCCCTAGAACCCCCAGAATCCCACCACTGTGTAGGCCCCTCTTGATCTTGAGGCCCTAGGCTGAAGCCTAGTTAGCCTATAGGAAAATCCGGCCCTGAGGAAGAGTGACTCAGCACCACCCAGATGAGAGTGGATTCGAATACGGTTTGTCCTTCTACTCACACTGGCTCTGCTAGCAGCTCCTGAAAGTAACACACTTCTGTATTTGAATAAATCTAGTGAGGGGCTGGTAGGAGGATGTCTATTCTACACATGTTAATGTTTTATTTGTTAGTGTAAAATATATTACCCTCAGTGCCTACTCAAGGTGTTTAGTATCAGGACAGCAGAAACAAATTCCTTTTAATTCTTGTAGATATCATGATGTCTGCATATGCTTAGATAATTATAGTTGTTTAAATGAGAGTTGGGAAGCTGTTATTTGCTTGCTTTAACATATCAGGATGTGAAACATATGGCAAAACATGGAATGATGATTAGAAGGGTTAAGGCTCAATAAGCTCTCAAAGGACTGAACAAAGCCACTATGTATTAGAAGCCCTAGTGGACATTGTGGTAACCAGGAGAGCAGAGTAATGCGGGTGCCCAAACTTTTTCAAATTGTGCAAAAGTTCCGCAATATTGAAAAGTTTGGGTCAGTGTTCCAGTATGATGCAAACAAGATGGCAGTCGGAAAGGTCAAAGGAGAAATTTGGAATTTCCCTGGCAGCTAAACTGTTCCCATCCTTAAAAAGCCATTTGCACTTCTGGGAAGCATTGCTTTATAGGTCCTTTCCTTCTGTTTTTCCACAGAATCTGCCTTCTTTATATCCAGGTACTTGAACTGAATCCTAGATAAAAATGGATAACACAGGAAATGCCAGAGGGAGGTGCACCTGGAAAGTGATGGCAGTGTGTGTGTGTGTATGTGTGTGCTTTGCTCTTTGAGCAAAGGTCTACTTTGCTCCCTCTCCCTCTCCTATGTCCGCCAGCTTTAACTATTGGTGTGTTCCACTTCCTTTAATTCATGCTTGTGTAAGTGGAGTCCTACTAGGTGTGTCCTACCAGATTCCAATTCCTCCTTCTAGGAAGAAGAAAAAAAATAAATCCCCATCTATCATTTCCTGCAATTGTTTGGCTCTGGGCTGAAAATGTGGGTGTCTTTATCTGGGAAAAGGCGGGAATGCCTCATTTCCTTTTGCACTGCGGTTAGCCGTGACATTTTAGTTAACAATGGAATTTTACAGAAAGACACCAAAACCCTTTTGGCCAATTGAATGGCAATAAGTCTGCTGCCATTTCCGTTCCTAGAACTGTAGCACTGGAATGGCTGCCGAGACCACACTTAATTCTTTTTTCACGCTGCCATAAAATGGCAAAGCAACATGATACTTTGATGTCAACAGTAAATTAAAATTAGTTTTCTGTTTCTTGACATCTGTCACCTCCCGTTCTGTTCCTGACTTGCTAAAAGTGATGTTGAGTTGTGATGAAGTCTTGGATTCAATTCAACTGCAAAAGCCATTTGTCACTACACATTCTGTGACAGAAAGAGAGAATTCACAACATTTTAAGGGACTTTTAATTTTATTACAACACAAGAATCAACCCTATGTTTCTTCTGCTGACAGTTTAATACTATAATAATCCTTTATTTCTTGTCAGATTAGTTAGGGGTAAGAATCCAATACAAGTTGTAATATAACATATAACATATATATAACTTATATAACATATAAGGAACCTTGGTGGCGCAGCAGACTAAAGTGCTGTTAAGTAGCAATTACTGCAAGTTCAAATCTTACCAGGCTCAGGGTTGACTCAGCCTTCCATCCCTTCGAGGTAGGTAAAATGAGGACCTGGATTGTGGGGGTAATAAGCTGACTTTGTATAAAAAAGAACACCGCTTGGGGGGGCCGAAAGCCCTACTAAGCAGGTATATACAAAAGTATGAAGGCTATTGCTTAACGCATTGTAAGCCGCCCTGAGTCTCCGGAGAAGGGCGGCATATAAATCGAACCAATAAATAAATAAATAAATAAATAAATAAATAAATAAATAAATATAGTAAATATAGCCATATTTACCCAAACTTGGATTTAAGAGAATTAACCCAGAAAAAGAAAAAAAAAATCCTCTGTCTCCATTACCAGCTGAATTAAACTAAAATAAGCCTTACATTTTAAAAATAAATAATTTGAAGAAAAAAAAATTCCCTTCTGATAAAAATATTGCTTCTTTGTGTTTTCCCCCTATGTCAATCTATTAAGAAAAGTAAACATTCTATAGTAGCTACCTACCTCGCATAGAGATTAAAAACAAAACCTTGATACATTAATTAGATTTTTTTTTTTTAAAAAAAATAGCCATAAGAAGAGATGTGCTGGTAAACTTTTAAAGAAGCAGCTTGTTGCCTCTACTGTTGCTGCTGCACTGTGCTGCTAGCTGCTGAACAGATGATCTGTGTGCTAAGCATAGTGGCTCATCTCTTCTGTTGATCGGCTTGCAAAAATCCCAGCATACCACTAGCCACAAGAAAGGCAAACGTAATTCACAAAATATTAAATATAATCCAATCAAGGTGGACAAACATCTGACTTATAGCAACACCTGAAAGCAATGCTAGACTTCCAGGATCATTTAACGGATAGCAGGAATGGGACTGCTGAATTATGCAAAGTTACTATTTGGGAGCAGATTCTGTGACAAAGTATGCCTCTTAGGTTCCATCAGGTGGCATTACTTAATAGATGGGACCTACAGCGTGCTCACTGTGTGGGAACTTCACAGGATGGGCAGAAACAATGGGAGAAAGGTAATGCTCTGAGAGACAGGCTCTGTGTCATGTTGGGCTTGATCTATGACTACCTCTACCCAGAAGCTTACAGGAAGTATGGCACTCATAAAGCAGAAGTGTTACATGGCATGCTCATATCTGCTCGTGTCATTGCATTTTTGGACCAGCTGCAGCTTCTTCAAGGGCAACCTGATGTAGAGTATATTGCAACAGTCCACATGTAAGGTAATTACGGTACAGGTGATTGTAAAAAGGGGGTATGGTCCAGGAAAGATGCAATTGGTACACGAGATGGATTTCCACTGTCATTTGTTCTTCAAGAAGACTGATTGTAATAGCATTACATAGAATCTTCAAAACATGATTCTTTCTCTGGGTACTAGTCCATGAGGTGAACTTCTCCAGAATGAAAGGTTTCTGAATGGTCTCAAGTTTTTTGGAGACTTACGAGAGTTAAGTGGCAATATAAGTCAAATCAAAACAATGAACAAGAAGCAAGCAAACAGGAGCTGCAAGGCCAGAAGAGTCCGGAAATTGCACAACAATATTATTTGAAGAAGTGCAACCCCATTTAGAACTAGAAGTGAATAATTCAAGCACTGTAAGCACCACAAACCCACAGCTGCAGTTTTGGCAGGATTAAATTTAGGCCTATTTTTCCCAGTAGTGGTGAGCTACTGCAAGCAGATCTTGAAAGAATCATTTGGTTGACCTGGGAATGTGATATGCAGCTGAGTATCATCAGCATAATGTGCTGGTGACAGCTGACTCCATGTCTATGAATGACCTTACCCAATAAATTCAGATGTTAAACAGAAGAGATGAGAATACTCTGCAAACCAAGAACTTCTGGCTTCCACTTCCCTTAACACTGGGACTCTAATATCAACCACAGAGAAAGGAGGAAAACTGCTACAATCATATGCCTCCCTTTGCCAAGCACTGCAATTAGTCTAGAAGGCTACCATGATCAACAGTATAAAAAGTCACTGAAAGATCAAGATTATGATACATTCCTAGTATACCAGAAGAGGCTGCGATGGCTCGCTTGGAAAGGAAACTGAGTCAGAAAACCATTGAGAGGTTGACAGCTCAGCAATTCAAAACCTAAGAGCACAAGTTGTGTGATGGAATGAGCTCCTTTCAGTTTGTCCCAGCATTTGCCAACCTAGCAGTTTGAAAGCATGAAAATGTGAGTAGATAAATAGGTACCACTTTGGTGGGAAAATAACAGGGACATGAAAGAAACCCCCTTTGGTGTCCCCTGGGCAACTGTGATGTCCCCAACTAATCCCTTAACTCAGAAGCACCTTGGTGGCTGCTTCTGACAAAAGTGCAGCAGCTTCACCAGAAGCCATCAACGAGTGCAATCAATGTTATCTCTATACTATTTCACCTGAAACCAGACTGGACTCAAGGCATTTTGAAGCAACCAGTTGATCATCTTCTCAACAATCTTTTCCAAATAGTCAAGATTGGAGACTAGATGGTTGGGTCCAGCAAATGGCTTCTTGAGGAGGTGACACAGCACCAACTCCCTCAAGACAAGCAGTACCACCCAATAGATCATAATGATTCCACCCCCCCAACCCCCCCCAACAATTTACTAATTCCCCAAACCAATTCAATCAAAAAGCTCAGGCTGAACATCAGACTAAATGGAAATTTAGTATAAGTGTTGGCCAAAAATCAATGATTAAATCCTATCAATATGTCTCCTCTCCTTGCTATGGTCTAATATGATGGAAAAGGCAGAGGGCTATTTTTGATTTTCTACAAGATTGACATCTAATCTTAAGGCCAAGTGGGATTTCTTTGTTTTAATAGTTTTTAGCATTCCCATTAAGTTCAGGTGGGCTAAGAAAGGATTTAGTTGCTTGCACACGTCGTTGATCTAGGAATGGACAATATGGCTAAAAGTGATTTAGGTCCTTTCCCCTTATTTTCTTTGAGTGTGACGCCATGATTAAACATCCACACAAACATTTATATGCAGGTCCTGCCTATTTTGCTGGATAATCACATTTTTATCTATTTTTCCAAGATATTCTCCCTTACTTAATATATGTTTATGCACATTGTCTTTTCTATATCTCTATCTCTACCTCTTATTTCTTTTAATAAATATGTATTATTATTTTAATAAAAAAATTAAAAGTGGCAAACATACTTAATACTCTACAACAAGCCAGAGAGAGAGAGAGAGAGAGAGAGAGAGAGAGAGAGAGAGAGAGAGAGAGAGAGAGAGAGAGAGAGGCTGGCCCGAATTTACTAGCTGTTTTTCCTATCTAAGGTGGAACTAGAACTCACAGTCTCCTGCTTTCTAGCCTGGTGTCTTAACCATTAGACTAAAGTGGCTGAATATTATACATATTTTGTATGTATTTTCCAGTAGTTTGCATAGCGCATGGAGTACAATATTCTAGAAAGAACAGACTTCTGAACGGTGTACTTCAAAATATGAATTGACTACATTCATAGAGGGCCTGACTGCAAAGTCATGATGTCTACTACATAAAGAAAACTTTTAGGCTCTGTTATGGACATCATTTCTTTCTGTAGAGCTGCCAGTAGAGAGCAGTGTGTTTTCTTGACTGAAATGTTTCTCTTCCAACTATTCAAGGCACACACACCCATTCCACAAAGCAGCTGTAAATTACTGTTTTCTTATCCTCCAACTTGTGAACTTTTGGGAACAGACACACAAAGTGCCATTGAGGATAAAGGATTCCATGCTGGCGCATTAACAAAACAGATGGAGATCTTAAACAAAACAACAACAACAACAACCCCCCCTCTTTCTTTTTTGGAACTCTCGCTCCAATCCCTTTCCAGATTTTCATATGAGTTTACAATCAAGAGCATGTTACTAAATCCTGTGTTTATTAGATACTGGAAGCATACTGAATACTTCTTGGCAAAGGAGAACAGAAACCCCTGTAACCCACTTAAACCCATCTAAGCTTCAGAGATCTGATCTTTAACTACCAAATAGTAGTTTAATTTAAAGGTTATTCAATGAGACACTAAGTGGGCACACATTTAGAGAATTGGGAAAAATGGAAAATTGCTTTTATGAAATTTGGGATGCTTTGACAAATGTTGTTTACATGGGCTGGCACCTCTAGGTTTTATCAGTAGATGATGCCTCGAAGACAGCTTCCTCCTTCCCATTTTGTCCTCTTTTCTAGTTTATACCTTCATTATTCTGTATTTCTTGAAGAAAAGTTTGGGTTCAGAACAAGAGAAGCTTTAATCTTGTTTGGGAGAAAATTGTGTTCCTGGGTGTATTAATTGAATGGATTTAGATGAAAGATGAGGTACAATAGAAAGAAACAAAGGGAGAATAAAAGAATGGGCAGAAAAGAGCAAAGGCCTGATAAGCGAATATGTTGAAGCACTAATGAGTGGTTCAGTGGTGGATTGTTCCTGGTTCTGTCCGGTTCTTTAGAATCGGTAGTAAAAGTGGCAGGAGGCTCCGCCCACCCACCTGGATGTCATAATTGATGATCTGTGCATGTGCAGAAGTGCGCACGAGCGTGTTCCCATTGCAAATCGGTAGTAAAGGTAAGTAGAACCCACCCTTGGAGTGGTTGGTATGTGAGAGCATCCCAAGGGCTTCTTCTGTAGCAAACACATTGCTGACATATTGTTTGCACTAAAGGCCCTTCCACACAGAGCATTGGGGTCTGTTACCAGGCCATTTTGTCTTCAAGACATCACGGGACCTTGGTACTCTTCTTCAGCTAAGTGGATTCACTTCTGGCTCAGCTGCTATCTCTCTATCTCTTTCCCCAAATCCTCCTTCTTCATTTCTGATGTGTTTGCAGATGGAACTCAACAGAGCAAACCCGTGTGAGAAGGGTTTCCACTTTTTTTCTGATTAGCCTCAGATACAATTGAATTACTTCCATTACCCCATTATACCCAAAGAGAATCTTAACAGCAGTGTGTAGATGGATTCATGTATAGCATGTATTCATCAAGAGCACACACATTCACTTAAAAGACATGGGAAATGGTGCCAATGGTATAGCAAAAACAATTGTCCAATGACTAATAAAACGGGGCCCTTTTAAAGAAACTAGAGTTCAAGTGATTATGTAAGTTTCTCTCTCCTATTCCCACCTTTCTCTCTGCTATGCCTGCATACAAACCTGCACATCCTCTTCTTGGGGAAAATGCAAACTACTATAAAGGGTAAAAAACGAGAAATATTAAGTTATCCCGACTGTCGTATAAAACCTTCTGACAGATCCTTTACAATGCAAGTGGTCCTTTTATTATAGTTATTTATAATTGCAATAAAACTTCTTTTTGAATAGGAGGAAGATAGTGAATTAATAGATGGCTCGCAAGGAAAGGTAATAATGAGTTTTAAGCATGTTAGAATTTGTCAGGCGTTTTGAACAATACTCGTCTCAGTTTTACACAATGCTTCTGCCAAAAAACACGATGGCCAGACACTATCAAAGCTGACACCAGCCAGAGCACAGAAAAATGCAGAGAAGCAATGCAAGATTGGATGATGTGGAGAAACCTGGCCCATAGAACTGCCCAGAGTCGGACATGACTAGATAACAACATCACCATCCTATATAACCAGTTCCAACACCCATGGAAACTTTTGATTTAAATGTGGTTTTATAATACATCTGCTCCCTTTTCAGACTAGTTACACCAGTCCAGGTTCCCTGAGTGATAGAATCCAAAGTTAGTTTCTGTGTTGCTCAGTTTTAAGTTCTGAAAAAGAGACAGGACATAAATTATAAAACTACTTTCAATCACTTCTTTGCATTCTAATATAGGTGACAGCAATATCTACAATGTAAGATAGTTTAGGCTAGAGCAAAATATAACTAGAATGACTTACCACTCTTCTAGCTCAACAATTATTCATCTAATACCCTTTCTCAACATTACCCATTATGATTAATGTACTCAGCAGCGGAGCTTCTTGGTCTGCGAGACTCCCCCCTCTCGCAGGCTTGGCCCTCCATTCTATCGAGGGCCTACCTCGATGACGGGCTCTGGAGTCCCGAGAGGTGGCATGCCGCAAAGAGGGGGCTGCGGGGTTTTTTAAAATTGTCCTTGTTTAAACTTTTAAGGGGTTCTGGGAGGGGGGAGGGGGGTGGGATTGGAATTAGGATTGTGGGTTTGGGGGATAACCCACTAGGGGGAGAGTCGGGTTTGGCCAGGACGTTCGGCGGGGGTGGTGGGGGATCCGGAGGGGGTCGAGCTGGTCCAGACTATGCTTTCACCATCGGTACTGTGTGTGGGAGGGGTAGATATGGCGGGAGCAGGGGGCCATATCATGTTAAGGGAGTACGCACCCGCTGTCTTCAAGCGGTAGAGTGCTCCGGCCCCCAAGGCTCCACCCGTTCTCCAGGTAGTACAGACCTTCAGGGCCCGGGCCTTCGTCTGATGTTGTGCAACGCCAGGTCTGTAGTAAATAAAGCCCCCCTCATCTGTGATCTTGTTTACGAGGGGGGAGCGGACCTGGCGGGTATTACGGAGACCTGGTTGGGCCCAGAGGGAGGGGTCCCTCTGGTAGAAATGTGCCCACCAGGTTTCCACGCATTCCATCAGCCAAGGTCACAGGGGAGGGGCGGGGGAGTAGCGGTTATTATTAGAGAAGGCCTTAGGCCGAGGGAGACCACTGTACCTCAGACAGCTGGTTGTGAGTCCCTCCTTGTGAAATGGGGCCACGGGGTTCAGATGGGTTTGCTGATCACGTACCTGGCTCCCTGCCACGTGGCGGCAGCCCTGCCCGAGCTACTCAACGTTATTGCCGCGGTGGCGGTTGATACCCCCAGACTTATGGTCATGGGGGATTTCAACCTGCCATCCGTGGGTGAGGCGTCTGAGGTGGCTCGGGAGTTCATGGCTTCCATGACGGCCATGGACCTGACCCAATTAATTCATGGCCCTACGCACACTGGGGGAAACACACTGGACTTGGTTTTTGTCTCTGGACAGTGGTTGAGTGATCTCGAGATAGGGGATATAGTCATCGAGCCCTTGTCATGGTCAGATCACTCGCTCCTTCGCCTTGACCTTCGAACCACAGCACCCCGCCGCAGGGAGGCGGAACCGGTAAGATGGTACCGCCCCAGGCGCCTGATGGAACCTGATAGGTTCCAGATGGAGCTTGGGCCAATCCCGGAGGTTCTGGCTGACGCCTCATCTGGGGACCTAGTGGCCGCCTGGGATAGGGCGGCTGCTGGAGCCCTGGATCGAGTCGTGCCTTTGCGGCCTCTGACCCGGCGCCGATCTCGCCTGGCTCCTTGGTTCACCGAGGAGCTGAGGGAGATGAAGCGCCGGAAAAGATGCCTAGAGAGCTGTTGGAGGGCTAGTCTTTCTGAATCTGACCGAACACTGGTAAGATCCCATATTAGGAGTTACCTAGTGGCGATAAAAGCAGCAAAATGTACTCATTTTGCTGCTCTTATTGCGTCATCAGATAATCGCCCAGCCACCCTGTTTAGAGTGACCCGCTCCCTGCTCCACCAGGAAGCGCGGGAGGACCCCTTGGAGGGAAGAGCCGAGGATTTTGTTCAGTATCTGTATGACAAAATCACTCAGATTCGGGCAGGTCTGGCCTCTGACAGGATAGATCCAGCGAGGGTGACGGAGACAGGTCTTGAGACTGTTATCTGGGATGAGTTTGATCCTGTGACCCCAGATGACGTGGACAGGATTCTGGGTAGATTGAACGCGACCACATGTTTGTTGGACCCGTGTCCCTCCTGGTTAGTGCTGGCTTCCCGGGAGGTGACGCGAGGCTGGCTCCAGGGGATTATAAATGCTTCGTTGGGTGAGGGTGTCTTTCCCGCCGCCTTGAAAGAGGCGGTGGTAAGGCCTCTCCTCAAGAAGCCTTCCCTGGACCCGGCAGTATTGGCTAATTATCGTCCAGTCTCCAACCTTTGCTTTGTTGCGAAGGTTGTTGAGAGTGTGGTTGCGCGACAGCTACCCCAGTACCTGGATGAAACGTCATATCTAGATCCGTTCCAGTCGGGCTTCAGACCTGGGTACAGCACGGAAACGGCATTGGTCGCATTGGTTGATGATCTCTGGAGGGCTCGGGACAGGGGTTGTTCCTCTGTCCTGGTCCTGTTAGATCTCTCAGCAGCTTTTGATACCATCGACCATGGTATCATGCTGCACCGGCTGGAAGGGTTGGGGGTGGGAGGCACCGTTTTACGGTGGTTCTCCTCCTTTCTCTCTGACCGGTCGCAGTCTGTGTTGACAGGGGGGCAGAGATCGACCCCAAGGCCCCTTATATGTGGGGTGCCGCAGGGATCGGTTCTCTCGCCCCTTCTGTTCAACATTTATGTAAAGCCGCTGGGCGAGATCATCCGTGGTTTCGGGGTGAAGTACCATCTGTACGCTGATGACACCCAGCTGTACATCTCCACCCCGGACCACCCCAACGATGCCCTTGAAGTGATGTCCCAGTGCCTGGAGGCCGTACGGATCTGGATGGGGAGAAACGGGCTCAGGCTCAATCCATCCAAGACCGAGTGGCTGTGGTTTCCGACGTCCCGATATAGTCAGCTGGCGCCATCGCTGGCTATTGGGGGCGAATCATTGGCCCCCACGGAAAGGGCTCGTAACTTGGGCGTCCTCCTGGACTCACGGCTGTCTTTAGAAGAGCACTTGACGGCCGTGACCGGGAGGATTTTTCATCAGGTTCGCCTGATTCGCCAGTTGCGTCCCTTTCTAGATCGGGACTCGTTACGCACAGTCACTCATGCCCTCGTCACCTCTCGTCTGGACTATTGTAATGCTCTCTACATGGGGCTCCCCTTGAGGTGCACCCGGAGGCTCCAACTGGCGCAGAGTGCGGCCGCGCGGGTGGTTATGGGAGCAACATGGAGCTCCCATGTAACACCTCTCCTGCGCGAGCTGCACTGGCTCCTGGTGGTCTTCCGGGTGCGCTTCAAGGTTTTGGTTACCACCTTTAAAGTGCTCCATGGCTTGGGACCTGGTTACTTACGGGACCGCCTACTACCATCAACAGCCTCCCACCGACCAGTACGCTCCCACAGAGAGGGGCTCCTCCAGGTGCCGTCGGCCAAACAATGTCAGCTGTCGGCCCCTAGGGGGAGAGCCTTCTCTGTGGGGGCACCGACGATCTGGAATGAGCTCCCCCCAGAGATACGGAGGATTCCGGATCTGCTCACCTTCCACCGCGAGTTGAAGACGCTTTTATTTCATCAAGCTGGCCTCGCCTAAATCTTCTCCCTTTTAAGTGTAAATTCTAATTTTTTAATGGATTTTAAAATATGGGTATTTTAAATTATGGGTATTAATTCAGCCAAATTTATTTAATTCATTTTATTCGATTTTAAATTTTGTATATCTATGTGTTTTATTTCATGGCTGTGCACCGCCCTGAGTCCTTCGGGAGTAGGGCGGTATAGAAATTCAATAATAAATAATAAATAAATAAATAAAATCTGTTGGACATTCTCTTTTAAAGTATGCGTCAAAGCACTGATTAAGTGTTGCATACCCAATGCAGAACATCTTCAACTTTTTAATTTGAAACATTGCTTGTTGGAACCTCATGAAAGAGAGTTGAACATAGTTTTGCAAAAATTGCCATCAGATCTTGGAAAAGGAGAAGAATCAATTGCTACCAGGACATGATGCTTGGCCTTCCCAGCTTGTGTAACTGCAGCCATAAATTCATTAGTGCATGCATGACAGTTTTTGCCACTTAAATATGTAACAGAAGCAGAACTAGAATTCAGAAGCAACCTACCAGTTACCAAGCTTAAAATTATGGCTGATTCTAGTTCACTAGTTATTACTGTCAGTACATTGGCAGTTTATATACACATATGGCACTGTATAGCCAACCTGAGAATTGCATTCCCATCTAATCTATCAAGTCATTGACATTAAATTGTGTTATACAGATAGTAGTATTTGAATAGCTGGTAAATAAATGCAAGTGTCATAATACTGAGCCATAGGAAGACAAAGAATTAGAATCAGTTGAAATAAAAAGAAATGTAGAAGTGACATTTTAAAAAAATCTGAATTGCAGGCTAAAACAGGACGATCAATATCCAGGTCAAAGGAAATGTCAAGACATGACATGGCTGATGTGGGAGATGTCACTATGTATCCTGAAATTCAATAATTTCAGCTCTTGCTGAAAAAGACAATCTAATCAGGGAGAATGTGGTAGTAGTGCAGTTGTTGGCATAGAAGCAGACAGTCCATGAATAGTTTGAGCCACCTATTCCTGCCAGTGCCTTGTCTTTCCTGATCATCTCATTCCAGGAGCACTCCTTGTGGTTCTTCTCAGTTTCCCTGAGTTCTAGAGATTGTGATGCCATTCTTAGTCACCCAAAGTCCAAATCCCCCTGGATAATAAACATTATCATCATAAACATTAAGGGAGCCTAAGAATCCAACTTCTGCATGACTACTCATGTTGAAGAAACACCTGGCAAACAATGATAGATTAGAGCACATGCTGGGTATGTGGTAGGTATGAGCCTCACTTGACCTTCTTTATCTCCGTCTGGGGATTTGTTGAGTTGTTGAATACTTTCCTGTTTGTTGCTACTTGGCTTGTTTGGATGTTTTGGGATTCCACCTCCTCCCTGCTGTTCATCTTTCCTGCTTTTTGTGTGTGTGTCCTGATGGAGGTGCCTGGAGTTTCTATTGCTCTCTGTGTCTTCAGGTCATTTGTACTCAAAGATGCTCGTTTTTGCAAAAAGATAGAAATAGATCATCTGTTAAAAACTAGGGCTACATATCCAGGATGTACTCCAAGTTCTGTGTGCATTTGATTTTCCTAAAGGCTCAGCAGTCACACAGCAAGACATGTTTCAATTTTATCTAGGCCGAAGGCACTAGCTGAGAACATCTGGAACAAGGCAGAAGGGGCAATGAACTTCTCTCTATTTCTGTTTAAATAAAGGGCAATTGAAGAATTTCTCATTGCTAGGAGCCTCATAGAAATATCTCTTCAACAGCTGCTTGTGCTATTATTTTGGATTCTTAACAATGTGTCCATCCTGAAGATGTAGAACAGGATATGGAGAGAGAATTCCTAAAAACTGTGTACTCAACTCTTGCTTCTCCTGGCTAGTTAGGCCTCATGGTTAAAGGAAGAATTCTATGCCTCCTTATCTGCTCCCCCCCATCTCCCTACTCCCAAAAGGGACAATAATAAGGATTTTACTAAAGAAACTTTCCCTTGATCGAAGAGAGCGGTCATTTATGGTGAAGCCAGAGAGCCAGTTTGGTTTAGTAATTCTTAATGCACAAGGCTAGAAACCAGTTCTGGTTCCACCTTAAGCATGAAAACTGTCTGGTGGACTTTGGGCCAGTCACTCTCTCTCAGACCAATTCACCTTAAAGAGTTATTGCAAGGAGAATAGAAGGAGGAAGGAATATTATGTATGTTCACTGCTTTAAGATATATATAAAAATAATAAGACAGGATAATAAACAAACATGGTAAAGATGATGATGGTGCATTCACAGCTCCAAACATATGATACTGATTTTTTGGATCCAATTCAGTCATGCTTTCAATCATAATATGGTATTGCAACTTTTTGGACTACTTTGATGAATAATATACACTGGACAATGGGAAAATGCAAGACTTCTAATTCTCTGGATCATGTATCATCATTCATGGCATGGCCAAATCACGTTAGTTCAAGGCACCATCCGACCATTAGCATTTCTATCGCGTGTATGGCCTGTTCATGCTTTGCTGTCATCAGCCAGCACTCTGATCCAGAGAGGGAGACTGGATGCACTACTGTTCTGTAAATCTTTGACTTGAGATGTAGGGCCATCCAATGATCACATAAGACTCCAGTCACCTGGCACCACTTCAAGTGGTACCCAGTGCTATTATGCTTTATCAACATCCTTAAATATTATTTAAGTTCAGTAATGGACTAGATGAGAAGGAAGATGAAATTAAATATAGACAAGCAGAAAGAGTTGTTAGTACAGAGGAAATTGGGAGATTGAAGTTCAGCCTGGGATTCTACCCCAACTGAAAGAGGTTGTTTACATTCTGGGAATCCCTCTTGGCTGTCACTGTATTCACAAATGGCAACTGTATGAGGAGTGTGTTCACACTGTTGCACGTAATACACCAACTGTGCACGTAGTACACCAACTGTGCCTGAAGTAGTCAGATTTATCAATGGTTGCACATACCTTTGTTTCATGTGCCTACAACTTATCTCAACTGCTGGAAAGTGTCCAGCTGGACGATTCATTGGTACAAGAAGGTGCAGGGATCATACCATGCTTGTGCTGAAATATCTTCAATGGCTGTCAGTTGCTTATCAGGGACCGTTCAAAGTATTGATGTTGACCATTAAGGCTTAGGGTCTGCTTATTTAAGGGTTGGCTTCTTTTTGGTACAAACCTGCCCAATTTTTAAGAACTATCAGGAGAAATTCTCTTAAGATTGCCATTGCTTCCTTACATTTTCTATCTTGCTCTTAGGCTCCCAAGTTCACCCTCTTGGGAACTATGATTCCTACCATCTTGTCTTTTAGAAACATGTAAAGCAGGTGTGGTATTCACTTACCTTCGCTACTGGTTCACAAATGTGAGTGTGTGCATGCTACGCGCACACGCTACGCTCACATGCACCACATCCATGCATGGACAGGACCTTCTGTGCATGCGCAGAGCGTCAAAAATGGGATGTGATTACATCTGGGCGGGTGGGTGGAGCCTCCTGCCACCACCGCTACCAGTTCGCATGATCCAGATAGAACCGGATGAATATGTAAATACCACTGATATAAAGGTGTATCATGGGGGAGGGGGAAAGCAGATTTATTAGATTATTTCAATGGCCAGATGATTTTAGTGTTCAAATGATTGTTCATTTTAATTTTCTTTTCTTTTTCTTTTTTAAATTCTATTTCCATTTTTAATGCTTGTTAAACATCTTACATGCCTGCCAGAGGGAAAAGCAGAATGGACCTCAATTAAATATGTACATTGGAAAGACTCAGCACTTAGTCTCTAGATGGGAAAAAAATAAAAGATTTTGGAGAGTTCTACAGGTAGAGACATAACCTAACCCTAACCCTAACCCTAACCCTAACCCTAACCCTAACCCTAACCTAACTCTATGGGTAAAACTAGCATTTTAAAACAAACTAAAAGTAGTGAGTTTTGAAATGCATTGCAAAGCTTTCTGGTTTCAGGAAGGATGTTGCACAACTGCTCTTCAAGACAAGGCTAAAAGAATGCCTCTTAAGAGACACCTCATTAACTCTAAGTCGAGTCTCCTATAATGTATTTTTGCTCTCCCTGACCCCATCTTCTCCCTGTCTCTTTCTGTTCCATGATCAGTCTTCCACACTTGGGTTGTTTGTTTGTTTTTTGTCTCCCTCTGAATATTTCTGTCTCTCTTGATTTATCTCTGTCCCTCAAGTGGTCTCAAACATATATAGATGTTTCAGCTACCTTTGATATTTCTCCAGTTTGCTCATTTGCCTTCCACTCTTGGTTAGGAAAGATTTTTTTTAAAAAAAAAATATTGTGAACAGCATATCTGAATGTGTCATTTAAAAGCATAGTGTGAAAAGGTGGGATTCCCATGATATCAATATAATCTTCATACTGAGTATAGTTAAGTGGAAAATATAGTGTCTCATGTCCACCTAAAATGCCTCTCAGGTGAAACTTTTTCTGGGATTCCAGTTCTTTGATAAAATTTGTCAAGATATTAGTTAGAATGCAGATTGCAGGCTAACTCTGCCCACTGCCAGGAGTTCAATCCTTACCAGTTCAATGTTAACTCAGCCTTCCATCTTTCCATCCAAAATTGGTAAAATGAGGACCCAGATTGTTGGGGGCAATATGCTGACTCTGTAAACCATTTAAAGAGGGCTGTAAAAACACTACAAAGTGGTATATAAGTCCAAGTGCAATTGTTATTGTTATTTATCTGATGGTTGCATCTTGGCTGGACAAATGCATAAAGCTACCAATTGGCAATCAAGGGGTAAAAACCCTCTAATTTCTTGCTGCTCCTGTAGTATTTTATACATCAACTTTGGAATCCAATCCCTTTGGAAAAATTATACGGATGTATCTGAGAAATGCTCTACAACTTCACATGTTTCTTCCATCGATCCAAGCCCTATGAATGCTTATTATTACCTGTATTTGGGCTGCACGTTGTAGGCAACAAAGACGAATTCTTCACTGCCATCTAATGATTGTCAGATCTACAGGGAAATAGTCCTTTTGTGGGGGACGGGGGGGACAACGATAGGGTGGGACACCAGGAATGTGCAAGCACTGTCATGACATGCATGATGTACAGTGATTGGTGGTGGCCTTTTCCTAGAATTAGTGACCTTTGAATTTCAGATGCGGACACAACTAATCATTACTCTTACACGCAGTACAGTTGTACTGACAGCAGATAGCACCGTCCCATTCTTGATGAATGGTAACTCTGAAGTGAGGGAATAGCAAGCTTAGGTGATAGAAGTCTGTAATAGCACCAGGACAAGAAGAAAACCACAAAAGCAACTGTCTAGATGACCTCTGTGTCATTCATTCAGTCTGGGAGTCTCTCTAAGCCAGGGATCTCCAACCTTGGCAACTTCAAGAATTGTGGACTTCAACTCCCAGAATTCCTCAGCCAGCCAAGTTTGGAGATCCCTGCGTTCTAAGCTCTGAGGTTTTCTCCAGTATTCCTTGCTGATCCTTCACTACCTGCCATGGGAAAATATTTAAAAATCTACGAGGGACTTTTAGGATTGAGTCTGTTATGCTAAAACAAGCATATTATTCACATATTTCATTTGGAAGAGGATACATATATATTTAACAATTTAATTTTTTTGGTATACTTTTTCCTATTTAAAATTTTTTGAGGTTGTCTTTTGCTTCTCTCTTGTATGTCTTTGATTTCTTAGTCTCTCTCTTACACACACATCTTATGTGCTTATTTTTCATTCTATCTGACAAACATACTATGTATACACATATTTGTACACAAGTTTTTATACTGGTTTTTAACTAGGGTTTTTTTAAATTGTTTTTACTAGTTGTGAGCCACCCAGAGGTGCTTAGCTGAGATGGACAGGGGTACAAATTGAATAAATAACAATAGCAATCTGACAATTGCAGCAAGCAAAATTGCAATGTACTGTCTGTCACGCTGTCACACACATATAGGAAACCACTTTTGATGTTTCTCTTAATCTCCTTCCTTTGTCCTCCCATCTCTTTTTAGAAGTCTGAGAATAAATTGAAATAGAGATTCAGGAGACAAAAAAGTGGGAGAATAGAATCTAAAGCCTGTTTGGTCTAGTGATTAAGGCACCAAGCGAGAAAGCAAGAGACCATGAGTTCAAGTCCCACCTTAGCCAGGAAAGCCAGCTGGCTCACTTTGGGCCAGTCACTCTCTCTAGGCCCAACTCACCTCACCAAGTTAGGGAACTATAGGGAAAATAGGAGGAGGAAGGTGTGTTGCATATGTTTGCGATCTTGAGTTATTTGTAAAAATAAAGGTGGGATATAAATAAATAAATAAAGAAAATAAAACTCTGAGATAAGCACAACATTCATGGATTTCACTCTTTCATTTATACTTTCTCTGTAGCTGTTTGGCTCCCTCTATTTTTGTCATTGTTGTTTTTTTAACATACATAGTGATGCTCTCTGCCCATGTCTGGTTCTGACTTACTTTTACTGTATGTACAAATATACGTATATGCTGTCTCGACATATATGGCTCAAAGTCACCCAGCAGACTCAAGGTCAACTAGCTGAGTTTGTGCTTAAGGCAGAACTAGAATTCACACTCTCCCAGTTTCTAACCTGATGCCTTAACCACTACTCCAGACTGGCTTTTATATATGTGAACTATATCATAATACAGGTAGTCCTCAAGTTACAACCACAATTGAGCCCAAAATTTATGTTGTTAAGTGAGACATTTGTTAAGTGAGCTTTGCTCTATTTCATGATCTTTCTTGCCACAGTTAAGTGAATCCCTGCAGCTGTTAAGTTAGTAACACAGCTGTTAAGTGAAACTGGCTTCCCCATGGACTTTGCTTGTCAGAAGGTTGCAAAAGATGATCACATGATTCCGGGACACTGCAGTCATCATAAATGTGAACCAATTGCTAAGCATCCAAATTTTGATCATGTGACCATGGGGATGCTGCAATGGTCGTAAATGTGAAAAACAGTTGTAAGACACCTTTTTTCAGTGCTATTGTAATTTTGAGTGGTCACTAAATGAACTGCTGTAACTTGCCATTGGTTCCTCCCTACAGATGTTTCTATACCCAAGTCTCTCTAAAAGAGGATTTGAGACAATTAATATTTGTCTTCTGGCTCTTCCGAATGTAATTTAAAATGCATCTAAAGTTAGTTCACACTGCAGTAACTATTTGCAGATCTATTTGGACAATGATGAATCATATTCATTCTACCAAGTTTGCATGTTTATGAGTCTATACAGCTCCCAGAAAACTATGGATTAGTAAGTACAATACTTGCTCTTTTCAGCCAATAGCTGAGCAGAAAGGACTGCCGGCCAATCAGAGCTAGCCAGTTCCTGAGCAGAACCTCTCCCACTCCCCTCTATTCAAACTTTCTCCTACTTCCCCTCACGGTAATAAAAGATAATAAATTATGAGTATTTCCCCTTGTTTCTGTGGTTGCCATGGTGGTGAATCCTCCATTGTCTTCCAAAGTCCTACTGCTGGCTTGTTGGAAGATCTGAACTTGGGTTCCTTTCCCTGACTATGACATCACACTGCTCTAATGGGATCCCAGGAGGTGGAAGTCAAGACAAGCCAAGATTTCCTTCCAGTGACAACATAGATCATCCCTTCATCAGCAATAAAGTTTGTCAAGGAGATTTGCTGCCCTGAAATGACATTTCTCATATGCAAATACAATAACGCTAGCCCAGGAAAATACCAATGTTGTTCACAACCGCAAGTTGTCAGTTCCAATGTTGTGATCAACAGTCTGTGTATACATGTGTGTTTCTGAACCTTTTGTTAAGTCTTGGGATAGTGCCTTTGTCTGGACTTCTTTGTTGTTTTGGCAGAAACTCTCACAAATACCTTTGCGTCAGGGGTAAAATGCACTTACCTTCACTACCGGATCGGAAATGTGAGCACATGCGCCTCTTCTGCGCATGCACAGAGGGTCAAAAATGGGACGTGATGATGTCCTGGCGGGTGGGCGGAGCCTCCCACCACCAGCCCTACTGGCTCACACGAGCCAGATAGATCCAGCCGGATTTTATTGCTGCTTTGCGTTTTACTGCAGTTAAGTTTATACCAACAATCAGTGACAATATTTTGCTCTTTCATGGTCTCATCTGCTAGGACTATGAACATTGGTTTCTATTTATTTATATCCTACCTTTATTATTTTTCCAAATAAGGCAGTGAACATATCCAACACACTCTCCTCCTCCTATTTTCTCCACAACAATAACTGTCTGAGATGGTTTTGTCTGAGAGAGAGGGGGAATGACTGGCCCAATTGGCTTTCAGAGCTAAACCAGGATTGGCATTAAACCAAGCTTTACTTTTCTATCTAAGCTGAAAAATATGGGGATTCTGTGATTCTGACCAGAATAATTTCAGCATTATCTTTTTATTATTCATTACTTTTCTTCACTGTGTGCCTTATCCTGCCAGGGTATATTAAATCTTTCCCCTTATCAATGATCCTCTTGCAATTTGCATTTAATTAATCAGATGCTCATACAGACAAAGATGTATTCAGATTCAGTGATGCCATTTTAATGAGAGTTTGAAACTATACATATATATGCCTAGCCATATCACTATATCATTAAATCTATTTATCAATCTTTACTGGGATAATGGAAGCACATGCTCACATTTCACTGTAATTCGTTCTGAAGAAACATCAGAATCATCCAACACCCAGGACTCAGAAGACTTCAGCTTTAAACCAAACTTAGAAAGATCTAAAAGAATCCAGAAATTCAGCTTTCTGGGTGCAGAAATTGGGTTACTTGGCATAGTATGGGTTTATATGCTACACAAAAGCTGTGGGCGCATTAGAATGTTCTTTCTTACCCATATTTCAAGCAAAACCATGCTGGTGTGCTATCTTTCTAGAACAAAGTGTCCTGATACTATTTGCAAAGCTAGGCATATTGAAATAATATAATTAAGCCCATGGAAAGTTTCCCATGGGAAAATTGAAAGAAAACATTATCTCTAGTCGTAGTAATAAATATCCATTGTTTCAGAATTCTTTCCAACAATGGTGAACAGACACCACATAACAAAGGGCAAGAGATTGTTTTCCAATAGCTGTTTTCCATCTCTGAAAGTTTCTTTGATTTGCTGATGATTGAATATACTCATGGAAAGGAAAACAAACCCAACTGGAATATAAATTTCTCTGGATATTTCTAACTGGCTCATCATTTCATTAAGATTATGCATACTACAACACTTATATTATTATTTTTTCATAGGGGGCAGTTATAATCTTATTTTTGGGGGGAGGAAGTGCTATATATATTGCATTCTGGGCTTCTGGAGGTAGGTGAATTACAAATAAATATAACATGTTGATTATTATACCAATTCATTTTAAAACAAATAAGTAGATTGCACCATCAAAATGGGAGAAGACTTTGGAACAACACTTTTATGATATACTGGAAACTCAAAAATTATTTTTTTCTATTTAATTTCCTTTTAAAACAGTTAAATTGAGGTGCACTCGGAGGCTCCAACTGGCGCAAAGTGCGGCCGCGCAGGTGGTTATGGGAGCGACGTGGAGTTCCCATGTAACACCTCTCCTGCGCGAGCTGCACTGGCTCCCGGTGGTCTTCCGAGTGCGCTTCAAGGTTTTGGTTATCACCTTTAAAGCACTCCATGGCTTAGGATCTGGTTATCTACGGGACCGCCTGCTACCACCAATAGCCTCCCACCAGCCAGTACGCTCCCATAGAGAGGGGCTCCTCCGGGTGCCATCGGCCAAACAATGTCGACTGGCGGCCCCTAGGGGGAGAGTCTTCTCTGTGGGGGCACCTACGATCTGGAACGAGCTCCCCCCGGAGATACGGAGGATCCTGGATCTGCGCACCTTCCGTCGCACGCTTAAGATTTTTTTATTTCATCAAGCTGGCCTGGCCTAAATCTTCTCCCCTTTTTAAATGCAAATTTTAATCTGTTTTTAAATTATGGGGTATTTTAAATTGTTCAGTCAAATTATTTAATTTGTTTTTATTCTATTTTAAATTTTTGTATTTATGTGTTTTATCTTCTGGCTGTTCACCACCCTGAGTCCTTCGGGAGTAGGGCGGTATAGAAATTTAAATAAATAAATAAATAAATCATGGAACAAAAGAGAAAAAAACACAATTAATGGAAAACGAGGTACACACATGGGACTCCCAAATCTCTTGAAGCAATGAATTAATTCCAAATATCATTAAATCCCCTTTATAATATTAATATTTAACTATCGCTGAGTAATTAAATAATAAATATGAAATGCACAATTAATATGGTTGTAAATGGAATTTGGATTTCCTCCCCAATACTTTTGCCACTAATTTAAAGTTAAATCATCTCATTTAGACCATGAAATGGTTTCCAGAAATCTGATTTTTATTAGATTGATAAGGATGAAATACTACAGGAAAAGCCTAAGACAATAAAATCAAGGGTTTTCAAAACAGCAATTATGTATGGCAAATCAATGTACTATATTTTTATTCTAATTAATGGGATCCATTATTCTGATATAAATATGATTTACAATTCTAATCCCATCATAAAAGCAGCTATAGGAGCAAGATTTACTTGTATACCAGGCGTGCATCTTCTGACCTATCATAGCCAGCCATAAATATAAGTGGTTCCTGCTAGAGTTGTCATACTTAACTGAAGTACAAAGCTACCATGAACAAAGAAAAATGGCAGATGACTGAGAAGCAGAGACTTCCACCATCACCCTGGCAACATATTTTGAAGTTAAGAGAGTCTTTCAGAGCTGTAGGTCTTATTTTTTTCAGTGTTTATATTCCTAGTGTTCCTAGAGTTTATATAATCTGTTACCTGAAAATCAACGAACATGATGCAGATTGCATTTACTGCAGAAAACATAATTCCCATTTGTTTCTGAGGCAATGCAGTTTGGTTCTACTGCTATTTTCTGAGTGAGTTTATCTGTGGGCACATTTTTTCCTGACAATTTGGCTTTTAGATCCATATAAATCTAATCTTCTGAATATGGCGATTTAGTTTCATAATAAACAACAATAAAGAAACTAATTGCAAGGTGGAGTGGAACATTCTTGCTCTGTTAGGACTGGGTTAAAATCTTTACAGATCATGACCATACTCTTAAGTATGAGCCCTTAATATAGATCTGCATGTAAATATGTGCATATTTTGGCTCTTAAATTGTTTCACAGGCTTTTGGGAGTTTTGTAAGCTCCAAGCACTATGCCCATTGTGCCAGTGTACAATCCAGCCCCACATATAACCCTTCAGTATACAATAAGACTAAAAATAATCACCATAAAATAAAATAAAGCTTTGTAAGTGAACATCTTCCATAAAGTAACCTAAAATTAATCAAACATGCCAAACAAATATGTAAACTGTTTGTATAAATTAACTGCTTTCAATGAGATTGGGCATGTAAAATATCTCTTCTTTAAAATATGTGAAATGGTTCTCTCTAATTAAGCATGATTTGCAGTACTAACAAATAAGTTCAACTTACAGTACATTCCCAAAGTTTTTATCCAGAATTGAAAATAGCCCCAGTGTGGAAAAAAAATTGTATGTATACAAAATATTTATAGATGGCTTTCAAAATATAGGTCATGTAAAATGTAATAATTTAGAAGTCTATAGGCTTTGGTAATAGACAATGTGAAATCTGCTTTAATAAAAGCAGATATATGAAGAGAAAATGTATGGGATGAATGACTAGTATGGTAATAATTGCAATGAGTGTTGAATTTTGAGTTAGGTATGACTAGTAGTAATTTTTACAAATAGAGAAAAACAATTTCATGTGAAAGGAATCTTCTAAATTGTATATTTTGCTTTGTGAAATTTGATTTCTTAAAATAAATACCCAATATTTGATTGTAAGAAGGGGAAAAAACTACGAAGATGAATGACATGAAGAAAGGTACTTCTAAAATAAGGTTACCTAATGAAGAACTAACAGAGTGCACTGGATACTCTGCTAGATCATATTGTTTGCATCCTGTTGTAAGCACTTAATGACTTTGTGGTTTGTATAATGCTTTCTACTTTGAAATGATAAATGTTATCATTTCTGTGATTTACGAATGGTGAATTCTTGAGGCTTTTTATTGGCTTCCCTTTTTTTCTGAGTAAAAAAACAAATTGGGGAAATGTACATTTTGGGGGGTCTTTAATTCACAGAAAGGAGTAAGAAATGATACAACCTATGTGCTCACTGGCACCTAATACTAGGAACATATTATATATATAGTTTAGGCCTTGCATTGACTTCCAATTGGCTTCCAGGTAAAATTTAAAATCCTGGTTTTGAGCTATAAAGCCTTTTAGAGCTTATCAAAAGGGTCATAATGGGAGAAACTATGTATAGCCCCACACTCCCAGGAAATATAGGGCGTTGGAGTTAGAAGGAGCAGCACTAGCCCTCTATAAGCGTATCACAGTGGACATCAAATTCCTTCCCTGATCACATTCAGAAAGTTACTCTTAAGGAGAACCACTTTGGTCCAGTGGTTAAAACTCTGGGCTGAAAAGAAAGAGACTGTGAGTTCAAGTCCTGCCTTATCCATGAAAGTCAGCTAGGTGACTTTGGACCACTTCACAGGGTTGTTGCTGTGTGCGGAAAATATGAGGAGGAAAGTGTGTTGGATATATTTGTTGTATGAGATTTGTAAAAATCATAAAGGCAGATACAAATATTTTTTTAAAAAACTGGGGGAGGTTGCAGTACACTCTGAGATCATCATAGATATTTAGAAATTAATCAATTTAATTATTTAAAAATTATTTTAAAATAATCAAAAAATATTGAATTTTTAAATGGTATACTAGTGCTTACATTCTCATATGTGGTTGGAAGCTCTTGGGCTCAGTTGATAGAATACCTAAGTAAATTGGTACGCAAAGCATAGAGTCTCAAAGCTTAGAGTTCTGTCAGAGCTCTTGAGGTGGCGTAGCAGGTCATCTCAATCTGCTTGAAGTTGAAGATCTTTCTGGCACATTGAAGCTTTAAAGCTATTGTTGCTTTTATCTTTAGCTGCTTGGAGAAAGTTGTAAATGAAATCCATCAGCTTTTAGAGGAACGATCTTAAAACAATCTTTAACGATCATTAAAAATGCTTTCCTTCATCTTTCCTCAAATGGAGTGCCTTCTGGTCGATTCTCTCTTTCACAACCCCCCTTTTTTCATATTTTGTCATGTTATCTTTTGTTCAACTCTGTCAATTTGTATTTCAGATGAAGTCTTAACAACAACCTGAGTCAATGGTGCTATTACTTCCTGAGCCTTTGAAGTGAAGCTCTTCAAAGGAATCTTAAAATAGAATTAATCTCTCTATGTCAAAAGATCGGTTCATGGACTTTTGTCAAATTTGTTTAGCTTTGTATCACTTAAGGTCCTCAAGAAGTCTTACTTTTAGCCAGATTACTGTTTTGCCATCATTTAAAGCCCTGGATGAGAGCATAGTTGGTACAGTGCTATCTATGGGTTAAAATTGGCAAGATAAAAGATGCAGCATCACAATACAAACTCCATGCTTTTTGAATGGATGCAACCATGATGCCCATTCAAAATTCCAAATTTTGTTGCCCTTTCCTGCAAATGCCACTGGCTGATAAAGGTAATAGGAATGACACTTTCTATTAGCTCTCACACACAGACATCAAAGTACAGTGAATCAGGGTATTATCCAAAGTTTATGGGAAACAATGGCTGACATTAATATTTCTTTCTCTAAAACCATGGGCAGGGATGTATTCTCATCTGGGAACCCTCTGTGGGCTATATACAAGGAAGAGGTTCAATACATACAGTTTGAATTCACACATTGTGCTTTGTCATGGGATAATTATGGTTTGTTGAATGGTTTGTTATGTGGTTTGCTTTACATGTAACTCTAAGCAATAATTCATATTTTCCAAAGCAAAAAGTTTAGAAAGCCAAAACCAAACAAACCCCATTATATTTTAATCAGAGCTGCCAAAGCTGCGTTGCAAAAATCCAGACGACTATCTTGCAGTCATCTGGATTTTCAAAGCCTAGATCCGGTAGTCTTTCTTCAGTGCAAAGTTGAAGCCTAAAATGAACGTCACCAAACCAATGCACACATTTCCTATTCATTCACACACATTCTAAGCCTCTGTAGAGTCATTTCTAATTGAGGCATAACTCCTTGCCTAGTTAGAGCAATTGCCATGGTCTTGCTGTGTCTTGCCTGTAAAGAGCCATTTCTGGAAAGGAGCCATTTTGATTTGCCAGACTCCAGAAAGACAGAATAAGTCTGGAAGAGTTTGTATGGATATGACAGAAAAAACTATGGAAAAATCTGTAATTCTCTTCTCTGTTAAGAAGATCGAAACATTCACCACAGAGGGCCAATTTGGGATGGCCAATTGTCAATTATTTTTACCAATTGTGTGCGCAATTTAGCTTTTCTGCCTCAGGTGCCAAATGTTATTGGCCAGCCAGTGATGTGGCCCTGGAACTAACTGTCCTGTCTTCTGTGACAGGCTCTCGGCTCCTTCTGGGCTTTTATATGAAAAAAGAAGTATTATAAAGGAACCATCCATCTCTCTAACCCAAAGGAAACATCTCCTTTAAACACTGACCTGAAAATTCTATTACAAAACAACAAACCAGGCAAAATAAAGGAAACTCATTTATCCGTGCAGCAATGGAGCAAAGAAACCTTATTTTAAAGATGAAACCTATCTTCATTCATTGATCGCCAGCTTCATGCCTCTTGTTTTTCTGCTGTCAGACTTTAAACCAGATTCCTCCCTTTCCTCAAGGAAATAGAACAAGGGTTTCTTGTCTGCAGACATTAGCGTTCAGGGGATAATTAATGAGGTGCTTATTAGCTGAAGTCTAAGTATCCAGGCCACTTAAAAGGAGAAAGCAGATATTCCACAGTTAAAGCAAGGTCTGGCCCATTTTGCTGACAGTGCCAATGCAAGTTTAAAGTGTAATGAGCATGGTGAGGAAATCAAATAAAAAAATAATGCAGAAAGAAACTTAATGTGATCTTTGAGGCCTATTTATGTTTATTTCCTCTGTCATATTAAGTGTTTCCATAAATCTAGGAGAACGGCAGTCACAGATCTCAGTGAGTGTTGAGGTAGTGTTGAAGTTGGAACTGAGAAAATAAAACAACTCTAAAACTGCCAGCAAATGTGAGACAACATTATTTACCTTTGGCTGTGTCATTTCCGATCCGACCTGAAGAAAAAGGGGAGAGGGGAAGAGGGGCTGGTAGACTTCCTGCAAAAGAGTTAAAGTAGAAATACAGTGCAAAAAACAAAAAAATGCTGACTCTGATTTAAGAAAACCTGAAGCAAACATCCTTGTCATCATCTTTCGTGGAGATGTTTACACAATTGAGTTGCCTTTGCTAGTGACTGTTTGTATTCAGTTTGCTCCCAGCATTTCATCTATAAACTTGTTTCCTTTTTCTTCCTCAGTTTCCTTATTTGAGCTTCGGTGGTTGTATCATTTTAAGTCACATTGTACCCTGAAAAAAAATCTGCTAGCTGACCTTCAATTGGAGGGGTCACATGACTTATATTCCCTCAGGCTAAAATTAAACTTAATATAATATTCATATTGTACATCTCAGTATTTTATCCAGCCCATTCTTCACGGTTGCCAAGTGAAATGGCCTTTAATAGGCACATAACAAATCAACACTGACATTATGAGCATTAATGAGTAAAGTGTTTATAAACCCAAAATGCTAAATCTCTCATTTCAGAATTTATTGCAGCTACATTTTCTTTATTGAAGGCTAGAAACTATATATATCTAATGTAACTTGATTTATAGGCTTGCCTTCTCATGAATGGTTTGGAATTTTCCATTGGTGGCAGCAGGACAATAAATGGAAAGAAGAAAATGAGTGAAAGAATTTTAATTGTATTTTAAGTGCGGCCTTTTCTGTCTTGGTATAAAATTTGTTATTTTAAAGAGCACATTATGTTCGATGCATCCAACCATGCCTTTGATGAGAAAACCCAAGGGATAAAGATTTCTTGAGAGATTCTGTATTCACAACTAGATAAGGCTATAGTGATGAAAAGGTTGACTAGAACTAATTGAAGCCCAACTGAACCCTCTACACTCAATGAAAGATTTGGGACCATTAATTTACTTTCTCCCTCTTTCAACCCTGCCCACCTCGCTGAATTGTTTATTTATTTATCTATTTATTTTGTCAAGCATGTATTAGATAACAGATTTAAGTATAAACATGATTATGAATACAGGAAATAGATACGAATAAAGGGGGACATTAGGACAGGGACGGTAGGCATGTTGGTGCGCTTATGAATTAGAATTAGATTAGAATTTTTTATTGGCCATGGGTGATTGGACACACAAGGAATTTGTCTTGATGCATATGCTCTCAGTGTACATAAAAGAAAAGATACGTTCATCAAGAATCATAAGGTACAACACTTAATGATAGTCAAAGGGTACAAATAAGCACGCCCCTTACAGACCTCTTAGGAATGGGGTGAGGTCAACAGTAGACAGTCTAAGGTTAAAGTTTTGGGGGTTTGGGGAAGAAACCACAGAGTCAGGTAGTGCATTCCAGGCATTGACCACTGAATGGTCAATTTGCTGAAGTCATATTTTCTGCTATCGAGTTTGGAGCAGTTCACTTTAAGTTTGTATCTATTGTGTGCTCGTGTATTGTTGTGGTTGAAGCTGAAGTAGTCATTGACAAATAGCAAATAATTTTATGTACTACACTTAGGTCAGACCGAAGGCAGTGTAGTTCTAAGCCCAAAATTTCAAGTCTAAGGTATAAGGTATTCTGTTGCGAGCAAAGGAGTGGAGGAATCTTCTCGTGAAATATCTCTGGACTTGCTCAATTGTATTAATGTCCAATATGCAATGTGGGTTCCAGACAGATGAGCTGTTATGTCCTAACAGATAGACGCCAGCGACCGCAGCCAAAGCTTCTTTGTCGATTTGGCTGTACCGCCTCTCCATCGGTGACAATGTACAGGAGTAATAAGCTATAGGGGCCTCCATCCCATCAGGCAGGCGGTGGCTCAGGACAGCCCCGACCCCATACGGGGAAGCATCACAGGCGAGGGTGAGAGGAAGCTGGCTGTCATATTGAACTAAAACATTCGAGGAAGTCAACAAGTCCTTAACAGCTGCAAAAGATCCGGCTTGCTCGCGTCCCCAAGACCATGGTGTTTGAGATTTAAGAAGGCAGTGGAGAGGTTCAGCGACAGAAGCCTTATGTGGCAAAAAGATGCTATAAAAGTTTAGGAGGCCTAAGAAAGCCTGCAATTCGGCCTTGGAGGGGAAGTATCAGTGATAGCCTGGATCTTAGCCAGGGTAGGATGGATCCCCGCGGCGTCTATTAGGTAGCCTAAAAATTCTACCTGCGAGGAGCCCACCTGACATTTACCGCACTTAAGTTTAAGACCAGCACGGTGAAACCTAGTCAGGACCTTACGCACCCTATCCAAGAGCTCCAAATCGTTCTTAGCCGAGACGAAAATGTCATCAAAATAAGGTATACCCTGCAATAACCGTTCTACTAGACTTTGGAAGATGCCACGGGCCGACACACACACCGAATTGCAGCTGGTTGCATTTAAAAGCGCCGCAGTCTGTAACGATGGTCTGCGCTTCTGCAGTGGCGTTGTCCACTGGGAGCTGCTGGTAGGCTTGCGCCATGTCTAATTTGGCAAAGACCGAGCCTCATCCTGAGGAATGGAGCAGTTGCTGTACTATAGGCACAGGGTAGGGGTTGGCCTGTAACGCCTTGTTAAGCGTCGCTTTATAGTCAGCGCAAATACGAATAGAGCCGTCCGGCTTGATGGAAGTAACGATAGGCATTTCCCATTTAGCATAATCTACTGGCTCCAAAACCCCTTGGCTAATTAACTTATCGAGTTCCTGATCCACCTTGGGCCTGAGTGCCAAGGGCACTCTGCGTGGTTTGAGTCGAATAGGGGCTACCCCAGGGTCTAGACTAAAGGAGACTGGAGTACCTACGTATGTGCCCAGTCCTTCGCTGAACAGGTCAGCGAACTCATCAATTAGAGCGGAAAATTTATTCTCCTCAGTCCTATTAACCCCTGTCATCGCCAGGCCCAGGGCATCAAACCAGTCTAACCCAAGTAAGTTGGGTAATGACCCGCTAACCACGACTACTTGCAGTCGGCCACTGAAACTCTTATGTTGGACTCTAACCTTTCCGCTTCCCAGAATGGGAATGATATTGCCCTGATAGTCCCGCGGACCGGACACGGACCGAGACGTTTCTTTGCCATAGTGGGCACCAAATGCTTAAAAGTGCTCCACGATACTAGGGACAATGAAGACCCCGTATCAACTTCCATTTTGCATGGAATGCCCTCGATTAATACGGTGAGAAATTTTTTTCGTTAATTCCCCCCTCACCTGGTCGATAACAATCTCAGGGCTGTGCATGTTATGATATATGGTGAAACACTCCCCCCCCCTTTTGGCCTGATCTGCCTTGGGGACGGGGATCCCGGGGTGAAGCTTATTAAGAGTAGATGTAACCGGTTGGCTGGCTCGGCAGACCTTAGCTAGGTGCCCTTTCCTGCCGCATCACTTACACTCCACATTTTTAAAACGGCAGGTGGATCAGCTGTGATTTCCTCCACAGCCGGCACACAGAAACTGTGCCTTCCGCTTCTCAGAATCCCACTCCTTCCTTGGGACTGTTTTCACACGGCTCACTCCATCGTCATCTGATGAGGGGTCGGATTCGATGTCATCGTGATGCACAGCTGCTGCTTTTCTAGCCGCTATGGGACTAGAAGCTTTCTGCATCTCAATTGAGGACTGATCCGACAATTCGGATGCCCGGGCCTCATCGATCGCCGACTGCAATGTGTCATTCATTCTAGCCAGCAACCGGCATTGTAAATTGAGGTCCCTCACCCCACAGATCAATTGATCCAGCAAAATGTCATCTAGATCTCGAAATTCACAATACAAGGCAGCTTTTCTTAATGCCGCCACATATTGGTTAATTGTCTCTTCCTCAGCCTGATACCTGTGATGGAAAGCGTAGCGCCGGGTGACACGGGAGGGTAATGGCGCATAGTGCCCCTTCAATTTGGTCATCAATGTCTCCCAGGGCACATCTTGGACTCTCAGCGGGGCTAACAAGGCTCGGGCTGTCTCGAACATATCATGCCCGCATACAGTGAGGAAAACCGCTTGTTTACGATCGCTAGGGAGAGCTTTATAGTCATTAGCGGCTAAGAAACAGTCAAACCTGTCCAAGAAGAAATCCCAAGTCTCTTGAGCCTGGTTAAAAGGAGCGAACATCGTCAGGGAGGCCATGATCCAGACAGCTGCCTGAGGCACCTCACGATCAGAGCCCAGCTGAGGAAACAGTTCCCTTACAGATAGTGTCGACGCTCGATTTTTGCCTCACAATCCCACCTTCATCGCCAGTATTATGAATGGGGCTGGCTGAGAAATCGAGTCAACTCACAGTAACCTTAACCTCATTTATTTACGTAACACAACAGCTACAAACTATGTCTAATGCCTGACAGAACAGAGAGCAACACTTGTGAACTGATAGCTCTTATATAACCTCAGCTGTCAGCACCTGCACCAATCACTGGCTCGCGATCTCCCGCCAGAACAGCGCCCTCTCTGGCCGAACCGCTTGCACAGGCATCTATCTGTTAGGACATAACATGAGCTATATTCGAGAATTGGTCTGGCAAATGTTTTGTATGCTCTAGTTAGCAGTACAATATTACCAGAGAAGAATTGTTGTGGAGATCTATGTAAATTGAAGGTCCCTCCAACGACAAGGCAGGATACAAGTCAAAGAAATGCACAGAAGAAAGTTTTGATTCAGATGACAGTTATCTTCTTAAGCTTTAAATCTAGGTTTAAAACATATTTGTTTAATTATAAAAACTAGGGATGCTCCTCTGGATTTGAGCTTCTGGATCAGCCTTAGTGACAGGACTTACTGGCTTTTCTGTTGAATGCATTAGAAGAATTTTCCTGGCCTGATTCTTAATTGGGTAACACAATGGTGAAAAAAAAACCCCACAGGACAATTGGTAGAAGTAGAGGTAGAATTTTATTCAAAGAGCCAGACAGCAGAATGGACAGTCAACAATTCAAAGGTGGCCACCAAGCTAGAAAGCTGAGAGTGATAGTATGTTTAGTGACAATGAGCTTTGATCATGAAGTAATGGACTTTGATGTGGAGCCTGTTAGATGTGTAAATTAAGATGCCCTTGTCTTGGGAATGTGTAACGTGAGAGGAACATGAGAGGAAGATCTTTCCTTGCCCTTTGGGGTGGGTGATCTTAAATGTGCAGATCCTTTCCTGAGGTGGATTTTTTATGAGTGTAGTCTGGCATCGAAGTGAAATATTGACATAAAACATTTCCCTTATCTTGAGGAGATTCCATTTGTCTGCAGAACTGGAGAAGCGTGCTTAATCAATTTCAAGTGTCAAATGCTGGCAGAGAGAGCCCTAAGCAGGGATGGGGGGGGAGGGGTCTTTGTATCTCTTTTTTGAGGCTTGCTGGCAGATCAGAGGCGCCCCAGGCTGCCATGCAACCTGGCTAAAAGCAGAGGGGATGTTACTGGGACTTTTATTTTCCCATGTAAACTTAATTTTAATTAATTTGCTTATATATTTTAATAGGTTTTATGGCATCCAGGTTATCTATTTTTGTTATTATAAAGAGGTATCCTATTTGGTATTCCATTATTCTCTTGGAATTAGACCTATTTAGGTCTTAATGCATATATTCTCTATTTATTTATATTTTCTAATTAAATATTTTGGTGTTTCTATTCCACACTTAGATTTTACCTGTGATATAAATAATGATGATGATAATGATAATGGTGATGATGATGGGAGACCTTACTGGAAAAGCAGTTGAAATAATAAGTTTGGTGTAGTGGTTGAGCTGCTGACCTAGAAAGTGGGAGACTGCGAGTTCAATTCCTGCCACAGCCATGAAAGCTGCCTGAGTGACTTTGGGCCAGTTCCTCTTTCTCTCTCAGTCCAACCCACCTCACACGGTTGTTGTTGTAGGGAAAATAGGTGAAGGAAAGAATAGGAGGTATGTTTACTGCCTTGAGTTGTGTATGAAAAAATGGCTGGATAAAAAAACTAAAAAACAGAAAAAGTTAGGAGATCATTTTATAAGGCAGACAGATGCCAATGTTTGACTTATTTTCCCAGTTTTAATCAAATTGTGAACGTAGAGTGTGAGACATTATTGGGTAGAGAGGGGGAAAAATGGAGGACTTACTCTATGGAGAGTGATATACCTCTAGAGCTGTTTTCTCCTTCCTGTTTCTTTCTTTAGCCTCCCCACAGCTTTTTGCTAATTTATCCATCGGCCCTGCCTAAAACCTTCTCTACTGCTAGTGGGGCATGAGTAAAGTTAAGAGTAAGTATGGGGGAATCTCTCTCCTTCTGTCACACATATGCCTCATTAAAATAATGAGCATTCCTCTGTCTTGGGTGATAACTTGCATTGCTATCTTGCTTCAATTTTTCCACTTCTTTTGATCCCTATCTTTCACACTCAATCTCAGAGTCCGCTATTTCCTGTTATTCAGTAATGTCAACTCAGTTTCCACAGCAGCCTGACAAAGCTCTTTTCTAGATCATATGCTTGAAGCATCAGTGCAAAAAGGGCACCATTAATTGATGGTACACATACACACCTCTTTGGGACAAGACTAGTTTTGCTTCGTGTTGCAATATTTTCAGGATCAGACTCAATAATGATAATAAGAATTAGAGGTTTAAATATATTTCTCTTTAATTATAACAGGCATTCTATATTCACTGAATATTCACAGATAGAAGCAAAGAAAATGGTGAAGGTGGCTCCTTATATATACAAAGGGTGGAGCCAAGAGTGGGAGTGGTGAATTATGAATACATTAAGAGTCAAAGAATAAGTTAACCCCTGATATCCCATATATACATTATTTACACATTAGGGAATAAGGCATTTACATCTGACAAATCCCCCTCTAAATGCCGGTTCGCTATACAACACCAATTACATTCAGATTCAGGACAATATAAGACATACAATTTAGAAGTTAAATATTTGTGCTGTTTAGAAGGTAAAGGCTTCGTCAATATGTCAGCTAATTGTTCAGAGGTGTCACAATGCACTGCTTTGATAAATCCATCTTGAGACAATTGTCTCACATGCTTAAATTTTATATCTATATGCCTGGATCTTTGTCCAATGGCATCGGATCTAGATATTTCAATGGCTGCTTTATTGTCTTCATGCATAACAAAAGGCAAAGCAGGTTTTTTCCAAACATCTGAAATTAAATCATTAAACCATACAAGGTTATTTGCAGCTTTGGATAAACAAACATATTCCGCTTCTGTGGTTGAAGTGGCTACCAGTTCTTGTTTACCAGTGTACCAGTAAACTGGACAGTCATTTAATAGAAAAATATAACCAGAAGTACTTTTTCTGCATGATATGTCTCCAGCCCAATCCGCATCTGCGTAACATGTAAGCTTTGGTTCTTTATTATCACTAGGTTCTAATACTAGGCAAAAGTCTAATGTACTTTTCAGATATCTTAAAATTCTTTTGACAGCTTCCCAGTGATACATTGTTGGTTTGCTAACGTGCCTTGATAATAAATTGAGTGGTAATGCAATATCTGGCCTAGTCCAATTAGATATATAAAGAAGTGAACCTATGACTGATCTATAAAATGTATTATCCTTGAATTCAGGGGAAGATTCATCAGTATTTCTAAGGAAATCAGTTTGCATAGGAGTGTCACAGGGTTTGGCATTGCTTAAATTGCATTTGTTTAGAAGTTCAATAATCTTATCTTTCTGAGTAAGTTTGAATCCCCTTCTAGTTTTGTTAATTTGTACACCAAGGTATTTGTTTACCTTACCTAGAGATTTCAACGAGAAATGTTCATTTAGCTTGTTTACAAAGATTTCTCTTCTCTCTTTGTGTTTTCCTATATATAAAATATCATCTACATAAATCAATACAAATTCAATGTAATCATCACTCTTTTTGACAAAGAAACAATTATCAGCAGTGGTAGCGTTGAAATCCATGGTCTTAAGTACTTTTACCAAGCAATCGTACCATCTTTTGCCAGATTGCTTTAATCCGTATAAACTCTTGTTCAATAGCCAAATTTCATTTTTATTAGTGTATTGACTGTGAGGTGCTCTTACATATATTTCCTTATCTAGTTTTGCGTGTAAATACGCAGTCTGTATGTCATATTGAAATACATCAAGATTGAGTGCAGATGCTACTACTAGAGCTGTTTTAACACTCTCTGTTCTTACTGTGGGGGAGTACGTGTCAGTATAGTCCTCTGGATATTTTTGTGCATAACCTTGTGCAACCAATCTAGCTTTGTATAGAGTATTGCCTCCTTCTAGGTTCTTAATTTTATAAATCCACCTGGTACCAATAATTGTTTTATCTTTAGGTGCAATCGCAGGTGTGAACACATTTAATCCTTGCAAACTTTCCATCTCTTTTTTCATAGCTAGTTCCCATTTTTCCTTTTCTTCACGAGGGAGTTTTAATACTTCCTCATATGTATTAGGTGTTATTTGTTCACCATCCATATGCATTATGTAATCTCTGTATTTATTTGGTATTTGATTTCTGTTGTTCCTAATAGCTCTTTCGGGTTTGCTATGGTTGTCATGCAAATATCTTGCTTCCTTTTTTGTTAATGTGTCTGTCTTTATTTTGTGTTGACTATTTGTCCATGTTTTGGTTTTGTTTTTATTTTTGTTGATATTTTGATTTTCTATTGTCCCTTCCTCACGAGATTTTGTATCTTTGCATTTATTTGGAAATATTTCATTAAGATGTAATTTAGACCAGTTGGCCTGTTCATGGAACACAGCTGTTCTGGAAACTATAAATTTGTTATTATTATCAATGAATCTGTACCCTTTGGTGCCAGTTTCATATCCCATAAATCTTAGTCTTCTGGATACGTTTTCTCCCTTCCTTCTCAACTGTTTAGGTATGTGTACGTCTGCAGTGACCCCAAATATGTGCATGTGTGCTAATTTTGGTTTCCTATTATACATCACCTCATATGGTGTCTTATTCACAATACTGGACCAGGTTCTATTTTGAGTGTAATTTGAATAATGTAAGGCTTCTGACCAAAATTGTTTGCCTAAACCAGCATCCTCTAATGTGCACCTAATCATGGTTTGTAACGTGGAATTCTTTCTCTCTGCAATCCCGTTCTGGAACGCAGAAAATGGACTAGACGTGTAATGTAGCATTCCTCTATCCTTTAACCATTGGGAGAATTCTTTAGACATGAATTCACATCCCCTATCTGTCATAATTTGTTTTATTCTGATATTATGTTGTGTTTCTATGCGTTTGTAAAATTCCTTAAATTTTTGAAAGGTTTCGTCCTTGTGTTTTAATGTGTAGACAAAACCATAGCGACTGTAATCGTCTACTATTGTTAGGAAGTAACGTTTCCTATAAGTGATTGATGGAGTTAATGGGCCAACTAAGTCCATGTGTACTAAGTCAAAAATTTTGTTAGTTGATCTGGTGGATTTTTTTGGCCTGGGACTAGTTTTTAGTTTAGTAGATTTACATACTGAGCATTCCAAATAATTTTCACAATTTTTTATTTTGACACCTTCTGCGTGTTCAGTCATTTTTTGTACTACAGGAAAACTTGCATGTCCTAACTTCCTATGTAAGATGTGAGCACACTCATCATGAATTGGTTTACCTATTTTTGGTTTCTTCTCATTGTGTGTATCTGCGTGATCATGAGTTATTTTACATTCATCATTGTCACTGTTACTAATATTTTCATCATCTGCCTCAATACAATCTTCCATATTTGAATCAATGTTATGTAACCATCTTTCTTTTGTTATCAGATAGGGTAGGCCTCCTTTGATCATCACAGTGCCTACATTTGTTTTATTCTTCTCTAAAGTTGCTTTTCCTTTTGAGAAAACTATATTGATGTCAGAATCTCTGCTTAGTTTTATGGCACTTAGTATGTTATGGGGTATTTCTGGTATTAACAATACCCCCTCTATTTTTCCTAGACCAGGCAAGGTCACATTCCCTCTGCCTAATACTTGAAACTTTTCTTGATTAGCTACCTTTATTACAAACTTATCTTCTGTAAATGAAGACAATATATTTTTGTTATTAGTGGTGTGATTAGTTGCCCCAGAATCAATAAGCCAATTATTGTTCTCATTTTGTTGCGTTTTAGTGCTGTCTTGTTTATTTAGTCCATTCAGTGAACCAGATTTTCTCTCTTTTGAATTTTCGCTGCCCCCTCTACTTTCTCTGTAATTTGGTGGGCTTCTATATTTATGTCTATCTGTGGAAGACTGTCTATAATTGTATCTATTCCTATATTCTGACCTATGTCTTTCCTTTGAAATTTTGGGACAATCTCTTCTATTGTGTTCCCTGGACCCACAATTGTGGCATTTAAAAGTTTCATTATATTTTTCTTGGAAAGCTACCTTCCTAAAAGACTTGTGTTCTGTGTGATTGCTAGAACGATTTTTTCTTGAATTGTCTTCTGCTATCAATTTGTTAGATAGACTTTCTATGGATAAATATCCTAGATTGATGGTGTCTAAGTGTGACATAAAACTATCCCATGATGAATCAAGTGAATTGATAATAACACTTTTCATTGTTTGATCTGAAATCACTTCCCCCCTCAAATGCAGCTCAGCTCTTATTTTGTTTAAAGATATTAAATGCTCACTTATGGAAACCCCTGGTTTTACTCTGGAAGAAAAGAAGTCCTTAGACATTCTTGTGGTGGTAGCTACACTATCGCTGTGAAACAAATTAAACATGCATTGAATTATTTCTGAAACAGTTAGATTTGGTTTGATGCTATAATACATTGCAGGAGACACGCTAGATATTATTAAGAAAAATGCTCTATGGTGTAAACAATCTATTTTTAAAGTCCAAGGTCTTCTTGGGGGACTAGTGATAAAAAATAGTAAATTTTCTTTCATAAAGACAACCTGAAGCTGTTGATACCATTCTTGCAAATTAATGCCATCAACCCTAAGTTTTGGAAAGTCATTGGGTAAGTTTCCCACATTATTTTGTCCATTACTTACAACCTGAGGTAGTCCGTGGTCTCGCAAGTGTAGGAAATTGCAAAACGGCATGGGGATGTTCGCAACGAGTCTGCGCGGTTCTCTGGCCAGTTCAAGTCTTTCCGGACCGTCTACGTAGTTTCGCACATGCGCGTTGTTCATTTCTTCTTTGGCGTCGTCGCGGAAGGTTCTCTCCATTGTAGCTCGCTCGCTCCGCTCCTCTTCAGACGAGTCGGTCTCTGGCTCGGTCTTAGGAGTTCTGATGGTGGCGACTGCTCTTCTCTTTCTTTTGGGTGCGTTGGCACTTGCTTCGGTCTGCGGTGTAGGGCGGAATCGACATGGCTCTCTGGGCTCGGGCGTCGTCGCTCTCGAAATCAGGATGGGAGCGTGCAGGTCTTGAAGTATTGGCTTGTTCGCTTGCTTCTTCGTTGGCACTTTGGAAATTTTTAATTTTGGCCCAAATGCAGCAAAAAGCGTCTTCATTGCTGACTTTATTTGAGATTTTGTTAAGTCGTCTTCACTTTCTGATTCTGGCTCTTCCGAAGAGTTTGAATCCTCCTTTTCACTTTCGTTGTCTGATAACGTCTTTCGCGCCAGAAATTTTGAACTGAGCGTTTTGATTGGCTCTGCTTCGTTCACTTTGGAGGCTTGTTGAAACCAAGATGGCTGCCATTCAAAATTTCACGCGGGATCACATTTTTTCTTTTTCATAACGACTTTCTCTGTAGTCATATCACTCACAGTTTTTTGGTCTTTGGGTTTCTCTTTAGCGATGTTTTTCTCTCTCGCTGCTCCGCTGTTCTTCAGCATTTCTTGGAGGTTCGCGATGAGGTTTTCATCATTCTTCTGGCTTTTTAGTAACTTCAATATCTCTGACCTGAGTTCGTTATTTTCTATTTCGATTTCCTCCTGGTCATCATTTTCATTTATTAATTCTTCTTCTTCAGTGGTGTATTCTTCGGATTCTCTCGAAATCGCGTTTGTGGATTCGTTGATTATTTCTTGTTCAGTTTCTATTTCTTTGCTGTAGGCCCTGGTGTTGGGCCTATCTTTCTTAGACATTTTTAGGTATTTATTGAGTCAATTAACCATCCTCTGCTACCAGCTTGTTGCAATATTTTCAGGATCAGACTCAATAATGATAATAAGAATTAGAGGTTTAAATATATTTCTCTTTAATTATAACAGGCATTCTATATTCACTGAATATTCACAGATAGAAGCAAAGAAAATGGTGAAGGTGGCTCCTTATATATACAAAGGGTGGAGCCAAGAGTGGGAGTGGTGAATTATGAATACATTAAGAGTCAAAGAATAAGTTAACCCCTGATATCCCATATATACATTATTTACACATTAGGGAATAAGGCATTTACATCTGACACTTCGATTGTCAATTCAGCTCTAAGCTTTTTAATTTCTGCAATGCAAGCCAACCCAGGGGTGAAATCCATTTTTTTTACTACCAGTTCTATGGGTGTGGCTTGGTGGGTGTGGTGTGGCTTGGTGGGTGTGGCTTGGTGAGTGTAGCAGGGGAAGGATACTGCAAAATCCCCATTCCCACTCCACTCCAGGGGAAGGATACTGCAAAATCTCTATTCCCTCCTCACTCTTGGGGCCAGCAAGAGATGGTATTTGCCAGTTCTCTGAACTACTCAAAAATTCCACTACCGGTTCTCCGAACTGCTCAAAATTTCCGCTACCGGTTCTCCAGAACCTGTCAGAACCTGCTGGATTTCACCCCTGAGCCAACCCTACTATGCTTAGAAATCATAATAATCCAGTCTAAGTGTTTTGTCTTCATTATGAACAGGTTTGATGATGCCTTGTTAACAGAAGTGGATAGGCAAACCACAGAACCTACAATATTTCCATGGATTATAACATCATATCAAGAAACTCTGACTTTGCTGCTTTCCTAAGCAGAGTCGAAAGCTGGCCTCTGATCCTTGGCTTATTTAGTAAAGAGAAGCCATTGCTTTGGTTTAGATGTCATAATAAACAAACTGGAAGGAACTTTCATAGTTTATTTTGCTGTTCCTATTGGCACGAAGAACCAAGTAGGAACAATAAAGCAGCATACCTCATTTGTGGCTCATGTGTATTTAAGGCTGAAGGTTTAGTAACATACAACTACAACCCTGAATTAATAGCACAGCCAGCACAACAATAAAATACTTTGTTGATGTATCAGAGCCATTTCTCTTAGTGGCAAGTATTTTAAGATCCTCATTCCTTTATGGGGTTCTGTACCTCAACAGAAAGCAAGAAATAAGAGCTATGACATTGATCTCTTAAAATTTCTCCAGTTTGTCAGCTGAGAAACTGAGGTATCATTTTGAAGAAGGGGGAAAATGCAATAATTTCTTTGAGGCAGGAGAGAGAAATAGGAATGCATGCAAAAATCTTAAAAGGGAAATGAACCAGCAGAGCCAGAAAGCAAATAAGGACACAACCCATAGACCACAAATTAGTGGTTAACATAATATGGCCCCTATACAGGAGTTGACTAACCACACTTGGGGATGGGTCTGTATTGGAAAATTAAAAATTCTGACCCAAAGGGATATTACCCTACTCCCTTACACAACAGTTGATCTTATTCTCTCATTCCTCAGGCTGCAGGAAAAGGAGAAATAGCTTTTACCAGATGTCTGAATTGCAAAGACTTTTAAATTAGGTCATGCCTACAAGTGACTTCAAGAGGATAGGCTGATATATCCCTTTAAATCTTCTCTTGAAGGTAATCACATTGTACAGTAGCCACATTTTCTGGTACCAACTTTTCCAAGTTCCTGACGTCGATCCATCTTTGTGGCTTCCTTCAACCCTAATCACTGTCAACAGCTCCTAGTCTGGTTAAAAGCATGTTTGATTAACACTGTCTTGTGAAAATATTCTAGCAGAATTGTGATCAGCAGGAAAGTTAGAATTTCCTTTTTCTGCTATTTCTCTGCTCCTGTCCTCTTTAAACTGTTGTTTGGGCTTTGTTGAGAAAAATAATGAAAGATAAGCTGCATGCGTTCTACCTCACATTTATGTTGTCCTGTATACAAGTTCAATGTTCACCTTATCTACTTAAATTTTGATGAGATTGGATGAGTTAAGTAAGGATTATTTACTTGATTTTTAAAAATTACAATAATGCTCGTATAGATTTCACATTGACAGTATAAATAAATCAGATATCTATCTCTAAATATGGGGAAATTAAAATACGTCTAAAGAATGCATTCCATTTCAAGTGATGATGACATACTGTTGAGAAATGGCAGTTAATATCACCTTATTTGAGAATCTTTATTGGAAATCAGATAAGAAATCTCAGAAATATGTTTTCATGAAACTAGTACCTTCTTTCATATCAATGAATGACTGAACGAAACGTACTGCTCAGTTCTGAAAGCTGTTAATGCAATTTATGATGAATTTTTTCTCCCCAACTGCCTCTCCTTACCAAAGTTTGGTTCGTCTTTAATGTGAAAAAAATTAAATGCCAAAATGGTGCCCTAAAATAACCCAGTTGATAGGACTCAGGTGGTAGATCAGAGGTGGGTTGCAGCAGGTTCTGACCAGTTCTGGAAAACCAGTAGCGGATATTTTGAGTAGTTCGGAGAACCGGTAAATACCACCTCTGACTGGCCCCGCCCCCATCTATTCTCTGCCTCCCGAGTCCCAGCAGATCGGGAGGAAATGGGGATTTTTCAGTAACCTTTCCCTGCCATGACCACCAAGCCATGCCCACCAAACCATACCATGCCCACCAAGGTTTACTACCAAAACTGGTAGTAAAAAATTTTGAAACCTACCACTGTGGTAGACACACCTATGGTGACTAAGGACAGAACCTAGCCCGTGGCCGCACAAACAATAAACATGCTATGTGGTCTCCACAAAAAAAATTGAGTCAGCTGGTGAGAGAAAACAGTACTTTCAAAATGGAACAGTTACAAAATGACTTTAGCTGCCTCAGTTGTGGGGATAAAACAAAGGCGAGATCATGAGAACCTAGCATAAATAAATTTACCCAAGAACGTACCGGTATGTACTATGGATTTATTTGGTGGGGGGGTAGGGGTTGAGGATAAGCTTGTGGTTTGGGGTAGTTGTTGTTTTTTGCTTTGTTCTAAGAAATCTCCTAAAGCAGCAGAGTTAAATACAGAACAACAGACTGATGATGTCAGCCCTTCAAAAGAATCCAGAAAAGAATCACAAACATGAGTACTAACAAAACATTTATTGGAAGGTTACAGTAACAGAATCTCCCTTCCTTTACTTTTACTTTCCAGAAAACTAGGGAGGGTCCCTTATGAGTCACTTCCTATGCCCCTTTTCCTTCTGTGGATTGACATACCTCTTGTATGACAGTTGTCTAGACTGAAACTCTTCCTCCTATCTTCCTACGTCACTCTCACATAGCATCACCCATATTGCAACAACAGCATGTAGCTAGCATGCCCAAAACTTCTTTGTCAAATGGAATTGAATAATAAAGAATATGTGAGGCAACCGTTTTTGCTGGTTGTCACTGGCTGAATAAGAAAGTATACCATGTCACTGGAAACAGGATAACTCAAGTAGGCTACTACAGTATATGAGCAAACAGAAATTCCTTCAGTTCCTCTCCTAAAACTTATGTTTTGATTTCCCTGAAGTCGGCAAAACTCCTTTCTCCAAACATTTGAATTCTGGTTAAATTTCTTGCTTTGTTGTTTTTATTATTTATTCTGCTCAACAATGAACAACAATGCCATTTAGGGCACTTATCATAATTGATGGTAAAAAAGAATTATGGGAAAAGAAATGAGCTCAAAGATGTTTTCATAAATATTTTTTTTCTCATGAACAATTTCACAGCTACCCAGAATCATTTCAACAGTGAGATAAACAGTGTGTAAATTTAATAAATAAATATATAATAAAAAATTAGGGAAAAATTGATTGATCAATGGATGTATGGATGTTATGTTATTTAATACTGAGATAGAATAGAAGATTGGAAAGAATCCGATTATTTGCAGTTTGTTTTTAGAAAACAGTATCAACATTTTCTTGTTTTTATTCATTTTATTTATTTATATTCATCCAAATGCTCTCTACAGAATTATCAGGTTTATTATAAATACCAAGTTTATTTGAATAGATGCCTGAGCAGTAGTGGATACTATAACATATAGCAACTCTTTTTTTCTGATCCTTTCAAAAACTTGTATCCTTCAATTGCCCCTTTCCAATTATGGAATCATCTTAATTTCACCTACACTATTAAATCATATTTGTCTTCCTGTACCAAGAACTCATCTTAATTATTTCCCACATTTTAACAATTAGAACATAAATAATGAAGGTCTAAATTCTATAAATCAATTTTTCTAATTTTTCTTTGGGTGATTTAATATTATTACAGACGTATGCTCACTTCCTTTTATTTCTTTTATCTCAGCTTCTTACATCAAGGATTTTATCACCCCTAATATTTAATGTATTTAAAATCACTAACCATGTTTTCTGTGCTTTGACCAAACACAGGTTTACCAGTCCTTCATGCCGATAAGTCAGATCTCAATGCTGGAAATTTCAGAGCTTCCATAAAAACCAGTCTCATAGTGCTGAGGTATGAATCATTCACTTATAATATTTTTTTCTCATCTTTAGACTGGAAAGATGGATTATCACATCACCTGCATCCCCAGATTTTTGAGCTTCCTTCTTAGAGTTTCAACATTCATGGGGATAATTGTCAGTGAACTTAATAAATCGTGGAAGATGATCTGTCATATTACTGATTAATGGTCCCCAAAGTATACACTTGTGAGCCAATAAAGTCTGGTTATTACACAGTTTCTTGTACTCATAGGAAGTAATCATTCATTGATCTATAAATAGACCATCAGTAGTTCTTAGGATACATTAATTAGAACCAACACTCATTCAATATATGCTCTTCTTGCCCCTCATTGCAATATTCTCACACTCTTCGAGAGTAGTTTCTATGGTTACTATCCTTCCTTGTCTTCCTGTTGAAATCCATTCATGCAGGTCAGAGATAATTCTGAGCAATGGTAAATAAAGCACACTATTAAATTTTGTTATTGCCATTTATGGTTGGTTGGACAGTCAGCCAGATGTTTAGACTGGATTTGGCATTTCCACCCCATCTATTAAGTCTTTCCCAAAGGCCTGGGATAGCCAGATGTTGTTTGATGGTGTTAAAGGCACCATTGCAGGATGCAAGCTGTTCTAAGTAAAGCTGCCATTTGCAATTGACTGGTGTGATTTTGCCAATGCCGATGGTGTTCAGGCAAGGTGCCTATTATTATTGGTAGCATTCCTGCTTTCTTTTGACACAGTTGTATTACTTCTATTTGCAAATCTTTGTATTTTATAATTTTCTCCAGTTCTTTCTCTTCTCTTCTGCTGGGTCCAGGTTCTGCCACATCCACTATCCAGACTTTCTTATCAACAATTATTAACTCTGAGGTGTTATGTGGCAGGTGCTCCCCCTCTTTCTCTCTAATCTCTCCTCTATTTGTGTATGTGTAAATCATGTTTATCTTAATACAAGATAATTGTATTTAATTTTGGCAAAATTAAAATGGCATGTTTAAAAAGATACTATTAATAGGAAAATAGCTTGGTTCTGAGTAATATGGGGATATTTGAAATGAATTTGTTAACATTCCAAGATAAGATTGATCAGCACTCTACTAGATACATTCTTATAAACATGCATAGATCTATAATCAGTCTACAGAGGAACTCCATGAGGGGAAAGGCTCTGGGTTGTAAATTATAACAATGGTAGGAAATGTCCTCTGAACTGGATTTTTTTTTTTTTTTGCAAATTCAGCAAAATTAAATAGGGGGAGGGATTTTTTTTAAAATCCTAATTACTCCCCACAAAGACTATGGCTACTAATTTACTTCATTTTCCACATTTCATTCCCATCTCCATATAGAATGCAGAAAATCCTTTTATAAAAGCCTTTTCATGTGATATGCCACTGAACAAGTCTGCCAAATAATAATATCCCCACATAAAGTAGCTAATGAAATCTTTCCCTCCTAGTGTTAACAAGCGGTTCAAATGATTTGTTAAAGCTATTCATCTCTGACATGTCCCCTCTCTCATTTTATCATTTCCTTCCTCCTGTTTTCATCTGTTTTAATAGCCAACAGGGTGGCTTATCTACCGGTTATTTTTTTTAAAAAAAAACATGTTCATATAATCTTGGCTCAACTCCCTGGGCTGTAGTTTCTTGGCAAACACTTGTCTATCAGGGCTTCAATTGAAAATGTCACAAGTTAAAAACATCCCACCCAATTGTTTATTAACATAAAAAATGGTGGTCAATCATGCTCCAATCGGTCAGCCATATCTACAAAATGGGAGGGCAGTTGCCCTCATCTTCCACAATCTACCAGTTGAATATTTTATTGCTAATTTGGCAGTGCATAAGCACAATATGCTTAAGGCATATTTAGAAACCTGGAAAGGACCTTTCTCTATATACTACATCTGGTGCCAGTAAAACAGATGCAGTACTCATTAATGGACAATTATCTTATTTACTTTAATGGCAAAATTATAGAATTAAAATAGAATGGAAGGAGGAGGAAGAGAAGGAGGGCCAGAGGATGCTGCTGTTTATGCTTGGATGTCCTGTTGTCCCCAAAATGCTTACCTAGAACAACATGATGATGGTGTATTGTGGGAACCACAAGTAGAGATAAACTAACCCAGTCAACTACACCACAATCCAGTTTACCACACAAAGGGGTAAATTTAGGTCGAACAAAGTCATGATAGCAGTTTTTTTTTAAATTTGATTTATATGCCGCCCTTCTCCGGAGACTCAGGGCAGCTTACAATGCGTTAAGCAATAGACTTCATACTTTTATATATTTATACAAAGTCAGCTTATTGCCCCCACAAACTGGGTCCTCAATTTACCTACCTTAGAAAGGATGGAAGGCTGAGTCAACCTTGAGCCTGGTGAGATTCGAACTTACAGTAATTGCAGACAGCTGGTGTTAATCACAATGCTATCAGTCTGCTGAGCCACCAGGCCCTATTAAGTTGTACTGTGTACTGTGGGAACCTCTAGTTTGACCTGTTATACATATCTAGTTCTCCAAGAAAAAAGAACTGGAAAGTATTTCTTTTCTGAAAAAGGAAGATTCTCCATCAGTGCCACAACTTGGAGCACCAAAAATACTAGCTGCAGTAGTCAATTTATGGCTAATCCTGCCTGACTAACTTGGTAAAAGATGCCAGTGATGCCATGTAATCTTGCTAATCCTTTTCTGAAGAACTGAAGAAGCTTCTTGGATGAGAAACTAAATGTTATTAAACGAAGCCGTTATTGATGGAGCCATTCTTACTTGCAGAGGAAGGCCATTCCAAGAATGCAGGGACATCACAGGGAAACAGTGCCTCCAAGCCTTGTCCCACTTTGTTTTTCAGAGATGGTCCATACCAATAACTTCTCCTGGATGGATTGAATTTGGTTGGTGGAAATGACCTTGAAGAAACCTAGGGGCCAAGCTATAAAAGGTTTAACAGATTAAAACTTTGGAACTGCAGCCAGCAACCTATGAGTCCAGGACCTGAAAAATTGATATAAGATCACCATAGTATTTAGTGCATGCCAACCTGTGGGTCATCTCATCCTGAACCAATTGAAATTTCCAGAGCTGTTGTCAAAGGCAGCCCATACCCATCACATTGCAACACTCCCAGGTAGGTCCCCTATTGGTGCATCAGCTAAAAGTGAGCAAAGGACTTTTTGGCCGCAGTCTCTACTTGCTCTTCTAATACCATATTTTTCGGAGTATAAGACACACCAGAGTATAAGACGCACCTTAGTTTTTGGGGAGAAAAATAAGAAAAAAGCTGATTGGCAGGTGGATCGGCCTCCCAGAAAACCCCAATCAGCTGTTCCCAGAAGTGAATTTTAGCAACAGGTTCCTTGGTTGTGAGCTCTGTGCCTTGCTTTTTTTTGCTTTTTTTTCTGCCTCTGAAAGCCTCCAAAACAGAGCTTCAGAAAAAAAGCCTCTGAAGCTCTGTTTGGGGACTTCTTTTCTGAAGCTCTGTTTGGGGGCTTTTTTTCTGAAGCTCTATTTGGAGACTTCTTTTCTGAAGCTCTGAAGCTCTGTTTGGGGGCTTTTTTTTCTGAAGCTTCTTTTCTGACGCTTTTTTCAGTCTCTGAAACCTCTGTTTGAGAAGCTGGACGGGGCTACATTCGGAGTATAAGATTTTCACACCCAGATTTTCACCCTCTTATTTTGGGGGAAAAGGTGCATCTTATACTCCGAAAAATAGGGTAATAGTTGTGAGTCTAAGCAAAGGAGAACATGTTTCTCATTGGCTTAGATTTTTTTTTTATCCATGGTATCTTACTGGACTACCTGCAGGGGTTGGGGATGGAAGAATTGTTGTTCAATGGTTTTGCTCCTTCCTTAATGGGCAGATTGAATCAGTGACTCCCCTCCTCAGTAGGGGAGAAGACGTTGATTCAGTGGTCTCTGATTTGCAGATTTCTTCTGGGGTTGGCCCTTCCTTACCTGTTCTTTAACCTCTCTGTGTGAAGCCACTGAGGGAGCCAATCCAACAGTTCAGGATGCAATATCATCAGTGTCTCAAGGAAATTGACATTACCATCCCAGCTGGAGGAGAGATGCTATGGATATTCTTTCTTGGTGCTTTGAGGCTGTCAGGGTCTGGATGTGGCATCGCAGGCTGAAACTGAACCCAAGCAAGGCAGCTATACTGGTTGTCCATTTAGGTTGCTTGCTGACTTTAATGTTATCTCTATAGGGAGATGCTAGAGCTAAAAATGGGGTTCCTTTTAGATTTCCAGGTTCTGCCAGTGTGGCATATAGAAGCTGTCACTAGAAATACTTTTTCTCAGCTTATTTGATAAAAGATGACCTTACCACAACAATTCTTACGTTTATTACTTCCTTATTCGACTCCTGCAATGCCCTTTACTTGGGGCTAGAGAACTCAAAAGCTGCAATCGTCAAGAATTCATCATGACTGTGTGCTAACTGGCATCTGCCACTGGTGCATATGAGCGTTTGCTGTGGAACCTGTACTGGCTGTCAATCATCTCCCAGGGGTTGGTTTTGAACTGATGTAAAGCTCTTTATGGCTTAGAGTCTGGCTATTACTGTATCACTTGCTCCATCCAGAATCAGCCAGATCCACTGAGTCATCTAGGGGGAAACTGTTTCTAGTGCCCCACTTTCAGGAAATTAAAAAAAAAAAAAAGCTAAGGCAGGAAACATGCTAAGAACAAAACAGCTCTGGAGGACATTCTAATCAGATTGAGTAATCTCTATCTTATTCTTAAATTGTTTCATTTCTGTGCTTTTATTTTATTGTTACCGTACACAGTTTTGATTTTATGTTGATTTTTCCCCCTAACGAAATGTTTTCATTTTCCCCCCCTATATCATGTTAGCTGTTGAGAGTTGTTTCGTTGTTGTGAAATACAAGCCAATCAATTTAAATAGGAAGAGGAATATTGGTACGTTGGCCACCATGAGTTGTAGAGGAAAAAAGATGGGATCAAAATCTAAATATAGCTATGTCTATATAGATATGTACATCTATATATCTATATCCATGAGGTTAGAGCACTATATATCTAAATCCATGTATACACATCTATCTATATACACACATCTATATCCCTATATACACATCTATATACAGTATCTATATCTATGCGCTAGAACACTATATATCTCTATATATGGATATATCCATGGGTGTATGTGTGTGTATGTGTACTTATTTCAGGATCGAGGTGGAACAAAGTTCATTTATTATTGTTTGTTCCATATAGAATCCTTAAGAAATTCAGCTATTGAATGATGTCTCCTGTTTTATCAGTTGCTAACTATTCACGCTTGCTTCATAAATCTGCTTTTTGCTCTCTGAACCTATGAGGCTTGCTACTTAGTGAACTTCATGCTTCACGTACTGGATTTTTTTTTCTTTTTTCCAGTTATAATTTATCTTTTGTCTTCTGAGTTTGCATAATATAATGTAATTATTTGTTGGCTTGTTTATAATCAAATTTATATCTTTCCACAATTATAAGTAGACTCTTGGATATTCAGGCACCAAAACAATACAGAGTTTTGATCCAAATGGCCCAAATATCATTTACTGTTTTCAATTTACATACTATGGGCTCCAAGGAAATTAATCTGAACAGTCTGATATATGTATGGTTGGGTTTACATGCTTGTTCAGCCCTAAAAAACAATTCCACTACTTTCAATGACTTTTTTTGAGTCTTTTAAAATTGTATTTTTATCTGCCACAAATCATAAATACAGTGGAGACAAAGAGCAAGAATTGCTAAAACAAAATAAAGTCATTCTGTTATCTAAACTATTAATTAAAAAACCCTACATGACAGGAAATAAGTGAATAGAAAGTGAAAATTAAGGAAAAAGTTTCAAAATAATAACTATACTATTCATCATTTTTTAAAAATAGTGAAATCTAGCCCAAATGAAATCATATTGTCTGAGTTTGCATTCTCAAAGGCTGAGAACTGACATACTTCAGTTCATAAACCAGATTGACACATTTCCCCAATATAAAGTAACCTTCTTTGTTATTGTTGAGGCATAGTGTTTTCTAAGTTCTTCAGATAAAGACAAGCACCATAAGTTTGTAATTTACCTTAACTTACATTTACATTTTTACATTTTACAAATTTAGATTTTTGAAATTTAACTTCCTTTTGAGAACCTTCCAGGTTCCAAAAACCTGGTCTATCATTGTATTAATCTCTAACTTTACATGCCCATAGCATGGGCTTTAATTTTCCTTCATATTTATTGCATCACCAGCATAGAGGGGATAACAGCAAACTATTTATAAATCAAAGATGACAGCAAATTATTTTTAAACTCAGCTAAATTGAGTATTTAGATAAATACCGGTAGCTAAATAGCCCTAAACATCTCCCATATATACGCTGGACTAACAGTTTTAAAAAAAAAACAACACATACTTTATGTTTCTTAAAATTGGATGCCCTTGTTCCTGCAATAGAGGACAGTCCAATTCTGAATCCTAAATTACTTATATATTATCCAAGTCAGTGGTGGAATTCAAATATTTTTACTACCGGTTCTGTGGGCATGGCTTGGTGGGCATGGTGTGGCTTGGTGGGCGGGACAGGGAAGGATACTGCAAAATCTCCATTCCCACTCCACTCCAGGGGAAGGAAACTGCAAAATCACCATTCCCTCCCCACTCTGGGGCCAGCCAGAAGTGGTATTTGCCGGTTCTCCGAACTACTCAAAATTTCCTTTACTAGTACTACAGAACCTGTCAGAACTTGCTGAATAGCACCCCTGATCCAAGTTCATTTTACTAATATTTCTTAGTTTTTGATAATGTTAAATTGATGCTTTGTGCTAAGGAAAAAAAATCACCACATGAAATATTTTGATTTGCAGAAACTTTTAAAGGATCACGGTCAAGCAAAGAACCTAACAAATGTTTTGACTAAATATATTGCCAATTGGTTGGTGATTAAGAGGTAAAAAGTCATTGTCCCTGTTTTGGGCCATGATTTTAACAACAAGAACAACAACAAAAAGCTACATACTTTTTCCGAAAATGTATTTTGAATTAATCCAATGCATCAATTATTCCAATGCATCAAGTTTAAACACCAACTTCTATGTTCATGTGTCAACATAATGAGGAAAGAATGCGGTGATGATAAATTAGCACCAAGTTTTTTGTTTATCTACTGTTGTCTGCTATTTAAGATATTATATAATGATAAAACATCTAGATAGTTGAAGGTTCTCCAAGAAAAAAAAAGAAGAAATGGGAAAAATAAGTCAGAAAATACCAGAAAGTGTGAGAGGAAAACTGCTTGGGTAGAACAGGCAAAAGGAAGAAATGCAAGAGAGCCAGTTCTTGGCTCTTTCAAAATTAGTTAAACAACCTAAAATTAAGGAAATCTTATTATATAAAAATGCCATAAACAACGCTACTCCCATTTCTATTTCTAATTTCTTTCGCGTGGGGGGCGGGGGGGATGTTGGGCTGCCTTAAGTGCTGAAAACCTAACATGATTTTATTGAATTTAGAACCAAGAACTTGCCAGGTTTTAAAGTTATCTAATTCTCAAATTGAGCCCACAATGGAAACATATTTGTCAATTTGATTGTAATCCTGTCAGCCCTGAAGGTTTCAAATAATGTTTGAATAAAAATAATGTTTCAGGTCAGATGTGCGTAAACCTCTATCTTTAAAATAACCAACAGATTTTAGAAGTGCATCACATTTGATGAAAATTGGCACATTTAATCCTATTGTTAAAAAACTTGTGAGCCTCCAGTTTTATTCTGTTCTGCCCAAAAGCAAAAATTAAGGCCATTTAGTTTTTTAACTATAAGAAACAATGGGATAATCAAAATTGCATGTTAATGGTTCTCAGTCCAGATTAAGACAGAGAATCAGAATGCACAATTTGTCTTTCAGCCTAGAATCAGACTTTTCAAAACTCTTGGCTGGACTCTTAAGTCTTAATGTGAGGTCTGTGTATACTTCTAGCTTCGCCCATGATCAAATGCTGTCTTTCATTGAATGTAAGTTTTGTATTGTTTCCATTAAGCTCTTTTAATGTCTCTCCAGGTCTGAAAGAATCCTTCTGAATCCTGTCTGTATAAAATAGATTACGGTATCTCTTTTCTTCATAACTATTGTGCATCCTCATTGAACTACTTTCTTCCTCTTTTACATTTTATTTTTGTTTTATTTTTTCTAATTTAAAAAAAAATCTAGTTAGATTTAATTTGCAAAACGTGCACTGTTGAATGCTATATAATTATTGCCCATTTTGAAATCAGTTATAATTCTTCACTATACTTCACTAAACAGTACAACACAGGTGGCTAGATTCTGTGCAGCAGCACAGGGGATTTGTCGGAAACAGGTGATGAATCCATCATAGCTATTTTACATAATTAATGCAGCAATCCCTTTTGCATTATCATTCTCTTGCAGTCTGGTATTTAATGACGATGGGCCTCACAGTTTAAGGATTGATATAAGATTATAATTAAGCCATGCTGTGTTTTGCTTGTGTGCAACTGACAGATTGATGCCAAATTATTATTTTTAATAGAGATTTTATCTGTTATTTATTATTTTATTCTAGAGTTTTTAACTGGATATTCCTCGGGTATTTTTAATTTGCCGTGGTCTCTGGTCTTTGACTGTAAAAATATTGACTTGACAGTTAAACAATCATAACTGTGGACATTATTACCACTCTTTAACTGCATTCAGACTTTTTATTCATTAAACAAATCAGTGTTATTGAAGGAATTTTCCATCAATTATTCTGGTTGGTATTTGAGCTCCAGCTTCAGAGTAAAGGCTTAGCTGAATGAAGCAATGCCTTAATACAGCATCCACCCCATTGCACTAATTATGTAGGTTCAAAAGATTTCCTCTGCAGATTTTGCTCCACCCATTTAACAAGCAAAGTCTGGACACTTGCGATGACACAAACATTTCCTGCATTTATGGGACGAGCAGTTACAGGAACAGTTCCTAATCCCAAATGGTATGCTTTGTTTGAAAAGTGGCCTCACCTCACTACGAACTCTTGCTAGCAGTTTCTTAGGCATCTTTATAAAATGATAAGTCTGGGATTGCTCTGCAGGGGTTGAGCAAGCTGAATTTTCCACATTTGACAAAAGGTACATAATAATGACAACGTTTCATAATCCACCTAAAGTTCCAGGTTAATTTATTTTATTTCCCCCCTACAAGAAACCGCAGGTGTCTCGCGCATATTTTAGAAGATACATTATTTTGTATTGTCTGTCTTTGGAGCTTGGCAGGACTTTGTGATCTGTGTATAGGTGTCTCTTCAGGACCATGAGATATTCTGGGATTCCCATTTTCCTAAGCACATCCCACAGGTTCATGTTGTCAATGCAATCAAAGATCTTTCTGTAATCAAGCAAAGCATATAATGACTTCTTTATATCCTTTGATCTTCTCAATTATCTAGCATGCCTTTGCAATAATGTTTCTTGTCCCTTAACCCTTTCTAAAGCTAGCTTGAACATCTGGCAGCTCCCTTTTCAGTTAGGACATTAATCTGCATTCTAAACAGTGATGGGTTTCAAATTTTTTTTCTGTGGGTGTGGCTTGGTGGGCATGGCAGGGGAAGGATACTGTAAAATCTCCATTCCCACCCCACTCCGGGGGAAGGATACTGCAAAATCCCCATTTCTTCACGATCAGCTGGGACTTGAGAGGCAGAGAATAGATGGGGGTGGGGGCAGTCAGAATTTTTACTACCGGTTCTCTGAACTACTCAAAATTTCTGCTACCGGTTCTCCAGAACTGGTCAGAACTGCTGAAACCCACCTCTGATTCTAAGCTTGATCCTAAGCATGAGATTGCTAGTGTGTGAAAGTGAGGATATTGCACAGTACAGTGTAGTACAGTACAGTACAATTTGCTACCTCTTTTTTCTGTTGTATTAGTTTTGTACCTATAAAAGAGCACTCTTACTTATACCTGCCAAATGCCCTGATTTGCCCTGGGCAATCCTGGTTGAAAAGCAGTTCCCAAGAATATCCAATGTTGCCAGCAAGATGGACTTCATGTCCTATAGTCATCTCTACACCTCTGGTTTCTCAGGCACCTTCTTACCTACTATCATCTTCCTTGAAAGTCAACAAAGACAAGCTCCACTGCCAAAAACAATCGCTTTGTTCTAGCCAATCAGAGCATCTAAAGCAGGGGTGTCAAATTGGTGGCCCACAGGACAGATGCGCCATGCCTAGGCCACGCCCATCCCAGCTCCATGAATGGGAAACATGTCACGAAACATCACGTGACGGCAACGTGATGCCGCGAGTTTGATACTCATGCTTTAAAGCAATACTTAGAATGTAATTGGTTAGAAAGGCAAAAGTTAAACTACTTACCTCAATGTATTCTCTACATAGGTAGTCTAGATGATAGCATAGGAAAGCATGGATATGAGTGCTCCCCAGCTGGCTGAGTATGTTGCACTTCTTGTGGATATGTAACAAGGAGCTTTCTTATCATATAATGGAGAAAACCTCTGGTGACAATATTTCAATTGAAAATTGGGGAAGGGAAAAGTTATTCATATTCAGAGTTTATTTTCCAAAGATATTGAAAGCTCCAGCTCAGGACTTTCTGTTTACATAGCCATTTCATTTTCAAAATTTTATTGCTGCTCAGCATTGCTATGTCCAAACAGAGGCTCAAGAAAAAAAAAAAAAAGGAAACGACAAAAGACAAATGTAATATCAAAAGTATGTTTTTCACTAACAAAAGCTACATGAGGAGATATAATGTAACTTGGTTTTTTCCCCTACATTTGAGTTGCATTTAATAGTTATAAGGCAGCTGCAGAATAAAAAGGTAGGGCTAGTTTGCATTAAGAAAAATAGCACAAAATGTAACAAAAATATTTTTTTTCATGATTTCTGAGTATATATAAGAGATTTATCATAGAAAACTGAAGTCCATGTCAAGCCAAGTGCTAAAATAGATATATAAAAAGGAAACAGATTTCCCCAGATTTATTTTTAAAATATCCTGTAAAAAAAGGTCCTTCAGTACTTTCAAGCCATTCATAAATTCAGGAAGTAAAGAAATGAAATAAATTATCTTTTTTTCTTATCAAGTCTCTGAGGAATTGTCCATTTCAGCTTCACATGTATTGAAAATCCTGAATTAGCAATTTTATTAACATATTATTTGTATATAAAATGATTTATAACAGTATTGTTACTGACACTAGCATTCATTTGCAATGTAGCTATTAGATATAATCCAATATTTAATTAAACTCTAATAATTTTTTTGCAAGAACATAAATTGGCAAGAAGGGGGAGGATAGCCCTGAAAGTATCACGTTTATTAATTCTATCTAGAATATGTCATCCTGCTTAGAAAATTACCATACATTTAAAATTGCACTCAGAAAATCTTGAAGAAGCTAAGGGGAAAAATATATATACAAGTTAACTGACTCAAAATGTATTTAAGACAAACGTGCTCTTCCAAGAGAAAGGACAGTAGATAGAAGGGTGGAGTGTCTATCTTGGCCTGAGGACCAGATGGCCTCATAGGACATCTTGAGTCTGGATGACATCAAAGGGTGGAGTTCTCTCTTCCTCCAAACCTTGTAGTATCTCTCTGTGGATGGAGAAGGGCGCAGCCTCCTATCAGGCCTTTGTCTGAACTCACGAAATTGGGAGTAGAGCCAACAATTGTGATCTAATTCCTCTGTTTTCATCTTTCCTGTAAGCATGATTAACCACATGAAAGGATCTATATGATTTATTTTTATTTTTATTTATTTATTTGTCAAGAACGTATTAGGTAATTTATATAAGTATAAACATGAATTGAATACATAAACTAGATACAAGTAGAGGAAACATTAGGACAGAGACAGTAGGCACGCTGGTGCTCTTATGCACGCCCCTTACAGACCTCTTAGAAATGGGGTGAGGTCAACAGTAGACGGTCTTAGGTTAAAATTTTGGGGGTTTGGGGATGAAACCACAGAGTCAGGTAGTGTATTCCAGGTATTGACCACTCTGTTGCTGAAGTCATATTTTCTGCAATCGAGTTTGGAGCAGTTCACTTTAAGTTTGTATCTATTGTGTGCTCATGTATTGTTGTGGTTGAAGCTGAAGTAGTCATTGACAGGTAAGACATTGTAGCAGATAATTTTATGAGCTATGCTTAGGTCAGACTGAAGACGGCGTAGTTCTAAGTTTTCTAGGCCCAAAATTTCAAGTCTGGTGGCATAAAGTATTTTGTTGTGCGCAGAGGAGTAGAGGACTCTTCTTGTGAAATATTTCTGGACACATTTGATTATATTAATGTCCAATATGCAGTGCAGGTTCCAGACAGATGAGCTGTATTCAAGAATTGGTCTAGCAAAAGTTTTATATGCTCTGGTTAGTAGTGTGATATTACCGGAGAAAAAGCTACCCAAGATTAGGTTTACAACTCTTAATGCCTTTTTGGTGATGTTGTTACAGTGGGATTTGGCACTTAGATCATTAGATATGAGTACTCCAAGGACATTAACAATGATGTCCCCCCTCTCTCTCTCTGTTCATTTGTAGAAAACTTATCTGTATGTTTCCTTTGTACTACCGAAACATGGATCCTTCCTGAATTGCCTATAGGGTGGGCCAACCTGTCAAGCAACCTCTTTGAATCAATTCTTCGAAGTGATTCAGGGAACCTGGTTGCGCAGACCTCTTTGTGGCAGTTTCCCTTCCATATAGAAGCAAAGCAACTCGGCAGGGATTTGGGGGTGAGATTCTGTAATAGCTTTGTACCATATAGTATCAACCTTGTTAACTCTCAAGACTTTTTTTCTCCACTATGTATTCAAAATGGACTGTGATATGTATATGTATATGTATATGTACATGTATACGTGGCAAAAAATGCAGTTGATAAGTTAGTAACCTGGTGATTAAGTGAAACTGGCTTCCCCATTGACTTTGCTTGTTAGGTGATTGCAAAAGGTGATCACATGACCCTGGGACGCTGCAACGGTCATAAGCATCCAAATTTTGATCACATGGGGATGCTGCAAAGGTTATCACTGTGAAAAATGGTCATAAATCACTTTTTTCATTGCTGTTGTAACTTTGAATAGTCACTAAATGAACTGTTGTAAGTCGAGGACTCTGTGTGTGTGTGTGTGTGTGTGTGTGTGTCTTTTGAGAACGGGCATTTCATTTTAATATGTGCTATTGTATACACATAAAAGTGACAATAAAGGTTATCTTATCTTAATCTAGTGGTCCATTGATTCTGATCCTTGAGTTTTTTGTTTCCTTTTTAATATATGCATTTATTATTTTTAAATTATTATTTTTATTTACTTTTATTTTATTTTGTTCTTCCTTAATCTGTTTTCTGATTTCTTATTTTTGGGTATCGAATATTTTCTGCATTGGGTCAGCACTAATTCTTTAACATTCTGTCCTTTGCTAGACTATGTATTTAATGATCTACCTAATTGTAGGACTCAGGACAAAATATAGAAAATTTAAAACACATGGTTAAACGCATTGTATATTATGCTGTATATGACATAATATTTGATTCTCTCTCTTTCTATCTATCTATCTCCTTCCCTCCAATAAGGAACCAATAGAAATATACCCTCCCACCTGTTGGGAACATACAAAATTTATTACTATATAGTTCAGCCGGCTCACAAAACTGGTGGCCCAAGGCTTGTCAGAGCAACCATGGTTTTAGCACTTTCCTGAAACAAAGCAGGATCAGGGTCATATGGGGAAATGCTGTTTCAGAGGTCAGAATTGATAACACGTCTCTGAGGCCTCTGACATATACTAACCCTGCCCGATCTTACAGAACAGGCAGAAACAATTGGATAGAGGCGATCCTGTAATTCTGCTAAAATTTTGTTTTGACAGGCCCTTGGAGGCTGCTGTACTGTCCATTTTTCAATCTTCTTTTTTTTTTTTGCTTTAAAAAAGCAGGATTTATCTTGAATTCATCAAATTATAGACTTTGATAATGCCCTGTAGGCCACGAGAGCTCTCTAGGCCCTAAGGCAAAACTCCTCCCATAATAAAACAGCTCAGGTGTTCTTCCAGGTAGATGGCAGAAAGGAAAGAGGACAGTCACATGGCCACTTTTTATCCATAATAGCAGAGGGACAGTGGTGGGTTGCCCCTGATTCGGACTGGTTCGCAAGAGCCAGTAGTAAAACTGGCAGGAGGCTCTGCCCACTGATCCGGACATCATCATAAGTGATCTGCGCATGCGCGTGGGCACAATGCGAACTGGTAGTAAAGGTAAGTAGAACCCACCCCTGCAGAGGGACTGTGTTTTGTGAGGGTTTTCTTTTATTTCTTTGGTCACACAAAACATCCCTTCTTCCCTCTGATCAACCAACTAGCTTTGAGAGTGATTGTGATAGCAACGGTTGATTCGGGAACAGTCACAGAGGTAGTGATAGTTGTGATCATGGTGGCAGCAGATGTCAGCTCTTCTCTTACTTGCTTCTTCTTAGCTTCTGCACTGCTTTTCATCTAAGACTTCCATTGGGGAAGTCTGCCCTTGGTCTACTACAATGACTAGGCTTCAAAACCCTGATGACTACAAATCCTGATGAGAAAGAAACATAGAAAACTTTAACTCTGCTGTTATATTTGCAACCCATATATAGAACATCTACCCCATACGATCAGGTCTATTAAAGGAGAGGAGAAAGGAAGGGCAGCAAAGATAAATGAGTCTCAAGATGGTTACCTCTTCTGCCTCCTCTGCATCTTATGCTGCTGTAATGAATCCAGATTTTGACATTCTTCTGGGTAGCATCCTTGACCATATTTTAGGAGTGTTATTATCTTTCAGTTTCTTCTTTCCCCTTGGCTTCTCTATTGTAATTCATTTCTTTTTTTAAAGAAAATTGAAGCTATATGTTAAAATGCTATATGTTTAATGTGTCCTAAAGGGTCTATCACTCCTGGTATATTCATTCCATTCCATCAAATAATATAAACACTTATATTAAATCAGATTTGATGTTGATTCAGAGAGATTTTTGTTGAATGAATTAAATGAAATTAAAACATTGAAAATACCTTGCCATCTTCCTTTCTTAAATTTTAATTGGAACTTTGCATATTCCTAACGAACAACATTCTAGCTCCAACTCTGCTTTTCCATGTGGGTTGGGCTTGTGAAATTACCTTTACAAACTTCAAAGTATTTGGTGCTTCCAGACCACCAAGACAATCAAGAAGAGGTACACTTCTTTCCCGAGGTGCTGAACACTTTAATTGGTTATTAAAGAGATATTTAACAGGGAGCAGTAAGCAATGTTGGAATTAATTTCTCCAGCATTCTATTCACTGAATTTTGAACATAATTCATGTGGATGTTGTTGAGCGAGGCAAGGGAATGCAAAAGCATTTAATGTACAAAGCACAAAGATGTACTTGGAAATAAAGCTGAGATGATAATAAATGCTTTAGAAAAGATGAACATGTAAAGAAATGGTTAGACTTTGTGTATTCAGGTATTTAGTCAACAGCTTTCAGCATAAGTGAAATCTAATTTAGTAGAGGAAAAACAGATTTTAAATTATTCGTCTCCTTTTCTATCCATAAAAAGAAAATTGTAAATGGACATTCTTATCATCAGAAACCGATGTATTTTTATGCATTTATTTCATCATATTTATATAGCTCCCCATCTCACAAAACATGATTTTGGGCTGTATATAATAAAGCATAAACTGTAAAATAAACAATAATAAAACATTCTACAATTTAAAAAATCATCAATGTTATTATTAACAAGACTGGATTGAGGATTCAGTGTTATAGGAAATACCGCCACTTCACCATTTCCTTGAGACCCCCCAAATTGTTGCCACAACTGTGTTTTAAAGGACTTCTAGACAGGGCTATCAAACTCACAGCCCACAGGCCAGATGTGTCACGCACTGGCCACACCCCCGCCCGGTTTAGCGAAGGGGGAAAAAGTTCTGATAGATCACGTGACACCGCCATGACAACGTGAGTTTGACACTCCTGTTCTAGAAGGATATTAAAGATGGAGCCAGTCTCACCTGAAGGGGATAATATTACACAGGTACCTGTCAAGCTGAAACCCAGAGATAACATAGCAGATTCCAACTGAGTTCAATCCTTTATTTGCAACTCCTAATGGACTGAATCTTGCCAAACTCAGGCTATAACCTTCTAACCTACTAGATGTATCCTGAAGAACTATGGGTTGTAGCTACTCTGAACCTCTTCTCCCTCCCCTATCCAGCTTGGTACTGCACAGTTTCTTTATCCAGGCCTCTCTCTGGGAAAGCTCTATGTTGCCAAAATTTCTCCCACTGCTTTTCCAGGTGCAAAGTGCCACTTCAGAAAAAGCCCATCTCCTGGTCCTGGCAGATGTAACTCCTTTGCAGATGGGACCTACAACATACCCCTTCTGCCAGACCTGATGCAATTGGGCAGAGGTAATCCTTCAAATAATCCAGCATTGATTTTTTATGGTGCACATACCATTGCCTCTTCTTATGTAATGTCAGAATCTGATCTGCAAGAATCAGGATGATCATTAGATGGAAGGAAACCAGGGGTGAGTTCTAAATTTTTTTACTACCGATTCTGTGGGCGTGGCTTATTTTGTGGGCATGGCTTGATGGTCATGTGACAATTATTTAGGATTTAGCAGAGGTACTGGTCTACCAGGCTTTTAACTGCTTGCAGAGCTGTACCGATCTACCCATTTATTTTTGCAGGCACTGGTCTACCCATTTATTTTTGCAGGCACTGATCTACCCATTTATTTTTGCAGGCACTGATCTACTCATGAATTTTTGCAGGCTCTGGTCTACCCATTTATTTTTGCAGGCACCGGTCTACTCATTTGTTTTCTTTTAACACTGATCAGCTGTAGAGCGGCCCTTTGAAGCCCCGCAGCAAGAGTTTAAACAGTTTTTTTTCCTTCTAGCCATCAGCTAGGACTCAGGAGGCAGCAATAGATTGGGGGTGAGGCCAAATAAAAGGTAAGAATAACACGGGGGGTGGGGGGGCAGGGGGAGGCGGGGGGGCAGAGGGAGAACTGGTTTGGTGACATCATATCGTCACCGCTACCGGCTCGGGGGAACCATGCCAAACCAGGAGGAAACGGTTCATGTTTTTTGTATCTACCATTTGCTGCTTGTCTAAATTTTTGCAGTCTAGATCTGGCATCTTTAAGAGTATCATTACACTTTATAAATTGTAATAGTAACACCTGAGCAGGGCTCAGATTAAAAGTTATCTGTTCGTTAGAAATATCTAAAGCAGGGCTGTCTGGCCCGCAGGCCAGATGCATCATGCACTGGCCACGCCCAGTTTAGCAAAAGGGGAAAAAGTCCTAATACATCACGTGATGCCACCATGATGACGTGAGTTTGACACCCCTGATCTAGAGCCAGGAATCTGAATGGAGGCAAATCTATGGGAAAATTAGATGTGTTCTGAACACTAGAAAGAGATAGGACTAGGAACTAAAGGCCCTATTTTCCTTAAATGGCAGGCTTACACTTTTTATAATTAATTTCCACTAAATAGTGGATTTGCAGCAATACCTGTTCCCTTTCCTGCCTTTCCACACTGTCTGTCCTTACAAGAGAAAGGTTACTCTTCTTTTTTTTTCTAAAGTTTTTTTTATTTTTTACACAAACACACACACAAACATACAATGTATTTTTGCTGAACAGAGTATTCAAACAGTTAACAAATCTTAACAATTTTAGTCCTTTCAACTAAAATTACAATTTCTATGCCTCTTTTTTTGCCATAACATTTATTTGCATCTATTTTGTACCAATATTACCCTTCATTTTCATATCTAATTTTGACCAAATTCCATTTTCCCTTCTATTCTATATTAAACTCCTTCCCATTATCATCTAATTTTTAAATCCATCATCAAATTAATTAATTATGTGGTGTTAGAGTTATTTAATTCTTATATTAATAATAAATCAAATAAATAAAATAAATAAAATAAATCATATACATCAAAAATAAAATAAAATAAAAATAAAAAAATAAATAAATTAAACCCACTTATTTTATAACATACATTTCCTTAACTAATACAATCCAACATTTTAATATAAATCAATTGATTATATAGATATCTTTTTCATTTATATATGAACCAGAAGAAAAAAAAACTGTTGAATTTAAAAATATTCTAACTATTATCTCTAATCATATAGCTTTCCCCTGTATTATTCCAAATCATCACTTAATTGTTTGTACACACACCACTGTAAAACATTCAAAACATTTCAATTATTATTCCAATTATTTTTCAATTCATTTTCACCACATGATTTAACATTATTTCTTACTACAATTCATATTTCAATTCTAGTCATATACATCATATTCCTCTTTCATTTCTTTCCTTTTTTCCCTTTCCCTTTCCCTTTTTATTTTTAAATTTTATTTTTCTTTCCCCTTTTTTCCTTTTGTGCCTTAAAATCCTGATCTCTCCTGTTTTGCCCTATATTTCCCATTGTTCCCCCTCTCTTTTCTCTTTTTTTTTGTTTCACCACTGTTATCCCACTATTTATCCCAGTATTATCATTTTGTATTTCAAAGTCCTGAACTTTTCTATTTTGCCCTATATTAGAAAGGTTACTCTTCTTGTCTCCCAGAAATATTTATCTTCCCAGAAGCACAAAGTCAGTGTATCAGGTCAAGAAATATTTGCTTTTCACTTCAAACCTCTTTCAAGGCCAACTGTAATGGGTGCATCACAATTCTAGTCAGAAATTCATTAAACCTTATTTCTCTAGCAATCTTCCCCAGGATTGCAGCCTTAGCTCTGGTATAAAATACCCTGAAGAGCCTTACATCTGTGTGATGTGATATGTTTGTATCCTAGTCATGATAGGTACATGCTATTGATCTGTTTTTGCCATAGGTCAAAGATAAAAAGGAAGCAGCGGCTCCTTGAACATCTAGTGCAGTTGAAGGTATTTTAGGCAGTTGCTTTCCATAAGGGAAAACATCTGAACAGGAAGAGTAAGCCATGTCAAGGTGCAATCCCATTCCAAACTACAGCCTGTATGTCAGTCTGAAGGGCAATTAACAACAGCATTAACATCTGCTTCCTCTTTCTCTACAATTTGCCAAAACAGAGATGCTGATGGAAGCAGCTTGCATGCTTTCTCCTCCTCACAATATATCATTTATCTTTTCTAGGATGGTTAGAATTTTTTTCTGTTTTTCCATTTGTTCTGGATTTGCTTGCAGACTTTTCTTTAATGTAATAACTCCCTGAATGGTTACATAAACTTAGTTTTAGAACATCCTCTGCTTTTGACATCCTAGGGCAAAACTGGGCCAATATGAGATGGATACCATCCTTGTAGCTTGCTATAACAACGGCTTCCAGTAATGTTTCTCAAGTCATATGATATTAATAAAATAATTATCTTAGCAACAGCTGCAGGGCAATGAAGATAGATTTGCTGCATTTCCTTGTAGCTAGGCCAAGGGGAAATTCTGCCTCATTTGGGATTTTCCCACCTCTCCTTAAGCAAAACCATTATGGGTCTGTGCCACTGTTTTGACATTGATTTCTGGCTCATCTGAGGGCAGTTTTGATGCATATCTTCTCAAGTGACCCCCCACCCCCATGCCTGGATACTGTTTGTGTCTGGATGAAGGGCACACTTTGGTTCAGTCCTGAGAAGATTAAGTGGCTATGGTAGTTTTTGGCTACCTGGTTGAAGACTTTTTCACTTTTAGATTTGGTGGGGTGCAGTTCCCTCATTCAAGATTAATGCTGCAACACGGATTTTTAAAGAGGTTGAAATGTTAATAAACACTGTAAATCAGTTCAAATATAAAGGGGAAAGTTAGAAATGAAATGCCTGCCTACTTTTTTCAGGAAGCTCCCTTTCTTTCTTCTCCCCCCCCATCTTTTTTTAATGGTTGCCAAAGGTGCTTTATCAAAAGGCAACTGGACTTTCTGTTTTTTTGTTGAAGACGTTTCACTTCTCATCTAAGAAGTTTCTTCAGCTCTGATTGAATACCACATTGAGATTTGATGAAGGCCCACTTGGGATAGGCACACGTTCTGAGGCCTTCTTTGAGGTGTTTTTATTCTTTTTCTTTCTCATCTTTGCTGGTAGGCAGGCCTTCAACTCGATGGTTTAGGATTCTGATGACTCCCATTTTGTGTTCCAGTGGGTGGTGGGAATCAAAATGTAAATATTGATCTGTGTGTGGGGGTCCACATTTTGGACAGAGAGGAGCATTGGTTTGAAAGAGGGGTCAAAGAGGACATCTATGTCAAAATTGAACAAGTCCCTCAATTAAATGTCATCTTGGCAGATCAAGAAAGCAAGTCTTCCTTGTCACAGCCCCGGCCTTTGGGAAGAGTATCTCCTGGAGATACAGATGGTTCCCACTCTCCAAGTGTTATAGAAATTTTTAAAACCAGTCAGGCCTGGGATTAGGGTTCCTGCGGAACCTCTGTTAATTTTTTAAAAAATATTATTTTAATCTTGGGAATGCTGTTTTGGTCCAGGCTGTCATATTGTTTTGGCTATGTTCTTAATTTATGCATTGTATATAATGTAAACCACCCAGAGTCTGTCTCTAGTTGGGTGGGCTTAACATTATCAGATCCAGATCAATCAGCCAAGAGTCCATGATTTTGCTACTTAAGTATTCAGTTTGTGCTTGATTGAAAAAGGCAAATACGATGAAGGGAGAAGATAAAAGAGACAGGTTTCTGGCTGGTTCTTATTTCCTATTTTCAGCCCTCCCCATTGACTAATTGGAAAGGGCACTGCCTGGTTGAAAGGTGGAAACAAGGGACATTCATGGAGCATCATCAAGTGGCAAGGTGAAAATGCTGCTGAAAATTTGGGGATCAACCTGCTGCCTGCATGGTTGTGTGCTTAGCATGACTTCTGGCACTGTTTTTATATCTGGTAATAATATTGCTGTATCTTTCAGTCAAACCAAAAGCATATATAATCAAATGTCAGATTTCTTTTCCTAGAAGCATATCTGAAGAATACTCGGGTCCGAGGCCAGCAAAGACTGAGGCAAGCTCCAGAATTAACGGTAACTTTATTCAACCATTGTAACTATACTGACAGCAACAACAACTCCCGCATTTGACAGCTCCTTTTATACCCGCTGTCAATGGCAATCAACCAATTAGAACATTGTGAACGTCTCTGTCTTCCACTAGGGGGAAACAGCCTGCGGTGTGGGTTAGTATGCAACAATATCTATAGTTTTCAAGACTGCTGAAAAAAATATAGAAACTTATAACTGAACTGGGAGTGTTCCATATTACTCTCATGGAAATATCTTGAACAAAAAGTATTAATTTCTTGATAGGCAGTCCTTGCTTAACAACCAGTCATTTTATGGCCATTTGAAGTTATAATGGCCACAGAAAGGGTTCTTTACAACCTGTAAAGCCATTGTAAAATGGTTATGCCCCCACCTCCTAACGTCATGTGACTGTCAGGCAGGTCAGTTTAATGACTGGGTGTGGTATTCTGCACTCACGTGACCACCATTCGCAATGTTTTGGTCGTTTACCGGCAAAAAACACCTGTTCGAATCAATGGATTTGCTTTACAACTGCATTGTTTGCTTAATGATTGCTGAAAAAAAAAAACTGAGAAAATGGCCACATAAGTTACAAACATGATAATTTATGACTATAATTCTTGGTTGTAAATCAAGGATTACATGTATTACTGTATATCAGCACTGGTGAATGCTTTCGTCCAATATTTCTACAAAAACAACCATTAAATGTTGAATATTTCAATTCTATAGCTAAGCAATTAGTAGGAGACTCTTATCTAAATAGAAGCCCCCTTCCTTTTTTTTCTTGCACATTCAAATCATTGTGGGCTCCTGGTGAACTAGAACTAGTCCCTGTGGTTTTCTTGGCAACATTTTGAAGTGATCTGCTTTTACCTGCTTCTTAGGGCTGAGAGAGAGCATCCATCTCATGGTCATACAGCTTGCTTGGTGCCCAAGGTGAGACTAGAATTCAGTGTCCTGTTTTCTAACCTGGTCCCTTAACCACTATACCAAATTGGCTCTTGGAAATCAGCTAGTTACACTGTCAACTCTGAAGAGAATCTTGTGTTGCCTCAAAGCCAGAGAGGGGGAAGGGGAGGGGGGAAGTAGATAGCCAGGCTCCAGTCAAAACAAAATGCTTTCTTGTGGGAACCAAGGTCATTGAAACAAATGGTTGTTGAAGGAAGAGAAGAGTCTGCCTTCCGTCTTCATTGGACAATGTGACCGGTGATACCTGGAAGGGGGGAGTTTGATTCTTTTAACTAGGTGAAAGCTGCAGGAACTGTCAGAGTTGGTTTTCACCGGCTGTGTCAATATGTCCAGTAAACATATCATTTGAGGAATCTACCTGCCTCAGAGATATGCTTTCAGTGGGTGCATTACTCAGAATGCTGACATACATTTTATCGTCTTCTCCCTAAATACATATGAAATTGCTTTCTGATTGATCAGAATATTGCTTTTAGAAAGTGACTTTCTAATGACTTGAAAACACAAAATTGTTTCCTTCCTGGTACTGTGAGAAAAGGGATACAAAATGGCAAAGAGCTCTCATAATCCAATATGCACACCATTAGAGTAAAAGGAAAGAAACTCCCCCCTCAATAGAAAGTTTAATTTTTAGATAAATATTTTACATAAGTAAATTATTACTTTAATTTTTATATTCTTTTAAATAAAACACCCTCTTTATAAAAGCAAATTCTTCCAAACCCACATTATAATGCTTTTCTGTAAAATTGAATTTTTTGCTGCAGAATTCACATTTTCTTTCTACACCTCTTTAAAGTCTAAACAAAAGTTAGCAGTGTATTTATTTATTTATTAGATCTATATCGTGTCTGCCAAAAGTAGGTTTCATAAAGTTGCCATTATTTTATTTATAACCCCTGCCTAAACTATTTTATTTCTGTGTCACCAGATCACTGACAATTTTCAACCTCCCCTTTATTCTCTCTTTCTTTCCCTCCTATCCCATTGCAACGATTCTCATTCTCCCTGTTCCAATATGTGATGAAGTTGACTTGATCAATGCAAGCTTATCATCAAACTGTTTAATGCCCAAGCAGCCATAAATCTCATTTTGGTTTCACTTGCTTTTGAGAGTCCAAAAGCAACAAAAAGCAGAATAGTAGGAGAAATAACAGGACAGATAATAAGTCAGCAGACTAAAATGTAAAACTGTCCAACTAGGGGATTTAAAAGAACACCAGAAAGTATGAGGAAATATCAGCCAAAGTTTTTGGGGAAAGACATTGTGATGGCAGGGCCACCACTCAATAAAGTCTTGCCTCTCTTTCCTGGTGTCTGAAAGGATAAGATTGAGTTTTTTTAAAAAAATGCTCTTTCAGGTTTATTGTCTTACATGGTGCTCAGTCACAGGAGGTTACTTCATGTAGGCATGTCTCATTATTCAACACATTGTAAATTCTCAAAATTATTATCTAATTATCTCAAATAGGTAGAATTACACACATGCAGAATAACCGGGGTTTGTTATAAAACAGAAAGGTTAAGTTGGACCGTGTATGCTGAAAATAAGAACAAAAGCTTTGGTGGATCTATGGTATAGCCCAGAGGTGGGTTTCAGCAGGTTCTGACCAGTTCTGGAAAACCGGTAGCAGAAATTTTGAGTAGTTCGGAGAACTGGTAGTAAAAATTCTGACTGGCCCTGCCCCCATCTATTCTCTGCCTCTCAAGTCCCAGCTGATCGGGAAGAAATGGGGATTTTGCAATATCCTTCCCCTGCCATGCCCACCAAGCCACGCCCTCCAAGCCACACCCACAGAACCAGCAGTAAAAAATTTTGAAACCCACTACTGGTATAGCCACAGAATTAAAAGCCTGTATGATTTCATTGATTTTTTTTTAAGGCTGCCGCCTTAATATTAAGGCTGCCACTGTGCATATTTAATGATTTGATAATCAAATAATTATCAAAACATGCTCAGGGCTAATAAATGTAAGTAATGTTGGGCTATTCCATTAAGCTGATGTGCTTTTTATGTATGCTTGTGCACACGTGCCTTTGAGTAAGTTTTGAATCCTGGTAATTACCTGGACAAGTCATGCAGTTTCTTAGAAATGGTTTGCTTTGCCTGCTTCCTAGGGCTGAGAGGTGGTGACCCAACTGGATGCGCCTAAGGTAGGACTAGAACTCAGAATCTTCCAACTTCTAACCTGGTACTTTTAACTTCTATGGCAAACTAGCTTTCATACTCAGATATGCTACTGTTAGGAAAATGTAGCCTTGTACATAGGATCTTACTCTCAAGCAACTCTAATTAGGTACTCTTATGTTTTGAAGTATTTTATTTCTCAGCAATGAAGGGACCTTCCTTTAGATATGTTACAAATTGTCTAGGCTATGCTAAACAGATATATTATTCGCTGAACATTAATTCCAAGAGGATTGATGTATTTTGCTCACAGTGAATCAGCCTGCTTTGTTTTAAGCAAGATAAATGATATACTTCATCTTTAATGAGAAAAATAATTACTCAATTAAAGTCATCATGAATGGTTTTTAATATGTCTTTACTGGATGTCTATATAGATTCTCAGTCAACCAGGTCACGGTTGTCCCAAATGTGCTTTTTTCAAGAGGCAACTGGACTTTCTGGTTTTTCTTTGAAGACGTTTCGCTTCTCATCCAAGTAGCTTCTTCAGTTCTAACTGGATGGTGGGGGAATGGAAGGATTTATACTCCTTGCAGACACCTGGTCATTTGCATTATTTTAGCAGGTCATTAAAGTCACCTGAAAGTTTATCTGTGTCATCAGGGTCACCCGAGTGGTGCTACAACACAGTCCTTTTAACAATTCCAAGAAGGCTCCACACCAATTTGCACCAATGCATAAGCTTGATCCTATCAGTGTGGGCTGTCTTGTGATTCACTTCCTTATTCCTTATGGGAAAAATTCGTTTGGTACTCATCATTTTTGGTACCCATTGCGCCTCCTGGAACCAATTAACGATGAGTATCACTGTGCTTCTCATTTTAAGAAATTCCTTCCAAATACTCATTTATTATTCTACATTTTAGAGTATTCTTTCCTTTTCTCAACAAAATAGGGCTTATTCTCAAATAACTCACACAGCTATCCTAAAGGAGTCTCCCTCTCACAATAAGATTATTAAATCCAGGATCTGAAATTACCCAGCTATACCACTTCACATAAACCAAACAGACAGCAGACTTTTGACATTGTGAAAGGGCAGCACATTATTAGTTATTTAATATATGTCTATTGAAGTTCCAGGAATGGAAAACGTGCTTGTATGTTATTGTTTTTGTTTATTCTCTCCTCCTCTCCCTGATGCCCCACTGACTGCCATTTCTCCCATTTCCTTCCTAATTCTGAGCTTGAACTGAGTCTTAAAGACACAACAAAACTCTGAAACTAGAGTCCTGGGGATTATTATAAGCGAGCGAGAGTTCCACCCTTCAGCTTGTTTCCTCCTTTATCACAAACCCAGCTGATTAGAGAGGAAAGCCTGTTGCTTGGCGCCTTCCCATCCGGTGTGTTTTCAATACCTTAATGCTATTCGGCCTAAAGTTCAGACTCGTATTATACGATCTACTTTTTATAGCAATTCCCTTTTACAGTAAGTAAAGGCAGGCCAACACCGTGCCTCTTGGCAGCCTCGGGTGTTTTATAGTCTTTTAATACTGAAATCCATCATTCAGTTTCCCCAACGTTCTCTTTCCCTGTCAGTAAAGCTTTTATTGTTTTTTCCCACCTCATCCTCAGAGTGTCTTTGAATTTCTTTCAAATATATCAAATTTGTTTTTGAGTGTCTTCCTTGGATACATGTGGTAAAGGGCATTGTTGTTGACTGTAACTTTATGAGTTTGTGTTAAGACATGCACATTGGACTGTAGTTTCACTGGTTACCCCCAACTCCTGAAGAATCTGCCACACAGGGGGAATACCCCACTGCTGCAGCACAACCCCTCCCCTTTCCCATCATATCTTAAAACTTTTTTACTGCTTCTTTGGCACTCCTTATGGACTCCTTATTTGTGCTATAAGTGAAGATCTGTCCTTTCCATCTCTGTGAGCATCTGCTTTCTGATTTAAGAGACACACCTCCATCTCTTAGCCCAGGGATGTCAAACTCAAGGTCCAGGGGCTGGATCTGGCCCATGGGTGCTTAGACCTGGCCTGCGGAGCCTCCCTGGAAACAGCAAAGGAGTGGCCCATGGTGCTTCTGCCAGTGAAAATGGAGCTTGGAAGGGCTGCATGCGTCCCTCCCCAGTTCCGTTTTTGCTCTCAGAGGCTTACAGGAGGCTGTCACAGCTGAAAATGGAGCTCATGAGAGCCATGTGTGGCTCTCCCGAACTCCGTTTTCACTGGCAGAGGAGGCCATCGCAGCTGAAAACAGAGCTCAGGAATTCATTTTCGCTGGCAGAATGCTTGGCCGCCCCCGACACTAGTGATGTCGAGCTGGCCATGCCCACTCCACCCCCCCAAGGTCAAACACAACCCTAGTTTGACACTCCATCTTAGCCCTAAAATAAGCTCTTAGATGGCATTATATTAGCTTGAAAGCCACCATGACAACATTTGTAGGAAAAGACAATGATGTTTGACCTGTCACATATCATCCCAGGGTATATTTACAAACAAACCAAAATATGCAAATGAGGGAGGGTGTGGAGAATTCACACACACCATATTGTTGGGATGTGGTGCTGTGAAACTCCGGAAGTGGCAAATATGGACAGGGAAAATAAGCACTCATTGGCTGATGTTCCCAAATAGGTTGGGCTACAGTGTTTGCACTTGGCTGTTGGTTGACTTAAACTGAGTTATGATTGGCTAAAGTGTTCTCGGTGTACTTTGGTAATAAAAGAAATGAAGGCACTTGGAAGGAACATAGAGAATAATGAAAGGAAAAGATGTGATAGCAATAAAGTATGTTGGGAAAGACTTGTGGTAAGATCTTATTTAGCAGATTGATCAAACGGCAGATTATTTTTGATATTGCCTTTTCTTTTCAGATTTTATTTAGGAAGTTATACTATATACCAAATGTTTCACCCACCATTTGCTTGTAATCATGCATTAAAAAATCCACAAAATTGCGATTGTTTGAAATATTGCATAAAAAGAAAATAAGATTTTATTCCTGGAAACTTGGTCTTCTTTTTGCTTGTTTTGTCCTACAATTATGCTGTAATTTTGTTTTAAAGTGATTTTTTTTCTATTGTCAACATTTCTGAGAATCTCAGTGTTGCAGAAGAAGATCAGCTGTATGGGATATAATATGTTTTCTGATTCAACTAAAATAAAATTCTCTTATTGGGGGAGTGGAATTTCTTTTCTTTTCTTGTTTCTTTTTTTTTCTTTTCACAAAGATATTTATACAGTCACAGAACTGAAGTTCAAGAAGATGGTATTATCAAGCTGAGAACTGCCTAATACTAGCCAAAGGAGAAAAACTATCTTAATCAACAAAATCTCTTCCACTTGACTAGTGTGGATCCCACGCCTCACTGCAATTCTTTTGACATAGCTACTTGCTCCCAAAATGTAAATGGATTTACATTAGCTTAGATATGATTGCTTCAGTCCTGTGGTATCTGTTATGCTTAACACTACTTAAGATATCAATAATGTAAATATATTAATTTATATACAATGACAATAAGTCAAGAGTAAATGAATTTGAATGGGAGTAAATGCTGGGGGGACAAGTAAGAAAGAGAAGTGTAGAAATCAGGGTAGCCAAATTTTATTACATATCTGCTTAGAAAAGGGTACTTCCTTTTGACCACACGTTTAAGGCATAAACCTATACAACTGTTTATCCATGGGGAAGGAATTAATTTAAATCTAAAAACCAGATTAACTATGGTATACAGTTTATGATGAAAGGCTGTGAGAATTAGTGAAAGGAGATGAGAAGTAATGAATTTAAGAAACATCATACCGGTTTTAATTAAGGGACTGAGCCATCATGAGGAGACTGGGGAAGGGAAGGGAAGGGCTGCCTCCTGTGCTGGCCATGCCCACCCCCTTCACCAGGGCTTATTTTGGGGGTAGGCCTTATATTAGGCCCACCCCAAAAATCAGGCTAAGCCTTACTTTCAAGGTAGGTCATATTTTCGGGGAAACACAGTAGTGTCAAGAATAGATCTTGGGCAAGGACAAAATAGACATAGAAGAAATGGAAGGAAATGAAAGAAAAAGAATGTAAGTAGAATGACGAGGAAAAGAAAGTATAGGTATGAAAATATGAAAGAGTATTATAAGATAGTTCAATTTGTCAGCAGAGTGAATTAAAAAGTACATTAGGGAAAGAGTATATATAGAAGCTGCTTGGGATAGGGCAAAAAAGGACTACATTGCAAAATACCACAGAATTGCATTAGATATAAACTAACGGGAAGCGTGAAAAAGAATATAAATTGAAAATAGAAAAACAGAGGAATATTATAATACAGTTAAAAGATGTAGATGGTTGTTTATACCAGAATATTGAAGACAAAAAACGAATTGCAAAGGAATTTTTCAAAAACTTATACGCAAAGGAAGAGATTAGAGAAGAAAATATCATAGAATATTTAAATAAAATAAAGATTCAAGAATTAGAAGAAGAACATATAGAATTATTGAACAGACCAATCTCAATGTTAGAATTAATAGAAGCGAGAAAGAAACAAAAAAATAACAAGACACCGGGAACAGACGGTATACCGGCAGAGTTTTATAAGACATTCCAACAACCATTAGATGATATATTAATACAAGTTTTCAATGATGCATTAATGGAAGCTGAAATTCCGAAGTCATGGAATGAAACAATAATCACATTAATACCAAAACAAGATTCGGATCCCACAGAAATTAAAAATTATAGACCAATTTCTCTTCTCAATGTAGATTATAAACTATTCACATCAATTATAACACAGAGATTGAAAAACCTAGTCAAATACTATATACATCCTGATCAAAATGGTTTTATTCCTGGAAGACAAATTCATAACAATACAAGAACAATTATTGACACTCTGGAATTCTATGAGCAAAGATCGGAAAACCAGTTAGCTCTAATTTTCCTAGATGCGCAAAAAGCGTTTGATAATCTCAACTGGACATTTCTATTAGCACAATTAGAAAAAATGAAATTTGGAGAAAGATTTATAAAAATGATTAAAAAGATATACAACACCCAAACAGCAAAAATACAAATTAATGGCGATACAACTGAACAATTTGATATAAAGAAAGGAGTGAGACAAGGATGCCCATTATCTCCTATATTGTTTATATTAACATTGGAAATATTACTAGAAGAAATCAGGAAAGATACAGAAATAACTGGACTAAAAATAAAAAATCAAGAATATAAACTGCAAGCCTTTGCAGATGATATAGTATTCATTTTAGATAAACCCATACAATCTGGACCAAAATTAATGATAAAAGTACAACAATATGGAGAAGTAGCGGGATTGAAAATTAATAAACAAAAAACTAAAATTATAACAAAGAATCTTAACAAGTATCAAAAAGAAGAATTGGAAAATATATTAGGGATACAAATAGCAAAGAAAGTTAAATACTTAGGAATATGGATTACAAACAAAATATCAACTTTGAAGGAAGACAATTATATTAAATTGGCTAAACAAATAGAAAAGGATTTGGAAAAATGGGCAAAACTCCAATTGTCTCTTTTAGGCAAAATTGCTACCATTAAAATGAATATTCTGCCAAGAGTGTTATACTTATTTAGGGTAATACCAGTAAACCCAGGAAGAACATATTTTAAAGATTTAGACAGAATGATATTAAAATTTATTTGGCAGGGGAAAAAAGCAAGAATCAAATTAAAACATCTACAAGACAAAAGAGAGAGAGGGGGAATGGGACTCCCTGATTGGCAGAGTTATTACAAAGCCTCAGCGTTAATATGGATAAAAGATTGGATCGAACTCAAAAACATAAGAACATTAATATTGGAAGGTTTTGACTTAACAAGAGGTTGGCATGCATATCTTTGGGGAGAGAAAATTACAAAACAAGAACAATTTCGCAAACATATTGTAAGAGATAATTTGCTTAAAATATGGAATGAAATCAGAAAATATCACTATGATAGGATTCCTAGGTGGACTTCCATAATGGAAGCACATATTTATCCAAATACAATAGATACAAATAAATTAAAAACATATAAGGACATCTTAAATGAAGAAGGAAAACTAAAAACAAGAGAAGAATTGAGAATGCAAAATGTGGAAATAGAGTGGTGGTCATATTTGCAATTAAAATCCAGATATAAATCTGATATGGAAAAAACTGGAATTCAAATGGAACCAAATCAGTTGGATAAAATTTTATTAGGCCCCAATGAGAAATTAATAACCAAAATTTATAATTTTCTATTGGAATATAAACTAGCAGAGGAAGTAGTTAAACAGAATATGATCACATGGGCGACGAATTTTGGGTATGCAATAGAATTAAATAAGTGGGAAAATTTGTGGAAAAATATTAATAAATTAACATTTTCTGTACCATACAAAGAAAATGCTTATAAATTGTTCTATAGGTGGCATCTACCACCGGCGCGAATTTCTAAAATGTTTCCTGGCACATCTCCACTCTGTTGGAAATGTAAAGCGCATAAAGGGACATATTATCATATATGGTGGTCATGTTCCAAAGCTAAAAAATTCTGGAACAATATAAAAATGCAACTAGAACAAATAATAACTCAAAAGGTGCCATTAAAGCCAGAAACTTATTTATTAGGAATACCTACAAGCAAATATGAAAAAGAAATAATATATTTAATAACACACATTTTGACTGCAGCAAGAATTATATACGCACAAAATTGGAAACAAGAAGAGGTCCCGACTCAAGAGAAATTAATATCCAAAATTATGGAATGCGCTGAGATGGATAAACTTACCAAGGAGATCCAAGGAAAAGAAGAATCTGAATATTATCTAGTCTGGCAAAAATGGTATAAATGGTTAGAGGGAAGTGAAAAAAGAAGAGAAGAAGAAAGAAAGAAAAATTGAATAAAAGAAAAGATATCAATAGAGTAAAATAAAGTTTTAAATCAAATGAAATTTAAGAAAGAGACATGAGATATCAATAAAATAATATCATTATATAAGGTGAGAGAAATATTGTATATTGAAGAATATAGGATATTGATATTGTAACAATTCAGATATTATAGGTAGATGTTATAAAGATGATGTTTGTTGTAAATTGTTTTACTTGCATTTATAAATGTATTATGTGGTTTCTTAAATTAATAAAAATTTTAAAAAAAAGAAAAAAAAAAGAAAAAGAATGCTTGGTGGAATGAGAAGTAAAAGAGGCCTTGGGAGGGAAATGATACATACAATGATACATACAATTTAAAACAATGATTGCTGCAAAAAAAAAAAAATGAGTTGAATGGTTTTGAAGGAAATAATAAATGTTTTGGAAATTCAATTTGGTTGGGAGATTCAATGTGCAAATCATGGAAATGTTGAACTACCTTTGATACTGAGCCCTAAAAAATATGAACTTAGACTCCAAACACCAGTACTCTGCCTGAGCAAAGTTTTCCTAGGAACTCACATAAATAAAATTTAAGAGGCAATATGTTGAGAGTCAGGAAGATGACCTCAATGGAAATACGCAGGAATCTTTACCTAAGAAAAAGGGATTAAAACATTTTTAAAGCCCAGAACAAAGAGATGACCCTGACTCCACCCTGAGTCACTAGAATATAAGTAAGGAGAGATCTGCAGGATTGATGTTAGCCTCACTAGATAGGCCAGACCAGGAAATCAATTCACAAGAAGGCTTTTATGGAGATTGGCTGTAATGATAGAATCTTGCAAATCAGAGGTGGTATTCACTTTGCTATCAGTTCGCAAATGTGAGTGCGCACGCGCCTCCTCCATGCATGTGCAGAGCCTTTTGTACATGTTCAGAGGATAAAAAAATGGGACATGATGATCTCCGGGCGAGTGGGCAGAGCCTCCTGCCGACAGCGCTACCGGATCGTGCGATCCGGATAGAACCGGTTGAATTTCACCTCTGTTGTAAACCCTTCAAACAAATCATGAATTTACAAATTTATTTTAAAACTGCTAAAATTTCTTCCCCTCTCTCACCAAAGCACATTACCAAATCTACCCCCTGTGGTCCTTGAGAAACAAAATAACCATAGTTTTAAAATGCAGCCAATCCAGACCAAACAAAGATTCTTGTCCACCCTACACCTATTAGCCAAGATCCTGCAAATCTAGCCTACCATTACCTCACACCCAATTAAGTCACTCTTTTCATTTATACCTACATATACTGGGATCCCAGTGATAACAATGACTGTATTGAACATAATGATCTTTACATTAGACATACAATTGTAATTCTTTGAATCTATTTAATGATGTAAGTTTTAGCAGTTTTTTCTAACTTGGCTCCTTATTTGTTGAACATCTATAGCAGCTTTATGACCATTAATCATTCTGGCTAGGAAGATAGGAACTGTAGCTGAATAACTTCCAAGGACCTCATAAGGCTGACCTACAATCTGCATATTTAGCTCTTTGCATTTGTCCCAATATCGCTGAAATTAGAGCAAAGAGCAACTTCCGTGCCTAGGATTTTCGTCAGAATTGTAGCACAGGCAAAACGTGTCAACCCTGAAGCTGATCTGGCTGAAGCCATTTTGAGGCTACAGTGCTGCCACACTGGAGCAAGGGAGAGGGAGAGGGAATTAGAGATAGCTGGTGTGGTATAGTCATATTAAAATACTTTCTCCTTGGACATTATCATACCTGGCCGGATGGAGGAGTGGTCTGTCACCAGACCAGAGGACACTGCTATGATTGGGTCATGTGACTGATTGTTTGGGGTTGAGAGGGAAATTTTTAACTTTTAATTAGGTGAAAACCTCGGGATCTTTCAGAGTTGGTTTTCACCAGATATGTGCCAATCTGATATTTCCAATAAAGCTATTCTTTCAGGAATCTACCTGCCTCGGAGTTTTTGCTTGCAATGGATCTATTACTTGGAACCGTAAATGAAGAACTTTTTTTTTTTGCCAGCTTCATTCTTGATCTTAATGGATGTCTAATCCATTCTTCAATTAGAAGATTTTACTGAAATGATAAGTTCAGTGTCACACATTGAATTCCACAAAGCACATCCAAGATATTGCAAAACCAGCCATGTTTGTTCTAACTCCTTATCCTGATGCCAGAATTATATTATAAAACAGAACCTCCTGATTTCTAAGAAAAAGGTTAGCCTTGTTGGAGGACCTGGTGTGTGTGTGTGTGGGGGGGGGCACATTTCTGGAGAAGCATCTATTTTAGTTCAAGTGGAACTTGATTTCTAAAGGATAACAAACAAGTGAAGGAGGCTTTTGGAGGCTATTGCTGCTCTACAGCCTGTATTATGTGCGGGTCAGAAATTTAGTCCAGCTGCACTTGCAGAATATAATCTTTTTCTCTTGTAAACATTGTTATTTTCCCCCAGAGTAAGAAAGGTAATGCAGATTTGGACTGAGGACAAAATAATATTCCAACATTCCAGGCTTTTTAAAACACTGTAATCACACAAGTCAGCTAAATGGAAGAGGAAGGAAAAGCGGAATGAGGCTGAATTCATTTGTTCTTTTTCCGTGTGCCAATAGCTGATATATTGAATTACAAGTGTTTTATAAAGGGCCACATGTCTTTCCTGGCTGGTACATGGGTTTGGGAAATCAGCACACACTTATTTCTATGCAGTACTGAGTATGAATGTGTTCAGCCCACATTTACCCAAACTAGATAGATAATTTGTGTGCAACTCAATATTTATTGATTTTTTAAACTGAAAAGCATAAGACAAGGGACTTAGTATGTGAAGTTTATATTGCCTATATACTCTCTGCATGTTTGTGTGTATGTGTATGGTGATGGTGATGTCTTCTGCAATATGTCTTAATGTGAACTGAAGCTCCTTACACAACTAGTAAAGCTGCAAGGTACAGTATGCATGAGTAGAATAGAATAGAATAGAAGAGAAGAGAAGAGAAGAGAAGAGAAGAGAAGAGAAGAGAAGAGAAGAGAAGAGAAGAGAAGAGAAGAGAAGAGAAGAGAACTGAAGAGAACAGAAGAGAACAAAAGAGAACAAAAGAGAACAGAAGGAAGGGACCTTGGAGGTCTTCTAGTCCAACCCCCTGCTTAGGCAGGAAACCCTACACCACTTCAGACAAATGGTTTTCCAACATCTTCTTTAAAACTTCCAGTGTTGGAGCATTCACAATTTTTGGAGGCAAGTTATATTATGATTATGATTATGATTTACCTTATTCATTAAAACATGAAACTCAGTCAACTGAACATTCAAAAATGCATCAAAAATACCATTGACTGGTACTAATGGTTGATGATGATGATGATGATGATGATGATGATGATGATGATGATTGAGGGTTTTTTTTAAAAAAAAAGTTATATTGACAATAGTAAAATAAAAATTACAATTACTGCCCCCAGCTAAGGACCAACAGGAAATTTCAGACTATATTACCTTAATCGAATGTGGTTTTGGAGTGCAAAAGATACATTGCAGAATGCTTTATCCAAATTGACTTAGGACGAAGGAGTCCAGCAGTTGCTGGCAGAATTCTTGTATTCCTGTCTCACATCCAGCAGCTTGCATCTTAATCAAGATTTCTTGGGAGACCCAGTAATGTTAACACTCAAGAGAGTGCTTTGTTACACCCGTTGTGATACTTGTGGCTGGCTGTGCAATGTTAACACTCAAGAGAGTGCTTTATTACACCCATTGTGACACTTATAGTTAGCTATGCCAGGTAAACATGTACAGTTTCCCTTGTAAACATTAATTTCACACTGAAATTGTAAAATTTTTATACTCCATTGCATTTTCATGGAACATGATACTGATCTTAATAGATATTCACATTTGACAGTATATAAGTTGAGCTACCAGAGCCATTCAAAATATGTAACTTCATCTGATAATTTGCCTGCTTAGCCCACCTCAAAAATAATGCTATAGAATATATAAGGCTGCTTGCCAGTAGCACAAGAGGTAACCATGGTAACCATAGTAATTTTTAGACAAATACATCTCTATCTTAACCCCTTTGCTATGCCTAGAACTGGGACTAGTTTCTTTAGAGACATAGACCTGTCTTTGCCAACTAAAATTCTGATTAAATTTGTTTTTTTGTTTTTTTGCTAATGGCTCACTTCCCAAGATTCTTCAGGGTAATTTCCATTCATTCTGAAGAAAGGACTCAATTTGGACTTCCGCTTTTATAATGTCTCAGCATAATTTCTAGTCATACCTAATTCTCAGAGAGTTACAATGAAACCGAAATGGTAGGCTTTTTACACTGCTCTCCAGAAAGATTGAAATACGGCACTTACCAAAAAGGTTCTAGTTTTCGTGGAAGCAATTTTATTTCCAATAAGTTCTTTGCCCATGTTCTGTTCCAGACACACAGGATAACTTTTTCTTTGGCCAGGTTTAATGCTACCTCTTTTATATAATCAGGGGAATATGTAAGTGTTACTAGTTAGCTAATTTTACTCAGCGTGGAATATAGATGTAATAAAGTAATCTTTAGTAGGCTGGAGTAGAAGAAAAGTATTATTTTGTTAAGATAAATCTCTATTTACTCTGCTAGGGTTGCTAAATTGGTTTGACAGTTTGGGGGGCACTTTGCTTAAAATTTTATTCAGATATGTGTGGAGACAAATATGTATAACCATTTTAAGTTCATGTATGTTTACTTTTGTTTAAGTTTTCATAAATTTTCATTTCTATTATGTCTACATCAGTGGTGAGATTCAAAAATTTTTACTACCGGTTCTGTGGGCATGGCTTGTTGGGTGTGGCAGGTGAAGGATACTGTAAAATCTCCATTCCCACCCCAATTCAGGGGAAGGTTACTGCAAAATCCCCATTTCCTCCTGATCAGCTGGGACTCAGGAGGCAGAGAACAGATGGGGGCGGGGCCAGTCAGAGGTGGTATTTACCGGTTCTCTGAACTACTCAAAATTTTTGCTACCGGTTCTCCAGAACTGGTCAGAACCTGCTGAATACCTCTGGTCTACATCTGATGTACAGTTTATAAGTTTTGATCTTTGATCATAACTAAGAAACAAATAAGAAAATCAAGCCAAGCAGCCATGGACTAGGGCTGGGTGAGCTTTGAAAATGATTCAAAAATAATGCTCAGATTAACATAATTGCAGTAATTCTCTACTGCTCAGCTGCATGGGTGCTTTAAGGAGGCAAATAATAATAATAAAAAAACAACTGTTTTGAGTTGACTCTGGGGTAAAAAAAGGAGAGGTGGTTCCTTTAAGAAGTAATAGAGGGATGTGCCATTTGTCCATGTGATGAAGCATTGCTTCCAAATGATTTTCAAAGTATGCAGAACCTACGCTGTGGGTTTATATCTGAGGTGGCACGTTCAAGATTATTCTCACTAAAGTTAAGCAATTTTAAATCTAATTTAATTCTAGAGGACTCAGAATCAGAATAGAACTGGAAGGGACCTTGGAGATCTTCTAGTCCAGCCCCCTGCTCAAACAGGAGATCCTGTACCATTTCAGACAAGTGACTGTCCAGTCTTTTCTACTACGCTCTGGACATCCCCCCCCCACTATGTTCCACTCATGCCCTCGCTGGTAGGAGAGACTGAACACCATTTGAAAGAACTGAGAGATTTTTGTATCCCAACGGGGAGGATAGAACATTGTTCCCGTTAACCTCTTGTAACGGGACCGGCCGTCGTGAGAGGACGGTTAGCTATTAGCCTCTGTTGGAGAAAAAGAACATTGGACTTTCTCCCTGTCGTGAGAGGACAGTGGAGTCCAGCTCTACAAATGGACACTTTGTGATCTTTATGTTCAGTTATCCCTTTGGACTATGATAGACCCCCGGACTGGCCTTTTTCCCATCTCTGGTTCAGTTGATGCTCCAAAAAGCCGACCTTCTTGCGCTGCGAGACTCCCCCCTCTCGCAGGCCTGGCCCTCCACATTATCGAGGGCCTATCTTGATGACGGGCTTTGGAACCCTGAGAGATGGCATGTAGTGAAGAGGGGGTTGAGGGGTTTATTAGGTAAATTTTTTTTTAAATTTTAAGGGGACCCGGGAGGGAGGGGGGGTTGTAAAAGCGGACCTGGGGGGGTCCAGATAGCGACTGAGCGGGATGATGGGTCGATTAGTTGCAGCAGGAGGGTCGCAAAAGGGAATTTAACCAGGAAGCAGGGGGATGACAGGAAGGGCTGTGAAATTGAAATAATGAGTGGGAGGGGCAGGTATGATGGACGCAGGGGGCCATATCAAGTGTCGGGGGTGCGCATACGCTGTTTACGAGCGATTGCGCACTCCGGCCCCCGATGCGTGACTCGTGTCCTGGGTTGTGTAGAGTCTCAGGCCCTGGGTCCGCGGCTGATGTTGTGTAATGCCAGGTCGGTGGTTAATAAAGCCCCCCTCATTTGTGACCTTATTTCGGAGGGGGGTGCGGACCTGGCAGGTATTACGGAGACCTGGTTGGGCCAGGAGGGGGGTCCCCCTCGTTGAGATGTGCCCGCCAGGTTTCTGTGCATTTCATCAGCCAAGGGCCCAGGGGAGGGGTGGGGGAGTGGCGGTGATTATTAGGGAAAGTCTTTGTCCGAGGGAGACCACTGTTCCTCAGATAGCCGGATGTGAGTCCCTCTGTGTAAAGTGGGGCCGTGGGGTGCAGATGGGTTTGCTGACTACGTACCTGGCTCCCTGCCACGTGGCAGCGACCCTGCCCGAGCTACTCGACGTCATTGCCAGGGTGGCGGTTGATACCCCCAGACTTATCGTCATGGGGGATTTCAACCTTCCATCCGCGGGTGAGGCGTCAGAGGCGGCTCGGGAGTTCATGGCTTCCATGACGGCCATGGACCTGACCCAGTTAGTTCAAGGCCCAACTCACATAGGGGGACACACTCTGGACCTGATTTTTGCCTCTGGTCAGTGGTTGAATGATCTTGGTAGAGGGGACCTAGATATTAAACCCTTGTCATGGACAGATCATTCGCTCCTCCAACTAGACTTTCCTACCGCCGTCCCCCACTGCAGGGAGACGGAGCCAACTAGATGGTTCCGTCCCAGGCGCCTGATGGAACCCAAAAGGTTCCTGATGGAGCTTGGGCCGTGCCCTGAGACCCTAACACACGACTCAACTGAAGAGCTGGTGGCCGCCTGGGAAAGGGCAGCCGCTGGAGCTTTGGACCGCGTCGTGCCTTTGCGGCCTCTGACCCGATGCCGATCTCAACTGGCTCCTTGGTTATCTGAGGAGCTGAGAGAGATGAAGCGTCGGAAAAGACGCCTAGAGAGCATTTGGAGGACTAGTCAGTCCGATTCCGACCGGACACAGGTGAGGTCTTATATCAAGACCTACCTAGTGGCGATAAAAGCGGCAAAGTCTAACCACTTTTCCGCTCTTATCGCATCTGCAGAGAACCGCCCAGCCGCCTTGTTTAGGGTGACCCACTCCCTCCTCCGGGGGGGAGTGCGGGAAGATCCCTTGCAGGGTCGCGCTGAGGATTTTGTGCAATTCCTGCACGATAAAATCGCTCGGATTCGGGATGGCTTGGACTCCGACTGGATGAGTCCACGGGAGGAGACGAGGGCAGGTCTTGAGAATGTTACCTGGGAGGAGTTTGATCCTGTGACTCCTGAGGATGTGGACAGGGTTCTGGGTAAGATTAGTGCCGCCACGTGTTTATTGGACCCGTGTCCCTCCTGGTTGGTGCTGGCCTCCCGGGAGGTTACACGAGGCTGGCTCCGGGGGATTATAAGTGTTTCTTTGAGTGAGGGTGCCTTTCCTGCCACCTTGAAAGAGGCGGTAGTGAGGCCCCTCCTCAAGAAGCCTTCCCTGGACCCGGCTGAATTAGCCAACTATCGTCCAGTCTCCAACCTTTGTTTTGTGGCGAAGGTTGTTGAGAGCGTGGTGGCACGACAACTTCCCCGGCACCTGGATGAAGCTATCTATCTGGACCCGTACCAGTCGGGCTTCAGGCAGGGGTACAGCACTGAAACGGCATTGGTCGCATTGGTGGATGATCTCTGGAGGGCTCGGGACAGGGGCTGCTCCTCTGTCCTAGTCCTATTAGACCTCTCGGCGGCTTTTGATACCATCGACCATGGTATCATGCTGCAGCGGTTGAGGGGGTTAGGAATAGGGGGCACCGTTTTGTGGTGGTTCTCCTCCTTCCTCTCCGACCGCTCGCAGTTTGTGTTGGCAGGGGGACAGAGGTCGACCTCGAGGCATCTCGCATGGGGAGTGCCGCAAGGGTCGGTCCTCTCGCCTCTCCTGTTCAACATTTATGTGAAGCCGCTGGGTGAGATCATCTGTGGTTTTGGGGTGAAGTGTCATCTGTACGCTGACGATACTCAGCTGTACATCTCCACCCCTGACCACCCCAACGATGCCCTTGATGTGATGTCCCGCTGCCTGGAGGCCGTACGGGCCTGGATGGGGAGGAACAGGCTCAGACTCAACCCCTCCAAGACCGAGTGGCTGTGGCTTCTGGCGCCCCGATATAGTCAGCAGGTGCCATCGCTGACTATTGGGGGTGAATCCTTGCCCCCCACAGAGAGGGCTCGCAATCTGGGTGTCCTCCTGGATGCACGGCTGTCTTTAGAAGAGCACATGACGGCCGTGGCCAGGGGGGCCTTTTATCAGGTTCGCCTGATTCGCCAGTTGCAGCCCTTTCTGAATCGGGACGCCTTGCACACGGTCACTCACGCCCTTGTCACCTCCCGGTTGGACTATTGTAATGCTCTCTACATGGGGCTCCCCTTGAAGAGCACTCGGAGGCTCCAACTGGTCCAGAATGCGGCCGCGCGGGTGGTTATGGGTGCAACCCGTTGCGCCCACGTGACACCCTTCCTGCGCGAGCTGCACTGGCTCCCAGTGGTCTTCCGGGTGCGATTCAAGGTGTTGGTTACCACCTTTAAAGCGCTCCATGGCATAGGACCCGGGTACCTTCGAGACCGACTTCTGCCACCAATAGCCTCCCACCGACCAGTCCGCTCCCACAGAGAGGGTCTCCTCCGGGTGCCATCAGCCAAGTTATGTCGGCTGGCGACACCCAGGGGGAGGGCCTTCTCTGTGGGAGCCCCAGCCCTGTGGAATGAACTGCCCCCCGAAATACGAAAGATTTCCGACCTCCGGGTGTTTCGCTGCGCTCTGAAGACCCTGTTGTTCTGCCAGGCAGGGCTATTAACATAACGTTTTAAATTGGGGTATTTTAAATTTCTGGAATTTTAATTGGAGCCTAATTATTTAATGATTTTAAATTTTAAATTGTTGTCGTGTTTTTTGTGTTTTTAAATAGGCTGTACACCGCCCTGAGTCCTTCGGGAGAAGGGCGGTATAGAAATAAATTTATTTATTTATTTATTTATTTATTTTAAAAAACCCCCAGTGATGAAGCACCCACAACTTCTGAAGGCAAGCTGTTCTACTGGTTAATTGTCCTCACTGTTAGGAAGTTTCTCCTTAATTCCAGGTTGCTTCTCTTCTTGATTAGTTTACATCAGGGGTGAAGTGCTCCCAGTTCAGACTGGAGAGATGATCCTTCAAGGTAGAACCCCACATTTAAGCTCCAGACCTGAAGATCACTGGCTTCTTTTCATGTGCCAGCAAAGGCAGGGAGAAGCAATATACTGCATACATGGGATGGATAGTTATCTAGTGAAGTTAAGAAATAATGGAAGAACTAGAATCTGTTTAGGTGCATCTTATACACCGAATGTAGCCCTGCCCACCCACTGGCCCCCACCCTTTGGCCTGTGCCTCGCAGCAGTTACCTCCTTGCAAGCAAACAGCAAGAAAAAACAGCTCCTTTCAGCTTCAGCGCACCCTAATTAGCACAAGTTGATTGGATGGGCCTCCCTACTCTCAGCTGATTTGCTCTCAGCTGTTTTGCTCAGGGCTCTACTGCTTGCTGCAAAGAGGTAAATTGCTAGAGCAGATTTTTTTTTCCCCCTTGTGCTAATCAAGCTATGCTGAAAACAAAAATGAAAGTAAAGCAGGCTGTTCACTTTTATTGCAACGAGGCAAAATTGCTCAGAAGTGGAGGCAGATTTCTTTTTCTTCTTTTCCTCACCAAAAAAGGTAGGTGCAAACAATGGAAAATTTAGGGCAAAAGAGGAGAGATCAAGATTTTAAAACACAAAAGAAAAAAAGGAGAAAGAAAAAGGCAAAAATAAAAATGGGAAGGGAGAAAAAGAAATGAAAGAGAAAGATGTTATACATATTTAGAATAGTAGTAAGAAATAGATGGGAAATCATGATTGTAAAAAATGAAATGAATAATAATTGGAATATTTGTTTTTGTATTTTTGAAATCTAGACAATGATAAGTTTTCCTTTGATTCTTTTTTTTAGAAATATGAATAAGTATAAACTGTAACAATTTAAATACCTTTAATGGTATATAGTGGTGAAAGTAAAAAAGATTAAGTTGTAGCTTGGATAACAGCTAGAACATTTTTAAATTTAATTAGGTAAATTGAAATGATTGAAATATTTTTAATTATATATTGTGATGAAAGTAGAAATGATTAAGTTGTGATTTTGAGGATTATATGGGCAAAACTATTTGGGTTATTGGGAGAGTTTAAGATGTGAAAATAAGTAACATAAGGGGAAAGCTCTATTTAACTAGGGAATTGTAATAATTGAGATACTATTAATTGTATATTGTGTTGAAAGCAGAAATGGTTAAGTTGTGGTTGGACGAATATATGGGGAAAATTATTTGGTTTATTATTATTGGTAAATATAATTAATTGATTTGTAAGAAATTGTGTTGCATGGAAATAATTGGAATATTCATGTTCATATTGATTAATATAAAAAAAGATAGTTATATAACTAATTGATTTATATTAAAATGTTGAATTTATATTAAATTAAATAACTGTAATATTACATAATTAGCCAATGTGAGGATGGATATAAAAACAGATGACAATGGGAAGGGGTATAATATAGAATAGAAGGGAAAATTGAATTTGATGAAGATTAGAGATGAGGATGAAGGGTAATATTGGTTTTTTTAAAAAAAATAGATGAGGAATAAATATGGCAAAAAGGAAATATAGAAATTGTAAATTTAATTGAAATGACTAAACACTGTTTAAATTTGTGAACCGACCAAATACTCTGTTCAAAGAAAATACATTGTATGTTTGTATGTGTGTTCGTCTAAAATTTTTTTTTTCTTTATAAAACAAAACAAAACAAAAAAGGTAGGTGTGTCTTATACTCCGAAAAATATGGTATATTTTTCCACCATGAAAACAAATGCAAATGAGCCATTCCTTTCCTGATTATATAATGTTACGATAAAAACCTGAAAAGGTCCCAAATATTTAAAAAATGCACTAGAGGGCAGGAATAGAAGTGTCCTTATCCCCTCCCCTACACACAGCAGTCTTTCCAACTTGTGGAAGCAGATACAGTTATAGCAGAACTTGCATTAATTGATAGCTCCTGGGTGCTATAAACACCATGCCTTCCATTTAAGGAACAAACCTGTCAAATCCTCAGACAAGGGAAGCCTAACATCTGAGGGACGAAGAGTATGCATGTAGTGAGATAGTCTATTGATGGAATGTATAGCCCGCTAGATCTCAACCGTTTTCAGTATATTTGTTGATGATGACCAAATTTAGAATGAACTAATTTTTTTCCTTTAAAGATAATTTGCAACAAAATTGTAGCTTAGCAAGTTAGTTTCATGGTAAAAATGTTAAAAAATTCCAGGCTTAAGACATTTCTTGACATTGAGAACAGTTAACCTGTGAAATGGCTCTTTTTCAGAAGTTGTCGGTGCTCCAACACTGGAGGCTTTCAAGAAGAAACTGGACAGCCACTTGTCTGAAGTGGTATAGGGTCTCCTGCTTGAGCAAGTGGTTGGACTAGAAGACCTCCAAGGTCCCTTCCAACTCTATTATCCTGTTATTCTACCTTCTATAAAGAACATGAGTATGATGCAATTTCACTGCACATTTTTCATGACATTATCTGTTGGCTTTCTTTCTAATTCACAGCAGATGGTCCTCAAAAGCGGACTGATTTGTTCCTGCTGAAATTCCCATATTATAGGAGGGACCCAGAAACTTGAGCACTAGAATCACATAGAGCTCTGAGTCCAATCCCCCCCCCAAAAAAAAACCTGGATGGGCATGTAATTTGATGCCCACACTGCTGATCAATGTCCTTCTTCTGTTCCCAGTCTATAGTCAACAGATTTTATGGAACTCAAGCCTAAAAATTTTAACATGCTGTTGGAATTATGGGGGAAACTTATCAAACAACAATATAACTAAGAACTCCTTAAGCCAAAAATATACAAGAAAGAAGCTTCTGCTTTGGTATTTGGGCCAAAGTTAGTAAGAAACTGGTACTTTACAGTACAGTAGGAGAAAATCTCCTAAGCCACTCTAATGGACTCCTAGTTGAATATGCTTATTATGTTATATCAACTAATGTGGCTTATATCCTTTTGACATACATACACACACAGAACAGAACAAAATAGCAGAGATGGAAGGGACCTTGGAGGTCTTCTAGTCCAACCCTCTGCTCAGGAAGGAAACTCTATACCCGTGATGACGAACCTATGGCATGGGTGCCACAGGTGACACACGGAGCCATATCTGTGGGCACGCGAGCGTTGCCCTACCTCAGTCCAGCACATATGTGCACGCTGGCCAGCTGATTTTCGGGCCTTCCGGGTCCACCGGAAGTCAGGAAACAGGCTGTTTCCAGGCTTCTGGAGGGCCTCCAGGGAGTGGGGAAGGCTGTTTTTGCCCTCCCCAGGCTCCTAGAAAGGCTCTGGAGCCTGGGGAGGGCAAACGTTGCCATTGCGTGCCAAAAGCGGGGGGAGAGCGGTGGGTGCCACGTGCTCATGTGGGGGGGACGGGGCGCATTGAACTATGGGTGTGGGCACGGGCGTGCACAATCCCCCCACTACCCCTGCTTTTGGCACATGACGGTAAAAAGTTTAGCCATCACTGCTCTATACCATTTCAGAAAATGGTTGTCCAATCTCTTCTTTAAAACCTCCAGTTTTGGAGCATTCAAAACTGCAGTCTGTATGCAGTTATGTGTGTGGCAGAAGACAGTTCAGCTCTATCTTTCAGAGTTCTTATTAGCTTTTGTCTCTTGAAAGAATATCTTCTATGTCTGCTGAGATTAATTTAAAAAAAAAAAGCCTGAGTAAGTCAATTCCCTTTGGTGCTAAAGAATTAAACCTTTCTTACATCTCAACAATACTTTTTTAAAAAAGAAAAGAAGCAGCTTATTTTCAGGAGATAATAACAAAGACAACAATATGGGCACATGGTGCAAGATTGCACAATGGAAATCAAATATAGTGGTATTTCAGAGCGTTAAATCTTCCCTTCATTCAGAAAATTTTTTTCCTAAATGTACCAATTAAATAAAAAAGAATTTACAGTTCATAAAATAAAAATATACAAGAAAAAAAGTATAATTGAATATTTTTATATTATTAATCTCATTTTTTCCCTTCAGATCTGAGGGAAAAGCAGATTCTAGTTTTAATAAGAAAAGTTGAAGGACTTTTGTTTAAAAAAATGGTAGACTGATTTCTTGGAACCGGTAACTACAGCAGAATGAAATATTGGCTAATAGACCTGCTCTTCAATAATTCCTCTCCAGACAAGGAGAGGACAAGTGTTTCAGGCAGCTGCTCCTCAGGAGAAGACTACAAGACAGTGGTCTTCAGAACGTTTAGAGATCTGGGAGAAGTCTCTAGCACTGTGCAAAGTGGAAGAGGATGAGAACCAGAAGCAAAGTGGATGGGTTCAGTTACTGCAGAAACAGGGGCACAGTGGGAAGCCGAGAAGAACAAGGTTGGGGAATATCTGCCTGCGTGGTTTCTAAGGATCATGACCAACTAGATGGTAGATAATCAATCAACATATACATAACTTTAAAAATAAACAAACATGCCTATGTTAGGGATGCATGCTCAAAAGCATTTTGTTGGAAAAGGCACATGATCCAAAAGGTTTGTAGACCAGTGGCCTACAGGATTCGAACATCTCCTCAGGGGCTTCTTCGGGGTGAGCAAAAGGCCAAGATGGCAGGCTGGACTATATAATCAAAACCTGCTTCTTCACACATGTGTCCAATTGTTGGGGGTGTCTGAGATTTTTTTGAATCTGATTTTCTGAGGCAGGAGCAACGTTGTTGCACCTGCTAGTAGCTTTAATAATTCTGTCCAGTTCAGCCACTCTCCTCAATGACTGACCTGAATCTTTGGCAACTGGATAAGAAAAGGGCGTGTATCATATTCAAAATGGTTTCTATAAAAATGCCAACCCTTCCCTGTTATAAATACCTGATATCCTGTTCCATTATGAAAAAGGGTGTAGGGCTGTAATTATTCAACAAAAGAAATCTGATTGTTTATTTGATCTTTTGCCCTAGCTTGGACCGCATTGTTTCAGATCAGTCTGTTTGGTTGCTCATGGAAACTGTGTTGTCATTCAAAAATACCATTGCAGTGGTGACCTTAGTATTCTTTGATGCTGCTACATATGTCTAATAGATGGGGCTTATATAATGTGGTAAAAGTTGTGCTCAGGGCACAAAGCCAAGTCCAGCTGTGTGCAGCACAGCACGAGATCTGCGTCATCTTTAATATTGCAGAAATCATCAATTTCGGAGACAGTTTCAAAAGGCAGGACTGTTGAACAGCTGTTAGAGCATTGGGCCCTCAAGCTGGACCAAAGCCAACCTTAATATGCCCCAGACAGACACACTTACCTGTTTTCCATGTGTTCAGGAATCAGACAAATATACCAGAGCTAAGTATTAAGTATCTGGAGGTGCAGCTAACTAACAATCTGAATTGGTCTCTCCACATGACATCCTTAGGGAAGTGTGCAAACCAGTGTCTGCATTTCCTGCATCGGATGAGGAGAGCACACCTTTCTCCTTCTGTCCTGGCCACTTTTTACAGAGGCACGATTGAAAATGTTTTAACATACTGCATCACTGTTTGGTTTGGTGGCTGAAGCGCTTCATAGAGAAAGTCCATTCAGAGAGTGGTAAGGACAGCCGAGAAGATTATTCACTTCCCATTATTCAGGATACTGCTTATAAGCGCTATGTGCTTAGAGCTCAAAGCATTATTAGAGATCCCACACACCCACTTTATGGTCTGTTTCTGTTGTTCCCCTTTGGGAGGAGGTTTTAAGTATTTCTATCAGGACTACCAGACTCTGTAACAGCTTCGTTCCTATGTCATCTGTCTGGTAAACTTGCAAGGTTCGTTTTTCTTGCCATGTGCATGTGTATCCGAATTAGGCTGTGTTGTTTCTCTGTCATATAATATATGTGGGTATGTGGGTATATGCATAATTTTTTATTTGTTTGTTTGTTTTTTGGTTTGTCATGTTTATGTAGTGTGGATTGGAGGTGGTGACTCTTGAGAGCTGTATGCAACAAAATTTCATTTTAATGTATGACGATTAGTGTACATTTAAAGTGACAATAAAGTTATTCTAAATCTAAGACTTGAGAAACCCAACTGGTGGGAATAGAGGAAAGAAAGGAAGAAAGGTTCAGTTAGACAAATTCACACACACACACACACACACACACACAAACAAAAACACATATGAAATAGGGGAGAGAGTCATGTCTTCTGGAATTATATAATCAGTGTGATTAAGAAAAGTAATATTTGGGATTCACCCAACTTTGAAATTAAAAAAAAAATCATCATCATATACAGTACTTATAATATAATGTGAATAATATTCTGGGAAAGAATTCTTTAAATTCTTTTATTTTTCTCCAGCATGGAGCCTGAAGGAAGATATACCTAACATTTTCCCTAACAGTTCTCTTTTAATTTAATGGAGGATAATTTGCTTTCAAATTTATTTCAAGAGAAAAAGAGACTTTTGACCATTTTTTTTTGAGTGGAAAGACCCTCAGTTTTAGTTTTACCTCAGGCACAAAAGAAGCTGGATGATCTTGGGTCAGTCACTTTCATTTAAGTGATAAATTTGCATAGGGAATGAAATAGACTGGGGGGTGCAATGCATACATCTACAAAACACTTTAATGTGACAGTCTTCCCTTTGGGATGGTGAATATTTCTTTGGAATGGGGGAAGAACACACCAAACAGCAAAAATCTGACAAGAGTCAGAGACAGAGTACATTCTTAAAATCAAACCTTTGAAATTCACTTCTCCTTGGAGGTCCTGAATTCACTTAGGCCAGGAGCTATCCATGAATCATTCTAAATTTGATGTGGTTTTTCCTCAGTTTGTTTGCCTTGCTAAATCAGAGAATGTGAACTCCACCAGTAGTCTTTTTTTTTTCCCTGTAAGCATTTCAGTACAATATTGCATGGCTTAGAAGAAAGATCTCATCAATGACACTCTTCTAAAAATGTATCTTTCTCTAAACCTTACCCCTGCAAATTCTAAAGACCCATTAGAGAGTTTGTAGATTTTTTTTTTTTTTTGCTAATTAGAAGGCCTGACCTCATAAAATAGTATTTAGTGAGTTCTCGGAAATTAAATGGACACATTGAGAACAGCATGCAGCTGGCGTGATAAACTTATCTAAAAGAGTTATCTTAAGTGCAGATCCTCAAGTAGAGTTCATCATGCCTTAACTTGGTCAATGTCTGACCATTTCTTTGTTTTCACTGCCTCCTGGTTTTCCTGCTGTGTATTGTTGATTGTTCCTCTCATTCTCTACTCTGCAAAGCTTTCTTCAGTTGTAATTGAGAAACCTGGATTTGTTCTCTCTTCAGAGTGTTTCCATATCCATCTATCCATTCTTCCAGCTCTTTGATATTTGTGTATTCATAAGAATAACAAAGGACAATGAATTGGGTGAAGATCAGCATCATTCAAAGGGTCCGCCATATCTCATTTCCACCTCCTTTCAGGGGCATCTTTTGTTAACTCATCACGCTCACTAAGCATTTTCCTGTTTCTGTTTCCTTATGTAAGGATTCTTCTGAAACCTAGTCTAAGCATGCATCTCCATTGTCTAAATATGCAGTAATATCAGTTTCGAATCTCTGTTTTTGTAGATGGTAATTTATTTCAACCAAGATTTTTTTTAAAAAAAATACTCATAGGGTTGTTTAAACCTTGAAACCTCACTACACTGCATGTAGAGCTGCTACCTTCTCATTCTCCTACTGATCTCCCCCCAGAGCCAATGGAACAACTTTTAGTAATACAAAACATGTATTGTATTGTATTGTATTATATTCCATTATATTCCAAGCTTCTGAAACAGCAACCAAAGAAGTGGAGGATGGGCCAAGGAAACATACTGTGAAATTTTTATTTATTAACATTTCTAGGGGTGATTTCATAAAACCATTCTTCCAAGGCAGTGTAGATATGAAATAACAAATTAACAGAGTTGGAAGGGACCTTGTAGGTCTTCTAGTCCAACCGTTTGCCCAAGCAGGAGACCCTACACCATTTATGGAGCTGCTGGAATTGGGGTATTGGAAGAAGTTTCAATGGGCAACCACTGTATGAGGTTGCCCATAGAAATTTCTTCCAATTTGTATGAGGACTAGCTGTGATAGCATCAAGCAACCTTTCCTCTTTGAAGACTGTGCACATGCTCCATAGGCTTGTGAGATAGGAAGGAGGGGCTAGGCTTGCAAATACATTTCAGCTAATCCAGAAATAAATTAGACCAGTTTGAGTCCATGTTTGGATGCCTGGCAATGTTTTCAAATTACTGCAGAATCCTCATATGGCATTGCCTTAAGCTGACATGTGAGAAGGATTGGCCTATTAGCTGCTGAGAAGTACAGAAACCTGGAACTCTGGTAACCACAATATAATCAACATCAACCTGAAATTTCATTGGGTATGAAGATTGAATCTGTAAAGAGGACTTTTCCTTTGGTGAAAATTCAAGGACTTGCACAAACCCAGTTCAACTGCATTGTACTTCCTTCCGATGATTCAGAAAATCAGTGTAGGCAGCAGAGAACTTAATGTACTCATATAATAATAAAGAAAATCAGAGACTTTCCTTCACAGCAATTTAAAGCCCCTCATGGTAGTGATGTGTCACTAGTATGGACCAATTTTACATCACCATAAAGATGATGTTTTAAATTGTTAGGGCAGAGAAGCTGGTGGAGAGAGCTCTATGACTAAAGCCTATCAATGTTTAATCAGATGTGGGTCCTCTTGTACTCCAGTTGCTCTTATTCTTAGTCATTATATTGAGGAATGCAGCAGGAATAATTGTGGAATGTAGCTGGCAATTCTGGAAGCTGTAGCCCTAACATCTCTGGAAGAGACCAGCTGGGGAAGACTTTTGTAGAGAAGATCTGGCTGGATTAAGCTCCCAGCCACATCTCCACTTTGCGCATTCTGCATTTCTTTGTTTCAACTAGATGGGTATTAGGTTTACCACTATTTGCCAGTCTCTTGGCTTCATCTAGCACCTTGCAGACTGTGGTACTGTTTATAAGACTTTCCTCTGGGGCTTACTGCATTAACAACATTGCAGTGTTTTATTCACACTTTTTAAACCCTGCTAATCCCTCTTGTTGCGATGTCGTGATGTGCTAGAGTTAGAGGGATTCAATTATCTGCAAAACTGTACTACTACTTTTCCAAAGGAATTTATTTTGCTGCTAGAAATATGTAAACTAAAAGGAATTGTATCATGCTGCTGTTTGTGAACTGTGATTGTTAAAAATAAATTAAATAATTGGAAGGCATTAGTTCATGAAGGTTTTTTTTTTAAGTATTGTTTTCTAAGTGTGCATGAATGTGTAGATAAATATTTAAGGAATATTAATTTGGGCTGGCCATAGCTAAGAAATGAAAATACACATTTATACATGACAATTTGGGAGTGTGGGGAAAGAGGCAAGGAACACGTATGTGCTTTGCCAGTGATATAAGACTGGAAGAGAAACTAGTTAAGGAGTTGTAAGAAACTGTAACACATTTTTATGGAGTGTCCCAGGCTGCAAAAGTTTGAATGTAAAGAATGTAACTACTTAGCACTGAGAAAAAATTCTAGAACATAGAACAGAACACACACTGGAGACAAAAGATAGATGACTTGCATCAACCTGGCTGTGACAAATCACTGCAGATTTGAATAGTCCTGTTTCTGGGGCAAAAATATTGTAATATTAGGGTTAGATTTAGATATTAGGGATAAATATTGTTGTACTGGAATGAAACAACTTGAATTGAGAATTGAAATTGGACCAATATGTTTTGCTGATTGAGACGGAGAAGCCAGATGTGCCTTCCCTCAACCCAATTCAAATCCATTAAAGTAAATCCAGACAAAGATTGTTCTACTTTGAAACACTCAACAGATCATTTCCCATACCCTGTACAGAATATTTAAGACAACTGTTTATTTGCTTTTTGTACAAGCTACTGAAAAACTACTTTTTGAAGCAGCTGCTCCATCCTACTTAATGACTGAGCTGGCCTGCAGTCAGGCTTCAATGTATCTCAGTCAACTTGACACACAGTCTTGGAGGAAGCCAAAACACTCCACCCATGCAGTACAGGGAGTAGCCATAATTTCTAAATGATTCTGGAAGTCAGAAAATGTTATCAGGGATTATCTTTTTCAAAAGATAATATGCTATAAGGATATGGTAATTCATTTTTTTAAAAATGGAAAAAGAGCCTACAATGCAATAAAAGGCCATTTTCACTGCTTTTTAAAAATCACCAAAATATCATAAACAATTTTGAGGACCCGGAAAGCTAGGTCTGTGGTTCAGCAACATCTTCTAATTATTAAACAACAAAAACTACCCATCATGGAAACATTGTCATTAAGCTCCGCTGATGTCATTGAGATGCATCCTTCCCCTTAGGATAGCCACATTTGTGCTGCAGATGTTAACACGAAGAAAGAATGTATACATATCATGTTAAACTTACATGATAGACACCCCAAAGAGTCAGGTGACATGGGAATGATGTAGATAGTTGGCAGGGCTTAGGGTTTATACAAGTAAGGCATACTCCTTTTTGAGTAAGACTATAGAAGTGCAATAGCCCCTTATGTCATTTGTGGCAATGGAAATATAAGCTTTTCCAAATTGAAACAAATATTAAGGAAGCCTTTCCAGATTTGGGATTAGTCATTCCACACATATGGGACTAAATTAATAAGCAGAGAATTTTCAGCTTTAAATTTAGCTTATGGCACAATCCAACTGGTTAGCCTCAGATAAATCTCACTTCTCAGCCTTGCTGAGAATTGAAATAAGGATTTTAATTTTAATTGATCTGTAATTGCTTTGGTACATGCCACGCTATTGCTTATTTGCCTGTAGTTGTATTTCATATGATATAATAATGTTTTTAATCTTATGTCTCTTATGCTTATGTATGACATTTTATAAATGTGCTAATATGCTGTCAACAATTTAAATGCCTAGAATATTTATGCCTTTAGCAGAGGATGCCGATTTAAAGATGTGTAATTTTTTCCCCTCTTCTGCTGCAGTTTATTAGAATAATAGTTATAGCCTTGACATATGCCCTACATTGGAGCTGCTATATTACATTTCAAGCAGTGGTGAAATCTACTTACCTTCGCTACCAGTTCGGGTGTGCTCCCATGCGGGAGCGCATGCTATGCGTGCATGCGCCTCTTCTGCGCATACACAGATGGTTAAAAAATGGGACGTAATGATGTCTCAGTGGGTGGGTGGAGTCTCTGGAGGGATTTCACCACTGATTTCAAGGAATGTGTCTGCAGTGTCTTCCTAATTCGAATAATACCAGATCTTTTAACCTTATCAGTTGTAAAGCAATTATTTCTGTATTTAAGATCTTCTGCTAGTGTATAACCGTCCTTAACCAATGGTCTACTGTATATAAGAGCTAAGTGAGTTAGAGTCTCTTGTCTTGGCTTATCTAGGTGCAAGAAAACAAGCACTGTCTGTAGCTGCAAGCTTTAGAAAATAAGACTGTTGATCTCTCCAGCTATTGATGCTTAACTCAGTGAGTTTTAATAAAGGAGATATTTTAGCTCAGGGTTGAAATGACGGGCCCTTGGCATTCTCTGAGCTTCTTTGTTTTCTTGCAGATGTTTCATTACCCAAACTAGGTAACATCACTAGTGCTGTTGATCTTACTCACTTTGGGTGAGTTTTCCAGGACAGTCTCTGTTTCAGATCTATAACATGAACACCGGTAGGAATATAAATAGTTACTTTATTGTCAGGCCAGTAATCTAGTTTATACCTCTTTTCTGTCTAATTCAATATTAACTGTACTGACTAGTAACATCACTACAAGGTTTCAGATAAAAGATTTTCCCAGTCTTCCTTGGAAATGCCAAGACTGAATCTGAGATCTTTGGCAAACGAGTACCTGTTCTATTCTGCACAATCATAACAACAGTACAACTCACAAGATTGTTGTGAAGTTTTCTGAGAAATAGCGTGCACATGGGCCCTGTAAAAGTTCTTAAAAAAATAATTATTTTACAAATTTGCAGTGTTTGCTTTCTCCTATAAAATAGGCCACTGAGATTATATACCAATTTGATTTCATAAAAAAGAAATTGATTTATTAGTATGAAATACATTCCAAATTATCTTGTTCCATTTATTTATTTATTTATTTAAAAAATACAGGAATGCTTCCAAATAGGAATCGTACAACATATATCTTAATGTCTTGATATCTCATACAATTTTTCAGAATACTGTGACTCAGAATGAGCAAAGACACATTAGTCAGGCTATGTGCAAATGCCAAAATTAGTAACAGCTTCTTGTTCGCTTTTGCTCTGTTTTGTTTTTTCTTTTTTCTTTTTAAGTAGAGAGGGAAAACTAGAACCTCAGTTGAAGTTCACAATTTTATTTTTTCTGGCATTGTCAAATACTGTCCTGGGGATATGACAAGTCAAAGAGTGGAGTTTCTTTGAAAATACACGTCAATAACAAAAGGTTAAAGTAGCTCTCTAGCAAGAAAACAAATGTCACAACCATTTAAAAATAAACTATTTTTAAAAATGATTTTGTATGTAACTCAGCTAATTATGCACTTAAAATGTATATTCATCCTCATCTGATAAACAGCTTGTTTAAATAGGTTTCATGATTTTTTTTCCTTTCAGCATTAGGTCCAATACTACAAATTATAAAGCTTTTGGGGGCGGGGGGTGGGGAGAGTTTGGCTGTTGTTAAATATGATGGAAGCCATGAATTTCTCAAAGGACTGGAGGCTTATGCAGCTGCCTTACTTACTTCTCTGTGTGTGTGTCCACTCTTTCATTTTAGAATAAGCTCTCTGCTGCAGGTCTGAGGGTTCCCATAGCTCAATTATCTGTCAAAAGGAAGGTGCCCTGGAGTAACTCTTCCATGCAGCATTTAAAAGAAAAAAAATTGGAAAACTGAGGGAGGGTATATAGACAAACTACAGCAGCAGCCTTGGGCAGCTCGTAATAGCAAAGTAAATTCACAATATATCATCTGAAGAATATGAAAAGAAATTCAAAATCAACTGAACAATAATCTGTAAAAACAAGTACTTTTTGTAGGAGAAGAAAACTCAAACAAACATAAATCACACATACATACATACCAGAGGTGGTATTCAGCAGGTTCTGACCAGTTCTGGAGAACTGGTAGCAGAAATTTTGAATAGTTCAGAGAACCGGTAAATACCACCTCTGACTGGCCCCGCCCCCATCTATTCTCTGCCTCCTGTGTCCCAGCTGATTGGGAGGAAATGGGAATTTTGCAGTAACCTTCCCCTGGAGTGGGGTGGGAATTGAGATTTTACAGTATCCTTCCCCTGCCATGCCCACCAAGCTATACCCACCAGGCCACGTCACGCCCACAGAACCGGTAGTAAACATTTTTTGAATCCCCCTACTGACACATACACAAACCTGCAGATTTTGGCACATACGTAACACAAGAGAAAACCTCGGAGGGAAAGAATTTCTTATGGAAACTGAATAAGATTCCCATGTGATTTAGCCCAGAAGAAAATGACGAGCTCACTTGATGATATCTGAAAGTTTCATTTCTGCTGGACCTCCTAGGTTTTCTGTGAAGTTGATAATGGCTGCAGCTGGTGTTCTTTCAGATTTCAGCTAAAGCAGTAATTATAACATGATTTATTTCAATGGGGTTTCTTCTTCCACTGTAGAAATATGATCGTCATCCACCATGAATGTATTAGCTATTTCAGACAATGATTCAAGAATAATATTATTCCCACAGTCTCTAGTTATGGTAGTGGCCAAAATTGTGGAAACCTTTTGGGAAAAGTACCTTTTTGAGGTTTGATGGCTAATAACACCACTTTTTTTTTGCAGTAGTACCATAAAATTATATATCAATTATATATTAATTTAATCAAGAATGTAATGTAACCTTTGTTTTAGAGATAAAAGTGATTTTTTTGTGGAATTCTAGTTTTTAGGCCAAATTCCTGCAGTCTGCACTGAATAGTCCTTGCACTCAACTTCACATTGCATTGCGCCATTTCATCTTGCATACACCTGAATGATTTTCTTCTGTCATGTAGGCACAGTCTCTTAATTCTTCTATCATCACTTGTTGTTGTGCACTTTTTCCTGCCTTTACCACTGTGGTTTTATAGTGATTGAGTCTCCTTATACCCAGTGGTGAGATTCAGCCAGTTTGCACCACTTTGGGAGAACCGGTTGTTAACTTTCTGAGCAGTTTGGTGAACTGGTTTTTGGAAGAAATCATTAGGGCAGAGAACTGGTTGTTAAATTATTTGAATCCCACCACTGCTTATACCTCTTCAAAAACTTAGAAATGCCACCTTTGGTTAAGTTTCCACCAATTTTTCTTCTAATTTCTTTATAACTGTAGCCTTGTTCATTTAATATTATTATTTTACATTGCTTTCTAGGCAACCAGTCAACTCTTTGCATCATTACTTTAATTTTATTACATTTTACAAGCTCACTAAATGAAAGAACACAAAAAACCCAACCAACTTGATAGCGATCACGTAACACACTGACAAATGTCCTCTTCTCAGCTTCAATACATGACATCAATAACTGAATCCTATTGTGATCTGACTGGCTCATTGTCAGAACAAGATGACACATGATTGGCTCTCTAAACACTCATGCTCATTGGCTCAATCAGATGAAGGAAAGCTACCTGATATCAACCTAAGCAAGTTGTGCTTCCTTTTTTTGGTTATTTGGCTATAACTTTTCATAGAATAGAGATAATTGAACAAACTTTATTGCATTACATTCTTGATTAAATTATCTTTCCATTGATATATAATTTTATGGTACTACTCCAAAAAATGTCGTGCTATTAGCCATCAAACCTCAAAAATATACTTTTCCCAAAAGGTTTCCACAATTTTGGCCACTACTGTAATGTGATGTTTTTTTCAGTTTTCTGAGGATGATCTTGCCCTCCAACACATTTGGAAACAGTTCTTTTTGTTTTTGTTTTTAAATACAAGAATAAGCAGATTTTTTATTATCAGTGAATAACATCATCCAGTGAATAGCAAATAAATCAAGTCTAAGGACTTTGGCATATAAAGATGCTATCAGATTAATTATGAAGGAGTAGACATTTGACATTTTAACATTTCATTGGCATCAAAACATGAACACAAACTTTTATTGACCTTGTCATAAAGAAGTATCAAAATTATAATTTTATGGAGTGACCAGGGCAGTTTTGTCTAGTTAATAGTTCTTAAGTGCTACAGAGAATAGAAGTTATTTCTGCTCTGTCAAATTTTTCCCACATTTCCCACCAGAACTTTTGCCAGTACTTGGAACAAAAACCATACAATTGTTTCCAACATAGTCAAAGAACAATAGTTGCAATAAGGAAAGATGCTACAGATTTGTCTTCCTGTGAGGCTTAGAATAAAGTAGCCTGACTACCAGAAAGAACAATGCCTGGGAAATGTAAAGGGTGTACCTAAAATTTTGAGTGAAACTAGCTTAGCAATTTCCTCTCTGCAGGGAAGCCTAGGAGATGTAATTTTACGGGGAAAACAGAACAGAATTTCCAACAGAGAAGTTAGTTTGTCTGCCTGCCTGCCTGCCTGCCTGCCAGGGGTGGGTTCTACTTACTTTTACTACAGATTCGTAACGGGGCCACACGCTCTTCTGCACAAGCGCAGAAGCGTTTTGATGATGTCGGGGTTGGTGGGCAGAGCCTCCCACCAGTTTTACTACTGGTTCCATAGAACTGGTGTGAACCAGGGGCAACCCACCACTGCTACCTACTTACCAACTGTCAAGTATTTGCAAGCCATTGGCACATGTGTCCTATAGACACCAGTGGAGGCAGAGAGTGTCTCCACCCCTATGTGGAAAGGAGGGGTTTACCCTGAGTATAAAACCCCCTCCAACCTTTTCCATCTTGCTCTCTCTCACTCTCGCTCTCTCCATCTCTTTCTTTTCATGTTTGTTCCTCATGAGACTTGATCTCTGTTGTACATAGTTAATATGATTTATCATATGAATAAATACGTTTAAGACATTTATTTATGCATCTGCCTCTGAACTCTTCTATGCTCCTGGGTGTTTCTACAATCCCAACTCCACACCTACCTACCTATCTATCTAAAAAACCAAAAAAGGGGTTAAACTGGGAGTCTTTGTGGAGCAACGAAGCCTCAGAGAGCATCAAGGACTCCACTGTTCAAAGGATCTAGAACATTTATTTTGGTGATGTTCTTCAGTTCCGTCACCTTTAAAATTTCTGGAAAGCATGCCATTTGTTCTTCAGATTAACTCTGTGTTATCCCTCTTCTGTGTTTTTAAAGCCCTGTTGTGACTATCTAGAAATGGCCGAATTGCAGTGGATAACAATTCTAACCACAGTAGTCAATGGTGAGGAGTGCTGGAAATAGCAGTGAAGCTGAAGAGCCACAATGTTACTTTAAATTAGCAAGTATCATGTTAGCTTAGGGAGGCTTCTTGGCAGAATAGAAGGGAGGAAAGAATGATGGCTTCTTTTTTGCATTTTTGGCATAATTGTGTACATATACACAGTGTGGCTTAATGGAGAGTTGAGAAGTTTGCTTCTCATTACTCAGAGGAAAATGCAATTATTTCCATCATGGCTTCCAAAATACCATCAATATATAATAAACATTTTTGTAATATTGATACAGCTGTCCTATATCTTAGGAAGAAGCACTACCTGGCTGATCTTGACTAACTGTGGATAATTAGTAATTGAACAGACCACCAGAGAACCCCAAGGCTGTAGGATACAATGGGAAATGGAATAAAGTCTGGAAGAAGGCATTTTTGCCACAAATCTATATGATTGTATCTATATCCAAGTAGTCACCAGATATTGAATTAGAATCAAATCAAATTTGACTGTATATTTTTAGTTAGTGCATAACAAATGGGGGTCACAAACCAATACAATGTTAAAAAGTAGTCTTACATGATCAATTACTACAACCAAACACAGGTTAAAACTAAGATACTTGCTGCTGCCTCCCTACAATTTAAGATGCCTTGATGAACAAAACAACCATCAAGATACTACAAGGGATTCAAGGGGAATATCTTAAAGAATGTTCTACAACTGTGATGCCACCACCAAAAAGACAGCCTTAGGATCACATTCTTTCTCACATCTAAAGCAGCGGTGAAATTGAGCCGGTTCTATCTGACTCAGGCGAACTGGTAGCGCCGGTGGCGGGAGGCTCAGCCCACCTGCCCGGACTTCATCACGTCCGTTTTTGCCCCTCTGTGCGTGTGCAGAAGGCTCTGCGCTTGCATGGAGGTGCGTGCAAGCATAGCAAGCGAGCGCACATGCTCACATTTGTGAATCGGTAGCGAAGGTAGGTAAATTTCACCCCTGATCTAAAGGGAGGTCTTAGAGCAGAACTTTGGTAAAAGATCTTAAGAATTAGCTTGGTGGGTATTAGAGGTGGTGATTTTCCGGAACCTTATGCTATCCTTTTATTTGGAATTTAAATATTAGAACACTTTTCACTGGTTCAAAAAATCTGGGCATTGTAGATGTAGGTATAGCTATGTAACTGTAACTTAGTTTTAATTCAAAGGGCTAGACAGCACTCCAATTCTAAAAAGGTACTCTGGAGTCCACCAGACCACAAGCATGTCTGCAATTCTTTTTTCCCAAATAACATACCATCAATTTAGCTTCTGTAATTATTCTTTTTTTAAAAAAACAACTTGGTAGTACCAGGAACTTCTATACCAGAAGAATTGCATTCTTGGGGAGAGCTGATGACTAATAAAATAACTCTTCCATGCAACACCATACATGTAGCTGTTTTATATCACAGAAGAGCATTGCACTAAAATATATACAATGCCCTGTCATCTTCAACACACACATTTATACATACATTTGCATGTTATTTAAGCAGCTCTACTTGGAAGTAACACTATTTAAGAAAAAGCAAAGTATTAGTTTAACGTTTCCAGAACATTTCTTTCATGTTTTGACAGTAGATGATTCACAATCCAATTGATACAGCATTCTAGTATAAACCTTATAAAAATATATCATCTGCTTTTGCTTGGCTACAGACTCTTGTTTCTAAGCCTGAAATTAAACATTCAAGTATAAAAATTAAAGGCAAAGCATGTAGGTGGGTTAAGAACAAGGCTTTCTTCACTTCAAACTTCCACAAGTGTAAATTTGCTTCCAGAAGAGATGCTGCTATTAATGTTACTGCTTGCCTTGAATCAGCCATGTTTTGTCTCTCTTTGGAAATTGGGACTTTCTGGATTTCTGGATGGTATTGAGGGTTAAATCAGTGGTGGGATTCAGCCAGTTCGCACCACTTTGGGAGAACCGGTTGTTAACTTTCTGAGCAGTTTGGCAAACTGGTTGTTGGAAGAAATCATTAGGGCAGAGAACTGGTTGTTAAATTACTTGAATCCCGCCACTGGATTAAATTCTTTACAACCAAAATCATAATTCCAGTCCCAAACCTAGTTTTTAGTACAGAAAATAAATATGCATGTGAATATTAATCATAAGCTATCTATTACTGTTTCTTCTTTGACTGCTTTGTATTTTACTTGCATCTTGGTCTTCTCTAATGTAATTCAGAGAAATTGGCCTCTTGGTCAGTAGTAATATCAGGCTGGTTTCTCAGTATAAATTCTGATTGGAAAAACAATGGGCAAAAGCATAGGAAATCTTTTTTTTTTCATTGTTACATCCATTTAGAACACTGGACTATTCAACTTGATGTATTTTCAGATAGCAATAGCACTTAGACTATACCGCTGTGAAGCGGTGTAGATATACTGCTTCACAGTGCTTTTACAGTCCTTTCTAAACGGTTTTACAGAGTCAGCATATTGCCCCCAACAATATGGCTCCTCATTTTACCCACCTCAGAAGGGTGGAAGGCTGAGTCAACCTTGAGCCTGGTGAGATCTGCCAAACTGCTGGCAGCCGGTGATCAGCAGAATTAGCCTGCAGTACTGCACTCTAAACTACTGTGCCACTGTGGCTCTTAGGTCTCATTTGTATGCATGTTTCATGTCCCTAACAGCTAATATCTGAAGGATGACCAAGCCAATTTCAATTATATCAAGATTTCTTTATCGAGGAAATGTTAAATCTGTTTTTGCTGTTCAATATATTTGTATTTGTTTGTTTTCTTTATATTCTACCTTCATTACTTTTTATAAACAACTCAAAGTGGCAAACATAATGCTCCTTCTTCTTCCTGTTTTCCCCATAACAACCACCCTGTGAAGTGAGTTGGGCTGAGAGAGAGCAATTGGCCTACGATCAGACAGCTGGCTTTCAAGACTAAGGCCAGACTTACACTCAGTTTCCCAGTTTCTAGCCTGTTGCCTTAACCACTAGACCCTCTCTCTCATATTGTCTCATTGAAGGCTAGAAAGTAATACTGTACTTCTTTCAATGCTACTAGCTCACAGAAACAGAGAAAAGTTCTCTTTCCTGGATCAAAACTATGTCCAAATGTCAGTTTTCTTATTCATATTGATGTGCTGGTAAGATTATATGATGCCATGTTTACTCTTTAAAAGTTTACTCTTGTAAACTTTTGTGTTGTTTTTCATTTTCTAGTTTGTTTCTCTTTCTAAATATTAAATTCATTGGCTTCACTCTATTTCTTCTGTTTGTGGAAGAAATTAGGATTCAGGGAAAAAACACAATGGAAGATGCTGAATTTACTTCTTGCAAATCTGAATTATTAAGGGTAGATGTGGAGAGCAGAGTTCTTCCTCTTCTTAATCTATGGTACCATCTCTTTTAAAAAGTTCTGCACAAATCTGGATGTGGCTTATATTGTTTTTAAAAAAATCATTAAAAAACAAACAAACTTAGATATTTGATATCATCAGTTCTCAGAAAGAAAATTAAAGAAGAAAATCCACTACAAATATCAAGCTCTTGTGAAAATCCACTTACTAGTTACTTTAATGTCTGCTTTGCAACAGCCAATTGAATAGCCAAGGGATACTTTCTATTCATTAGCATTTTCTCCTTTCCATAATTTAGAACAACAGAATTGTACTTTACTCCTGGCATTATCATACTGTGGCAAAAGAAACAACAAATTACATCCTCATGCCAAAAACAGCACACCACTGTGAACTGCCAAAAAGGCTGACTTATCCAAGCACTTGGTTGTATTTTACATTTAAAAAAGGTCATTGATCAAAAATTGATTTCCACAAAGAAACTGAATCATTTTTATCAGATTTCCCCTATTTTTACTTCAAGAAGCTGGAAACACATTAAACAGAGACTCAAAACTCTTCAGGCTCAGTCACCTAATTCAATTACATCAAACAGACAAGGGGATCCGATTAGCTAGAGTAGATGGATTTTCACTATAAAATGTAAGTAACCACTGATAGAAAAAAGGACATGGCTGTTTGAAACTAAAAAAAAACCAAAAATGTTCATTCATTTGAAGTAAAATCATGCAATATTAAGAAGTATTTTTATTAGATACTAAAAGTAAAATAAGTTCTGCCTCATTCTCTTGCATGTTTTCAATGTCAAATTCTTAAAAGAACTTTCAACTGTAGTCTGAAATGCCACTGTTTCAAGAGCTGTCTTTTATAGTAATAGATATAAAATAATAAACCATTCATTGTATTTATTATTTGCATCAAGTGCACAACAGCTACTTATGCTAGGTTCAAATAATTTAAGGTTTGGTTTATTCAAATTCTTCTTTGTCCAGCATCCTCTGGTGGCACATATGCTTGAATAAGCTATCTGAGAGGGAACATTTTCACCATCTTTTTATCCATTCAAATGTAATGCTTTCAAATTTATGACAGTACAGCAGTAAAGTATTAAGGTTTGGGGCAAGAAACATTTGATGGATCAGTTTCCATTGTCTTCTATGAAATAAATATTTCAGCTGCATGCATTGGTGTTCCAAATTATCTTCTCAAAGCAGTGCCTTACTCATTAATTAAAAAAATAAAATAAAGTCTTAGTAAGTGGATTTAGCTGTGGTAAGTCTGTTCTGAATTGTCTTCAGATTTGTGCCAACCAAAATGAAACTACACATTGTAATCTGTATGAAAGATGATATCCTAAAACGGGTGTCAAATTGGCGGTCCATGGGCCGGATGTATCATGGGCAGGCGACACCCACCCCAGCTCCAAAGGGAAAAAAACATCATGAAACGTCACAAGACACTGTGATGCTGTGGGTTTGACACCCGTGTCCTAGAAGATTACAACTTCTCAGAAGTCATCTTCTCCTACTCCATAGAGATGAAGTTACCATACCCATGACCAAAAAAAAAAAAAAGAAAAAGAAAAAAACTGGAACATGAGCACTTGGCTTTCCATGATGGAACACTTAAAACAGACAGAAGAAGCATGTATTAGAATCAAAACATTACGTTTTGTTGTGTAGTTTGGATCCAGATGTGATTCCAGATGTCAGCACATTGGACTTACTTTACGCAAATAACATTAGAAGTCCAAATCCATTTTTTGAAAATATGATTTCTCTGACCTGCATTCTGTTATGGAGTTTTGCTTCATTTGTCTCGTTTACATTACCTGTTACATTCTTCTTAGCCTTGGGCTGAAGATGTGGAACAAACTTTCAGGGGAAGCTGTTTGCTGTTGTTGTTGGATTCCATTCCGTTTTGTTTCTGAGATGCAGCACATAATTATCCACTTAGTTTTGGTTAACTTAACAATATTTTTTTCCCCAAAAAGATCTTTTCTTAAGAAAATAATTTTTGTAGCTTTTTTGTTTGTTTGTTAAATAATCATAGTCTGGACACAATCTTGATTGCAGTCGTGTTTTTCCAAACAAAGAGATGTGCCTGAAAATTTAAGGACCTTAAATGTATGCCATCATCAGCAATTATAATACCCAAATAAATACAGTCCACTGCCCATGCAATGAAAAAGTAAAATATAAGCATTTACCAACTGTCACCTAAATTTGCCCCTAGGATTATTGATAATAAAGTCATCGTTCTTTTTCAGTTGGCTTTATATATGTTTTAGAACATGCCCCAAGAGCCTGATTCACCCATATGGTTAAACAAGGACTGTTTAATGGCTAGGTCAACAGAGGAAGCTAATTTGAAATGGAATCAGCTACATTATAGCCTTAGTTGGAAGTAAACCCAGATAGTTCTGAAGGCATCTCAAATAATAACTGAACAGCGGCTGCCTGGTTGCGAAATGACAACTAGTGTGTATCTCTGAGAAAAGAGGAGATCCACACGCTTCACAATATTTGGAGGGAGATTCTGCTGAAGATGAAGCTGCATTGGACATTTTGTTCATTTATTTCAGGCATCGGAAGAACTTCAGTATGTGCATGCATGATCAACAGCAGCAACTTGTCAATTCTTGTGCTTTCAAATTAAATTACAGTCAAGATATTTTTATGAGTTTTGAAAGGTTTATTTCACCTAACATCGTGTGCTTCTGCATCTTTATTTTGTTATTCAATATACAAGATTTATCTTCCTTTAAAAAAAAAAAAGAACGTTTCACAAAGGCACAGCATAAAGTTCTTACCAAACTTCCTTGAAAGACATTTATCTTATTCATATTTTGCACAGTTCTGGATCAGTTAAAAATACAGTAACAGTGGTAAATCACTTCTGAGCGTATGTAAAGGCAGAAGAATAAAACCCAGTAACCCTGCGCAACACAAAGTTAAACCAGTTCTCGTGTGCAAACCAGAAGACGATTCACTTCAGAAGGCTACAGCTACAACCTTGCAAACAACTAAGATAGCCTCAAATCCCACTGACTTCCTTGTGGCTTCCATGTTTGCGGGTAAGAGAAGAGGACACTTTGTTAATGTAAAGTGCTAACTGTAGCCTCTTAAGGATTCTCTACAAGATCCAATAGGATGGCCTCATTGGCCATTTCATCTGTTTTCTACAAATGAACAAAGTGAGGCAAGCCCACATACAAATGAACAGTGAGGCAAGCCCACACACACACACACACACACACACACACACACCCCAAAGGACTCCCACTGGAAATCTGCCAGTACAACAACCATCTTTTGCTAATTTCACTTTGTCAACTCCTCCTGAACTGGCTCTGGAGAGTTCCCCAATGATCCAGAGTAGATTTGGAGACTATACACAGGGCTGTAAAAGGGAAAAATAATTTGCCCTTCTTTCCCTTCCATCCAGTCATCAATGGATGGAAAGAACTGCACTTTTCTCATTAGCTCTTAAAAAAAAAAGTCGAGGTCTAAACAACCCTACTTGTGCTTGGCCAACATCTGTATGTTTGAAGTCAAAAGATTACCTGTTTTAGGTGTCTGAATTGGGGTATCTAGTATGATTAGATCATCATCATTTGGTCTTTGCTCACCCCAGTAGGAACAACCCATTTCTAGCTAGGATGTTGAGTGAGAATGTCTCTGCATCTGCGAAGGTTATAGAGGGATACGATCAATGTTGTTTATAAGTGTTCCACATTCTGGCTGTGGGGATTATGGAGCTCCTAAAACAATTTCTTTCACCCAAGATTCCCACTCAGAAAAAATAAATAAATTAGGGTATGAGCCTCATCATTCCTCTCTGCTCTCTAAAAGGCTAAGCTATTGCACTGTTCTTATTAAAGCATCTGCTCAATCAGAGAAGCCTATTTGCAAATTACTGTACTTTAAAAAAAAAAACAAAAAAAACCTTGGCACCTAATTTCTTTACTGAATACAAATCAACCACCAACACTACCATAATTGTTTACAGGAACTGAAGGGAAGAGGCATATTTGAAAATGTTGGCCCGCATATGTCTAGTAAATTTGAATCCACTTTATTTAGAATATTGCAGATTGGTTTGTATCCATCTTTGTCAGACATAGAAGTTGCAGTGTCAATCCAAAAAATGCTTTGCATTTAGTGATTTTTTTTCCTTCAAGATTTAGACTGTGTGTGTTGGTTGCACTTAAGACAACAGAATATGATAAATACCGTATATACAAGTTTTGAAGCAACAAAATGGCTGCAAAATGACAACCCAGTCAAGATACAAACTGCTGAAAAAAAAATACAGAACTTTCTTTGATTCCCTTCATACAAAATAAATTGCCCAATTTGTCTACACAGTAGAAGTTGAAGAGGCAAAGTTTATCTATCTCCAGATATATTCATATGCAGAAAACATATATACAAGTACAGATCTAACTAGGGCATGATTGATCCCATTAAAATCTCAACCAGCATCTTTCTGAATGTTTTAAATCCAGAGGTTGAAGCTTAACATTCCAATGATTGGGTGTCACCAGCTCCCGTATACCAGCATTCACATGCGAAGATATGCTAATGCATGTGGACACAATAAACAAATTGAAACTCATTGCATTCTTCAAGAACAGCCATTTCCCCCCAAAATCATTGTTGCTCAGGGAGCCGTCGATTTGAAATAACATATTGGTGAGAACTTTCAGTCTTCTTTAATCATCCATATAGCTTTTCAGGTTTATAAGCAACATTTTCCATCTCATTAAAGCTTTTTCCATTTAAATATTCACTGGGGCAGTCATGGTTAAAACTGAAGCTTTGGCCATCAGTGAAGGAGGAAGAAGCTGTATAAGAAGCTGACCGGAGACCATCGGAGTGGGCAAAACTATGTTCGAACTGGATCCTGTACAGATTCCAGTGCCTCCGTAGGACAGACTGGACCTATTTTAGAAAAAAATAAAAAAATAATAACTGATAGAAGTTAAAGGGGAAAAAAACTGGAACTTGTTTTCTTTCTTTTCTACTCTGGATCAACAATTCCATATTGTTGGTCAAGATTCAAGTCTATTGAGCTTTTTTCCCCTTTCCAGTGACACAGAAGGAAGAACACAGTACTGAGCAACTAAGATATAAAAGACAAGAAAAGATATATCAAAAAGTCAAGGTATAAGGGGAAAAACATATACAATAGCCTTGCATTTTTAGATGGTTCATTTGGTCACTTGAATAATTTAATGCTGTACAAATTGTGGAGTAAGCTTTCTTTAATAGCATTAATAACTATTAAATGCTGAGTTATATTTATATTTCCACTTTCCATTTCCACCGCACTGAAACCTGAATTTTGTAATGGGGGTTACTCTCCTTAAGAACTTTATGGCCCCAAATGTATCCCAAATACCATTAATTGAATTTCAATTCATCCCAGTTCTGTAATAACCAAAAGAGCCTTTGATTTAGGTGCTTAAAGACACAGAAATGTGCATGCAATGACTATCATTTCGAATAAAAGGAAAATGTTATAAAATATTGTCCAAAATAGTGGCTGTGTTAACCTGTTACAAGAACAGCAAAGGATCTACAGGCAGCACAAAAAGATTAAAAAGATGGAACTTGATCACTTCTAACACTTATAATTGCTATAATTAGCCTTGAAATTGTTGGCCTTCAAGGAAGAATCTCTGGTTGAAAGACTGTTTGAGAATCCACATGTATCTCTCTGAATAACTATAAGGATGGAGAGATTACATATGAATGTAATAAATTTTCTGTAACACTACTGATCAATTTTAGATGCTTGGCAGCATTTGAGACAATGTATTTTTGTTGGCTTAATCCTGCAGGATTTTTGAGCTGACAAATCTGATTTATATTTCCATCAAGCTGGTGGAAAAACTGTTTCCTGAATAGAGTTCACCTTGGTTAAAAATATGTTGGCTAATACAAATGAAGCCACATAAGGCCTAAATTTGTTTACCCATTTCTTTGGAAGGATGTTCTGTTTTACAATAGTTTCCGTTCATACAATGTGGTAAGCCACCTGTGCAACAGGAAGTTTGATTTACTAGAGGCCTTGATGAAATGTGAATGGAATTCATCACCTCTAAGAACAGCTGATAGCAGAAGAGAGAAACTGCAAATCTGCTCTGTTAAAGATTTAAGAGATGTTGAAGGGAATCTTGTGGCTCAAAATCATCAGGTCCTGAGCAGGTTTTCCCATTCATGATAATTATTTGGGGAACAACAATTTTCTGTCACGAATCGTAAAGATTTATACTTTGAAAACTAATCAACACGTTGTAAGGGTCTTGTAGTTTGAGACCATCAAAATATGACTGAAAAATCAGCCATGTGTACCAGTAGGTTTCACAGATAATTCTGGCTTAAATTTATTGATTTATTTTGTTTTTACTTGCAGGAAATTTATTTATTATATTTGGTACTTATATTGTTAAGGAAGACGTTGGTGCAAGGAAGACATTGTTTTCCTTTTCAGCTACAGACAAGAAATTATTCCTGACAGAAAGTTCAGTGTGACTCATTGAAAGGTATAGTGCAGGGATGTCAAACTGGCGGCCCATGGGCCAGATGTGTCACACGCAGGCCATGCCTACCCCAGCTCTGCAAATGGGAAAAAAGTCACGAAACATCATGTGACGGCAACGTGATGTGGCGAGTTTGACATCCGTGGTATAGTGCATTCTCTTTGAGCATTTTATGTGTGAAAATGACTAAAGCAGCAGTGGGGGCGGGGGAGAGAAAGATGGTTAATAGCCAATGGAAGACAATCTTCTTAAAATTCCATGAAAGATGCAGGATGATTTAAGCTTGATCTGGAACCATCCTAAAAGCTTTTTCTTTACTACTATTAGCTCTAGTTACTTTTAGAACCTCAAGCACAGCTAGGTTTCAAACCAGCAATCCAACTCCATAATATATATATATATAAATGAATTACTGTACCTCTCCATTAAAAAAACAGAAAATTGTTGCCACCAGCAAACCCTGCAGAGTAAAACAAGAAATGATTACTTGCCTTACATATGTTTGTATTTGAAAAATGAATGATATTATAACCCAAACCAGGCATACTCTCTGAAGTCATTCCATGGCTATGCTTTTAGCAGATCCCTGAACTGCATCTCATGCCATTCCAGAGGAACCTTAATTATCAAGAATACTTTGCAGAAAGAGTGACAGGCAGCTGGAAGCCAGCGGGGTTTACAGGTCATAAATAACATTTGATTTAATCTTCATTGATCCATCCTACAATAGTTAGACCAATTTAAATAGGACTGAAACAAAGGGATTCTAAAATATCTCCCCAAAAATGATACCTTTCATACACTATAGTTCTCTGCTGGCTGCACCTTTGATGTCATTTGCTCTAATCTGAAAATTGTTCTTCTCTTCCTAATCATGATTTCACTTGGCTTTACATTGGATCTTATGGTTATTCCGTAGCCAAATGTTACTGGCTAAGAAAACAGATCTTAGAAGTAGGTCTGCCAGAGCAGTTAACTACAAAGTTGAGAAGGAACTCATGCATGATTGTAAAAGGCCAGGCTACAAAAAACACTTTTACTCCCTTTCATATCTTTAGAATGGCAATCCTGAAGGCAAAAAATGCAAAGGACTTGTTCCCTTTCTCTCATTCTTGCGTTGTCATTCAGTTCTCAATATGAGAAATCTGAGAAAAATACTGTACTAAAATATGTATTCAGGACTTCCAACTGCTTCTTGAATAAGAAATCAGTTAATTTATTCATTATGTACAGGTTCCAAGCACTATAAATTCCCAACACTTCTGAACCCTCGATACCTGATAGTGCATCAAGATATGCGTCACATAGTTGAAAATCTCTATAGCAACACGACCTTGGGGCTGCCATGGGACTAGCACAAATTCAATGCCGAGTAGGGGCACCAGTATGAGGGTGGCTCTAACTGCCTTCATGTAGAGATTGGATTCCGCCTGATGGGTGACTTTTAACTTTGTGATTAGAACACGGACAATGTTCAACAGGAAAAAGAGATTCACCTGCAAGGAAAAGAAGAGCGTTCTGTGAATGTTTATGATTTCCTTTTACAGATCATATGTTGCACCTTCAAATTGAATCCCCGAAAGTATCTGAGTTGTGGTGGGAAGATTTGGGGTTGAAATGATAGGGATAGGAGGTCCAAATTCGTTGTGATAAAAAAAATCTTTAAAAATGCAAGTGTTTAAAATAGCATGTTACAATGTATTTGGCATTGACCATACTATATGATTTAAAGACCCTTTCATTTCAAAAGAGGATAAATGATTGTTTGCATTGTTTTATTATATTGTTCCAAGATAGCGATAATTAGTAAATGGTTTGGTCACTTTGTATCAGTAAATAATTACCGCATTACTATTAATCTTCTCATCGTTCCTATTACCCATCTCCTCCCACTTATGATTGTATGACTGTAACCTTGTTGCTGGTATCCTTAAGATTTATATTGACTGTTTCCCTATGATTATCATTAAGTGTTGTACCTTATGATTCTTGACGAATGTATATTTTCTTTTATGTACACTGAGAGCGTATGCACCAAGACAAATTCCTTGTGTGTCCCAATCACACTTGGCCAATAAAGAATTCTATTCTATTCTATTCTATTCTATTCTATTCTATTCTATTCTATTCTATTCTATTCTATTCTATTCTATTCTATTCTATTCTATTCTATTCTATTCTAATGAAAATTCAAGAAGCAGCTCTGAAACATCTCTGGGTAGACCAAGCCAATCCTGTCAAAAACTATTTTTTCTGACTTTATTAACAGGTGACTTTATTAGATTATTCTTAGTACTATTAATACATTTTATATTCTTAGTACTATTAATACATTTTAATCATGAAATAACGTTAGCTTGAAGAAAGACATAAATTAAAAGTTTTCTACATCATACATAGAATAACTACAGCACAGATGTAAATCTTCAATATTTTCAAGGAAACTGGTCAAACATTTTGGAATTGTTTTGGATCTTTTCATATGTTGTGCTGTTTCCTCTATTTTTCCTGTTCCTCCTGCTTTTAAATGCTGTATTAATATGATGTTAGTAATTGTCCTGATTATTTAAAGCACAGGGGTTTAGTATTATGTAAATGTATCAAACTTGACATTTGGATTTTTTGTTTTTGTTATTATGTTGCTGGAGTTATTGTTCTTTCCTTTTTTTTTTGTATTTAAAGAAGAAAATCAGAGGAAAATATCCACACACACATACAAGTAGTCCTCAACTTACAACAGTTCGTTTAGTGACCATTCAAATTCATAACAGCACTGAGAAAAAGTGACTTATGACTTTTTTTTCTTGGTTACGACCATTGCTGCATCCCCATGGTCACGTGATCAAAATTTGGACACTTGGCAACTGTCTCGTAGTTATGATAGTTCCCCATTGATTTTGTCTGTCAAGATGGTCGCAAAGGAGGATCACATGAAGTATCGGTCATCAGAAATTTATATAAGGGCAGCTATTGAGCACAGTGATACCTTTGCTCCCCCCAGTGATGATGGACAGTTCTTCAGATCCTTTTGGTCCTACATCAAAATCTGTACAAAATCTGTATCTTCCATATAAGTGATGTAAGGATCTATTTTGAGAAACATGCTCCTTCTTGACATTTTATAATTAGAATTCCCCTCTGTCCCCTCCAAATATGGAATAGTCTCAAGAGACATGAATTTCATCAGAATTTGAGCCTTTTGACTCACTGCTGTAGCATGAAACTATTTTAAGAATAAGTTCCAGGAAAATAGAATAAGAAACCTATGCCTCCCAAAGAAAAGCATTTCCAGTTCTCTAAGTTAGGCTGAAGACGGCTCCTACTGTGTAGTGGTACCTGAATTCTTTTCTCTTAGGAGACAATAGGGCAATAGAATCGTCTCCTATTGTTTCTTAGGAGACAATAGGACACAATTCTGGTGTTTGCATAAATGTATGAAAAGCTTAATCTCACTTGAGAATATGACTATGCACACAGTCCCGTCTTTTCTTCTCTCCAGCCTCCACACATTCGGTGGAGGAGGACAGCTTTATTTGTGTTGACATTAATGTGACTACAGCTTTCTGTGCAACAATAAAATAAGGAGGCTGGTTTGTTCTGATAACTAACTGCATCAAGCCAATGCAAATACAGTCACCCTCACTTCCAGATTCAGTGGAGGCTGCAGAGAAGCTGGGGTAGGATTAAGTGCATAGTCCTGGTCTCTCCTGGTCTCTCTCCTGATTTGAGCCAGGAAGTAGACTGTTAAAAGACCATAACAGCAACAGCGAATGTCAATGTGATCACCATTCATTTCTGTAAGTAATGGTCACCAAGCTGTGACCAATCATTTAATCACTCAAACTCCAATTCCTTTGATATTTGCCAGGTTCTCTACCAATCATCAGTTAAGAGGGACATTATTGTAATCCATTGCTTTCTTTGGAAATAAAGTTGTCTTGTCAGGAAAAAAAAAATAGAGGGAAATTGCGATTGTAGAAAGTATCCTGTGGAGGAAATGGCAAGGTACAATTTGTCTAATTTGGTTCCTGATTAATGAGGACTTTGAGACTAGCTACTACTGGAATAGATACAATTCCCCCTCTAAACTAGCTATTTCATAAGAACCCTCATTACAGAAAAACCCCAATGATGAAAGCGAAACAGAAACATTGGTCTACTAGTATAAACTTTTACACTGATTCTTAGCCTGCAATCTTGGAACAAATTCCATTAAATATAATGGAATTTACATTGCATGTGTTACCACTCTTTTGAAAGCAGATCTGTCAATGCTTGATGTCCTTTCATGATATTCATTGCCCTTTTGCATACCTTTTCCAATTATCATTATCTTCTTTTAACGAACCCATAATCCCTTGCGGGGTGGAATCTGGGCAACTGAATGGAGCTAGCATAGTGTTTACTGGCCGGCTGCCCTTCCTGTCATCAATGCAGAGTTTTCTTCAGCAGATATATTCTCATTGTGCCCAGAGAGAGAAATATCTGCCTCTATGTAAGATCGAACTCACAGCCACCTGATTGTGAGGCAAAATTTCCACCTCTAGGCACCACATCTTTTCCAATACTGTAATATAACTGTTCAGTGGGTGACCAGAATCAGAGGAAGTATTCAAGAATACAGCTGTATCAATTTATATATGCAACTTACCACTACTCATTTATAATAATTTCTTGGATGCTTTTATACTGCAGGAAGCCAAAATGACATCTAATATTCAGTATTAAAAACCAGTGATTATGCAATAAGTGGTTTTAGTTTCAGCCTCTTTCCTAATGCACACAAGCAACAGCTGAGGCCAGGATCTGATTAGGAAAGTGCTTGTTTCCCAAACATGTGAAGGGTATAAGTCTCAAAAGGCACTTGGATGACTATCCTGACTTCAGGCAAACTTTTTCAGAAGACAAACAGTTGCTGGAAAGGAGAACTCCTTGTTCAAGCTTATGAGAAAATTGTTGATGGGACTTTGGCACACTTCTTGTGAATGCCACTCCTCAACAAGTTCCAGCCAAGACCTTTGCTGCTAGTATCTGCAGTGTCTAGTGCATGAGCCAAGATCGCTTTTTTCCATTTCTCCAAAGTTTTCTTTTTCATCAGAGATCCTTTTTTAAAAAAATATTTCATCTTCTATGGCTTCGGCAGCTATTTAGAAGGTTATGGTGTTACAATGGCTAAGGTTGGTAGTGCTGCTCCTACTGTTTTACATTACTGTGTTCCCTATCATTCTGCAAACTGTTTCCTGCTTTGAAAAGACATGAAGCTATTCTCTCAGGCTCCCTTCGCTGGGGATGAAAAGCGGAAAAGCTAGGGAGGCTGCAGATTACCAGAGAGATTTTTTTCTACAATGGAAGTTGTAGCTGAAGTTGAAGGCACCCCCATAACAAGAGCTTCCCCCCACGCCCCAATCACTTTGTTTTTATAAGCAAGGCTGGGGAGAAAAAAACTGAACATCTGTTGAGCATGAATATAAATGGTAATCATAGAACTCCTAAGCATGACAGTGCTGCTATTGCATAACTAAATCAGCCTGCCAGGAGGCGAGGGAGACTGGTGGAAACCGCCCTGCTCAGCAGGTACATTGTTAGGCTTGCTGGAGCAAGTTATCTTGTTCCATGCTAATGTCAATCTGTCCCAGGGGCCCAATAGTACAGACACGCAATTCTTTGGATTCCAACCAGTGAAACAGACTATCACAGCACTGACATCAAACACTGACACATTTCACAACTTCACCTCAAATGTAGGTGACCACGTTCGATGTACTTGTTGTTTAGCTTACGCCCTTTTAAATAAAAGATTAACAGTCCTTACAGACTGAGAAAACATAAAACCAAGGATGTTCTTTAAAAAGAAAAGAAAAGAAAAGAGATTGTCTTTAAAAGTTCATACCAAAAGAGCAACGCAAATAGGACCATGGACGATGTACAGCAGATGAGTCTCTGAACTGATCCAGCAGCTGCAGAATATTAAAACAAAAACAAAAAAAAGTTAAAGAATAATAATTTTGTCCTCTTTCTTGTAAGAATTTTTTTTTTTTAAAAAATTAGAAACTCTTTCAAAGACAGAAGTGACTTACTGGTCATTGAAATATAAACTTCTGGCTACAGCATGTATGAAGGAAGGTATCAATGGGAAGCCTGTGAAATCAAATGATGGGTTTATTACTGAGACATCTCAACTTCGGGAGTGCAGAAGCAAGAGGTGATATGGCCTTTGCCAGGATTCTCACAAGGACCAGTAGGAAATATCACCCTTCCCTCCCAGCAGATGGAAGAGCAGGCACTTGGAGATAGGGGCTTCAACTGACTGGCAGTAGAAGGCAGCGTGATGGAAGAATAACCCATCTGCAAGGGAAGAACTCTCAGATAGCAATAGCAATAGCCCTTAGACTTATATACCGCTTCATAGTGCTTTTACAGCCCTCTCTAAGCAGTTTACAGAGTCAGCATATTGCCCCCAACAATCTGGGTCCTCATTTTACCCACCTCGGAAGGATGGAAGGCTGAGTCAACCTTGAGCCGGTGAGATTTGAACTGCCGAACTGCAGCCAGCAGTCAGCTGAAGTAACCTGCAGTGCTGAACTCTAACCACTGTGCCACTTCGGCTCTTAGATCCTCAGAACAGTCTTTTTAATGCCTCAGTCTTGTACTTCTTCCTCTATCTCAGGGGTGTCAAACTTGTGACATCATGGTGGCGTCAGGTGACATACTGCAACTTTGCCCCCCTTTGCTAAAACAGGTGTGGTGTGGCCAGTGCGTGATGCATTCGGCCTGTGGGTTGTGAGTCTCACAACCCAGCTCTATCTCCTATTGCCTAGGCCCTAGTTCTCCTTCTCTTATGGGATTAATTGCTTTTGACTAAAAAACACTCATGTAAAATATAATAAAATAAACATACAATCTAGTATTGCATCTGTAGTCACTCAACCACCCTTTTCAAATATATTAACCATTATGTATCTTCAGTACAGTAGCATTGACTGGCTGGCTTTGCTTCAAGCATCTCATCATGCAGCTTCCTTCATTCTGGATACCTAGCTATTGGCATATCCATGGAGAGCAACAGTCCGTGTAACCAAATTTGAGCAACAACTGAAGGAACAGTTTTCAGTAGGAAAATTTTAAAAAGTGTGTAGATTTTCACACTTTCAATACATCAAAAACAAATCAAGAAAAAAAAAGTAGGGAGTGAGGGAGGTTCTCTTAATCTTTAAGGACAGCAAGGTCCCCTGGATGACATTAGCATATTGCTGTTGTGTCTCATCCTCCACTAGTCCCAAGGATCACAGCACAGCACCATAATCACATACATTGCATTCATTTTGAGATTCAGATGCAAACCTTAGTGGGATAGTATATACTTTGGAAGCAGAAGATCTCAAGCTCAGTCCTTAATATCTGAGGTTAGAAGGTTTAGGGATTGGGAAATTTTCAACCAAAACTCATACATGGCTGCAGATTCTTATGTTCCTATTCCATTGTTACCAGTGGGACAAAGGTGGAAAACTGCCATTCTTGGAAATGCTTCCTTTGAACCATATTGGTTCCAAAACAGGGTCATTACTGTGAGACTGGTGCCCATTTCAACAGGTACTGAAAGTGATCTAGAAAAAGAACCAACTAACAATACAGGCTATATGTCTATGGAGATTTTCAGTCATCCAGGTCATAGTTGTCGCAAAGATACTTTGTCAAGAGGCAACTGGACTTTCTGGTTTTTCTTTGAAGACTTTTTGCTTCTCATCCAGAGCTGAAGAAGCTTCTTGGATGAGAAGCTAAACATCTTCAAAGAAAAACCAGAAAGTCCAGTTGCCTCTTGGAAAAGCACCTTTGGGGCAATACAGGCTGTAGTTTATCAAAACATATGTAACAACAAATCTGCTAATCTTTAAGGGGTTATATAGTTTTTTGTGGGTTTTGTTTTTCACTGGCTCTTCTGAATTTTGGGCATTTCCTTATCAGTTATTTCTACAATAGCATCTTCTGGCTACTGTACTGTATGGATATAATAGAAATAAAGGGAAGATAAGACTACTTTTCTACACTTTCAATATAAGATCAATGTTGTATAGTATACAATTTGATTTTTAAACAGTGAATTGGCTATGGAGGGTTCAGAAGCTTATTGCCTAATCATACTTTTCCACTGATGCCAGGCCATTCTGAAGGCTGAAAACTGATATATATAATCAGACCAAACTTTATTCATTCCATCAATTTATATAGCTGTCCATCTCTGTGAGTCTGGGTGGTGGATAATGATAAAAGTAAAACAAATACATATGCAAAAATACATAGCAGTCAGGAGACAGGTCCTGTCACATACTTAGGGTCGCAGGCCTGAGCACAGAGCCAGGTTTTTAGGGATTTATGAAAGTACAGCAAGATCGGGGCCAACCTAATCTCCAGGGGAAAAATGTGCAAAAGCTGAGTGCAATGGCAGAAAATGCTCATTTTCTGAATCCTGTGAGCCTGCGTTTCTTAGCTGACAGGACCCATGGCATGCCATCCTGATGGAGAGATGGGACATATAGAAACAACTGGAAAAGATGGTCCTCTAAGTAACCTGACAGCACACAGGCAACCAATGCAGCTCACAGAGTAATGGTGTTAAATGCATGAAACAATCTGTGCCATCAACTGTATTACGCACCAAGTGAAACCTTTGAATGTTCTTCAAAGGCAGCCCCATGTACTCAATGCAGTATCCCTGATGGGAAGCCATGATGACATGACAAACCCATGAGTAGGCCTCATCTTCAAGCAGGAACTGTGAGTTCAGGAGGATCTCCAGATTGTGCACCAGGTCTGAGGCGATGCCACCTCATTCAAAACCAAATATAAAAGATTTCCAGTACCAGGAGGTCCGAACACCCAAAGCTTCTCAGTCTTGCTTGAGTTGAACCAAAATTTATTCCACCCTATCCAGGCCTCTACAGCCTCTGGAGGATATCTATGACATCACTCAAAAGGCCTGGGAGACATATATGCTGAGTATCATCAGCATACTGGTGATATAATCCCCAATCTTTGCATGACCTCACTGAAAGTTTAACATGTAGATGCTAAATAGGAAAGAAGAGAGAACTGAGTCTTGCAATACTCCACATTGTAGAGGGTGTGCACTAGATCTTGCCCCCACCCCCAACAACAACTATTGAAACCAGCTCTGGAGGAAGGAGATGTTGCACAACACAAAGCCACCTCAGTACCTCCCCCAGTTGGGTCTAAATCCCTACTGAAAGAAGTCCAGGCAATCCATTTTTTTGAGAGTCCTCTGAAGCTGCAGTGTGATTGTCTTTTCTAGAACCTTCTTTAAAAAAAAGGGAAGATTGGAGAATGGATGAAAATGATACAGTTGGGTCAGGTGATGGCCACTTGAGGAGGCAGTCACCATGACCTTTTTAAAGCTGGTGGGTCTATCCCCTCCCTCAAGAAGGAATTAACCACCCCCCAACTCCTATCACAAGTCCTACCCCAGGTGTCTTAACCAACTGTATCATGGGTATGCACAGATCTATCACAATATCATCTTTTTTTTGCTATTGTCCAAGCATGGTTATCCAGAGCTCTTCATACATGGACAATTTCCATTTTTGTTTTTTAAAAAAATACAATTTAACATCACATCAGCATTGTAACCATTTGACTTTGTTCCATGAGCCTGATTAGAAATTGTTTGCTTGGAAAGGGCCTTTGTTGAGAAAGCTAAAAAGCTATTTCTGTTTAGGAAATGAAAGGCTGTTGTTTGTTAAGCTTCCAATGCTCCTGCAACTAATTCTAACATTTAACAAACCTCAGTTGGCTAAATAAGCTTGTTTTAGTCCCGTTGCCATTAAGATATAATTTTAGCCAGATGTTAAAGCCCATTGCACCTTTAAACCATTCATAAGCACACGAACTTTCCAGGTTTTCAGAGGGAGGCCACTAAATTCATGCAGCCAGGCAAACATTCTAAGTGCTTCATTGGAACCCAGCCCATGAAAGTTGACCACAAGCATCTTTTCCCTTACCATCACGCTTGTTTTCATCAGAAGAGAAAGCAAGAAAGCACAAGTGGCTTGAGACCAAGTTTTGCTACTCAACTGATGTGGCAAGGGAATTTTGAGCATTGCATCAGTAAAACATCTCAACTTTTGATGCAATACTGGCAGTAGAGAAATTCCCATAGAAGAAGTAGACATTAGACATATATACATACTTCAGGCTGAATGTCAGCCAGTTTACTCTGACTCAGGTCAGCCGAAATTACAGTCAGGCGGATTCAAAACCATTCTTTGTGCCTGCTCCTCTTCATTTGATCATCTTTTATATTCCTATTGTAATTATGTATATTTTAACCATGCATATTTTAATTACGCTCCATATCTGTTAGTTGCCCTTTTGGATGAAAAAGTGGGTAGGAATCAACTCAGCCAGTAAATAATTAAAATATCCACAAGAATATTTTGGAGTACAGTTTTAAATTCAGATTTTTGATTATTTTCCAACTCTGACTGGCTTCATCAATCTAATCTCATGGTGAAAGTAGATTCCTGTGTATACAGGAGCTTATTACCTGACTCTTCAAGTCTCTTGGCTAACCTTGTGATACAACAGCATCATGAGACTAGAAGTGCAAAGTGGTGAAAACAGCAGGTATGGTTTCTTGGCGGCAGCCACAGTTGCTCTCAAAATGCTGTCAAAATCTCGTTTGAATTAAAGCAGCAACTGACAGAAATATATTGTGTGGAATTCTCCACTGCAAATAGTTACTGAAGAATATTCTGGGAGATGATGTCCACACATTTGGAAGATACCTGATTTGGGCGAAGGCTAATTTTCTGCTTAAGTATATTTGTTTTGTTTTATCATAAAAGGTAAAATACAAAACAGCAAAACAAACAAGAGAAGGCTAATTTTCTAAAGAAATTTCTCTCCTGATTGCTGATCCTACAGATATGTCTTCTATATATACATTAACATGAAATGAAAAAGTCAAGAAATTTTAAGAACTGGTTTGGAATTATATAAATCTGCATTTGGATACTTTTGCAATAGCAGAAATATCTGTAAATTTAACACACACACACACACACACACACACACAAACACACACACACACACACACACGGTTTATTTGTTTATAATTTATTGTAGCACAGTTACCACTAATTAATAAAATGAGTCGATACCCATAGAGAATTAGAATCAACCTTAGCAATAAATATGCTTTAATATAGAACAATTTATTTTTATAATACTGGCATTTGAAGCTATAAATCCAACTCGATTAAAGTCTTGATTCATCTAATTAAAGTGACATTAAAATGTCTCTGTACATGGGTCTCCATAAATTAAAGCTCTCAGTTAGATCCACATTTAATGGATTGTTAATAGTTCTTAAAATAAGTATGTGTTATGAAAGAATAAAAATTGATCCCAGAGGCTACATAGCATCAACACCATTGATTTAAACAGTAGGCTCAAATCTAAATTACTCATTTTAAAAGAATAAGTTTGATTTACTAGAGGCCTTGATGAAATGTGAATGGAATTCATCACCTCTAAGAACAGCTGATAGCAGAAGAGAAAGACTGCAAATCTGCTCTGTTCAAGATTTAAGAGATGTTGAAGGGAATCTTGTGGCTCAAAATCATCAGGTCCTGAGCAGGGTTTCCCATTCATGATAATTATTTGGGGAACAACAATTTTCTGTCACGGATCGTAAAGATTTATACTTTGAAAACTAATCAACACATTGTAAGGGTCTTGTAGTTTGAGACCATCAAAATATGACTGAAAAATCAGCCATGTGTACCAGTAGGTTTCACTGATAATTCTAGTTTATTGATTTATTTTGTTTTTACTTGCAAGAAATTTATTTAATAAAAGTTTATGGTCATAATAACCCTGCACAAGGTAGGCCTGTATTTATTACCATAATTTTGCCCATAACAAAGATGATTATTAGTAGGTTCCAATATCAGGAAAAAAACCAGAGTCCTCTCCAAACCCCAGAAATTATTTCTAGTCTTTCTCTCCCTCACAGGAGACCAGGAGAGGATAGGACTATGAAGTATTGAAGCTTATCCTGTTCCATCACGATGCCACAAGTGCAGAGATCACTTCTTACATGAACCTAAATAATTCCTTTCCTATTATTTGCATATCATTTTGGCTAAAGCTAGAAATCATTCCTAAATGCCTATAATATTTGATGATTAATCACCATATCTACTTTTCTAAAGAAGTGTTTTCAGTTGGAAAGAGGTTTTACGTGATTGTGAGAGGAACAAGACACAGCATAGACTAGAATATATAACATGTTCAGAGTCTAAGATGCAAAACTGAACTTGAAATAAGCATCTTTAGTCAGCCAAAGAAGTGATGGACCCCAGATGCACCAGCAACAAATAAACAATTGCAAACAACAATTGTGGGCTTTGGGGCAGGAGGTGCATTTAGATCACGGCGTGATGCAAGACATCCAGGGCGAGAAAGGGTTCCTCCCTTTTGGAATTCAATGAGAGAATAAAGCAAATGAACGCCTATTGACCCATTAAAGGGAAAAAAAAGCTTAGGTTTTTCAAGAGGTGTGGCTTTTTACTCTGCAAACAAAAGAGGTCAAAGGAACTCCTGGAAAAATAAATGGTGGGCTTATCCCCCACTGTAGGAATGGGTAATATATTTTTTTTCAACAATTAATGTTGCCTGTATAAACACTCCTAAGATGGGAAACAATGAATAATCATGCCCTCATGCCCTTTCCTAATAGAAGACTACTTTTTCTAAATCAAAGAAGTCATTTCCTGCCCAACACTTTCTCCATTTAGCTAAGATAAGATTTGTAAGTCAGTAATATACACTTAAAAGCCACAAATGATATATTTCCAGTGTGGGGAGTGGTATCTAATGTAAAATGATATTTAGCATCTGTTGAGGTCACTCAGGTCACTGTGAATAAAGTAACGGAGGTTACAAATTGCTGCTGGCTTTCCTTTGGATGATATTAAAATTCCCCTTGAATTAAAATTACAGTATGAGTGGGCCCAGAAAGTGATATTAATATACTTAGGAAGGGGGAGGGGAAGAAGAAAAATAGCTTACCCCATCCAAGGAGATAATACCAAAGTAAATGCTGCTTTTCTGCAAATACAGCCACCACAATCAGAGTGTGCAAGTAAATGCCTTCGCAGAGCATCCAGAAGTAATTGCAAACCATTAAGTAAAAGTGAATGAATTGTGCCACTTTGCATCCAACCTATAGGAGAAAAGACCAATATGATTATAAATATTCTTGTAATATGCAAGGGATAAAACCAATTCAATTTGTATTGGGCTAACAACAATGGAAACACAAAGAGACAACAAAGATAACCCTCTCTGCTTCAAAATGCTATGTTGAGATCACACACCTTTTGGAGAAGAATTTGGAAGATCTCAGAATCTCAAAAAAACAAACAAACAAACAAAAAACACCTCAATTTCTCATCTGCCCATAGGAATAAGAATGTGGAGGACATTAATTTCCAAGATCTTGGATTCTAGATAATTAGAACTTGATTTGCATCAGCAAGTAACAATACCTGGCTGATCTTATCTGGGCTTGGGAGCAGGGTCTCCTTGTATCTGGATAGGAGAGTTACCAGGGATATCAAGATACCAAAACATATCCTGGAAAAAGACAGTGAATAATCATCATATCTTTTGCCTATATCCCCTGCATGCTCAGGTCCCTAGGAATCAAGCTTAATTTGAAGGAGGCCTGTTTCTTCATGGCTCTACTGTTTTTCTGGCATTGCTCTGTACCACTTTTATTACTAAATTTTGTTATATCACTAATCTTATCCTTGGGACTATAGGAAGCTTCTACCATGAAAGACCTCTGGTTTATCTAGCTCCGTATTATCTACCTAGGAGAGGCTGAGCAACAATTCTCCACAATTAAGAATTCAATAAAAAGTGGATCCCAAGGATTCTCAGAGCCTTACTTTTTTCTTTACTTTTCTTTACTTTATCTAAAGAGATAGGCAATTACATAAATTGAATGAAAAGATCAATCTCTAATGGTGTTCAAACAGCCTCTCTGATGAAATAGCTAGTCAAAAGTTTTTTTAAAAAAACAATAATCAAAAATTCAGTGTAACAGAACTGTAAAACTCTCCATAATTTTCTATTTCTATATCTGCATAAATAAACTAGTTAAAAGTACCTGAAAAAAGTGGATCTGGAATTTGTTAAAAAGCAAAGAGCCACAGCAAATTATTCATTTAGTTTATTGTCAATGTTAAAGTGGATGATGAAAATAAAATTAAAACAATGCCATCCATGAGAAATGCCATCCATGTCTGCAAACAGGTTTATTACTTGTTTACCAGGTACAAAAATAAGATATTCTTGAAAAGAGTTTATTCCATGAATGCATTCTCTGCAGTCCTCAAACCTTAGACCCTTATTGTACAAATTATTATAATTATACTTATCATTATTTCTTCAATTCAATTCAGTCTGGGAGCAGTAAAAACTGTATAGTTCAAGTCCTAACCAAGAACCTGGTTAAGGTAACGTCTGAATACATAGGCAGTTCCATGTAAGGTGGTTTTTTGCAAAATCAGAATATTCAGGTCTGATAACTTCAAAATTTCCATGTATTTTATTATTTTTCCTAGTTGTTTCTCTTCAATTCGTGCATCACCTGGTATCATCATATCATCATCATCATCTCTTATAATTTAAAAGTTTAATTTAATTTATTATTAAATATAATTTATTAATTTAATTAAAAAGTTTAATTTATTAAACTTTTGTGCAAGAATAAACAATAGACCTATTTCTGTCAATCACTTTTAGAAACAGAAAGCCACTTGAACCCTTCAAGCTACTGTGAAAAAACATAGAAATAACTCTGGCACTGTGAATAGAAATGTTCCAATCTCCACTTCTGGAATGGAGACTGCTTCATTCAAACTACTATAACAAGATGCTTATTTCCTTATGTTGAGTAGGTGCCACTAGGCAACTACTTCCATCCAGAAATTAATAAGGCAGGGATGTTCATGGATACAGTTAACAACAATTTCTACCACTCTAATCAATGGGATTAAGAATAGTTCAGTGGTTAAAGACACCTGGCTACAAAACAGAAGAATGTGAGTTCTAGTCCTGCCTTAAGACATGGAGCCAACTGGTGACTTTAGCCAGTCTTGGTCTTTCTCTCTCTCAGCACGAGGAAGAAAACATGAACAAACCATTTCTGAAAAATATTGCCGAAAAATATAGCATGGACATATCTAGTTGAAAGGACCCAAAAGAAAAAGAGAGAGAGATAGAAGGCTATTGTATCAAGAGTTTTTTTTTCCATAAATATATAACACACAATAATCAGGATTATTCCTATAAACACTGCTCCTTTCATATTATTTCACTGATTATTATAATTGCTTAATTAGATGAAGCTATGCATATTTACATAGAATGTTAGTAGATCATGTTGCCAGGTATTTTATGAAGCAGCAAAAATACTAATGTGGTAGACCAGTGTTGGTGAACATTTTTGGCACCAAGTGCCGAAACAGGAGCGTGCACGCACATGCGTGCCGGAAACCGGAAGAGCAGCTGCCTGGTGCACATGTGCATGTCAGGAAAATGATCTTCCAGTTCCTGGCACGTGCATGCGTACCAGCCACCTGGTCTTCCAGTTTCTGGCACGCATGCATGCGCGAAGACCAGCTGGCTGGTGTGCCGGAACCTGGAAGAGCAATGGGCGACGTCTCATGTGCCCGGAGAGATGGCTCTGCGTACCACTTGCCATAGGTTCACCATCATGGTGGTAGACACTTACTGGGTTATCTGCAGCCACTGTTTGATTGTTGGCAGCTCCTGATAGAATAATAATTGTTACAATAGAGTTGCAAACAAAAGAGAAAAAGAGATTCTTATGCAACGTAATCCTTTGGCAACTGAGGCTCCTGAAAGAAAATGAGCAAGAGAAAGTTAAGTTAGAGAGACAGAAATTTCTTTCCTTTGCACAGAACAGTTTCTTGTTAGCAGTTTAATTGCTAACTGGAAAGTTGCTTTGTAGTTCAAGAGCATTTGATCCTCTGAAAGAGCCCACGGTAACCCAACTGACCCTCTGAATGGAACACATTTACTTGCAGTCAGTGCTCCAAGTCTTGTGTGATAAAATATTCTACAAATGTTCATTCTACATTGTGAGTGAAAGATTGGCCATAGTCAGAGGTGGGCTGCTGCCAGTTCGGACCGGTTCAGGTGAACAGGTAGTTGTGACCATCCGCCCGGGCGCTATCCCATCCTATATCGCCGTGATTTTGAAGCCACACCCATGCATTTTCGGTGCTGGGTAAACTGGTTGTTACATTATGTGACGCCCACCTCTGGCCATAGTACCTTAATTACTCCAGGAAGCCATTAATTTGGGAGAGTTGTCCTCATTAGAAAATTAGGGTGATCAGTATCAAGACAAAAGAAAATATCAAGCTATATTCTGAAGTTGCTTTAGTATCCTGGTTTATTTTGGACTTGATCACCATTGATTTCTGGTTTGAATAGAACAAAAACAGAGGTTCTTTACCCAAAAAGAAGGAATGATTTAGTGGTATTCATGTTAAAAGATAACTACATATTTGTCTAAACATGATTGATGTGCATTAAAGAAACAATTGCAAGTATATAAACAGCATTCATTTAAAAAAAAAAGAATTAAGGCAGAAGATGAATTCTAGATGTAAGCCAAAGTTCCTAAAACAATTTACTTGGATGAGATAGAAGAGCATTACACTGAAGTATTTCAACATTTGGAATTTGGAATAGTAATACATTGTTTATATAATATAAAGAACAAAACAGAGGTCAGAGTGACTTGTGACACAGTGATATTTCTTATTGGTTAATTAGTCCTTCTCCTGATTTCTGGCATCTTGAAGGTCGTTTACCACAGCAGTTTAAATCAACTGCCACTAAGAATCAGTCATGCATATGGGCTAAACATAAATTCATATTTGACTTACAATTTGCCAGAAAAATTGACATATAAACTATATTGTACTTGCAGATTTGGTCTCTATATACCCATCCCAGTTAACAGTGGCTTCATATGTCTCTCCAATATCAAAAATTCCATAAATTCAGGCATAGACTTTGGAATCATACGATCCCAACAGTTTTCTATCAGGTAACTTCAATAATTTAATATTAGGATAATATGAATACAACTTAACAAATCCAGCTGTGAATCAGTACTCAGAATGCTAGAAGTAATATATTATTAATTACATACAGATAATGACTACTGTATAAGCTATATGGGTGAATGCAATCTATAAATGAAAATTATACTTACTTAAAATAGAAGAATATGCCAAGGGAAATAAGAAGTGAAACAATTGAAAGGCTATGGCCAATTATAGAGATATAGTACAGATTCAGAGCTGTCTGTAATAAAATGTAGAAAGAAGAATGACCATTTAAATACAGCTTAGTAAGCATTAGCCCAAACATTATTTCAAAATAATTGCTGGAGAACAAGAGTATCAAATCTAATATCTGAGAAACATTTCAACATATCTTGGTGTGGGCTAGAGCTGGTGACAACAATGTCTGAAATTGTGTTGCTATTCTAGATAGAGGCTAGTCTGATTATCTTCCAAAATCCATCTCCCTTCTTTTTCTTTAAGAATGATTGAGTTGGCAGGACATTTTCACCGGTGGCCTCTCATTCTTAAGTTCCTCTGCTTAGAATTTCTGTGGAGTTTTAAACAGGAACTCTAGTTTCTTCTGATTTTTTGATCGCTGGGGCTTTAAAAAAAACTATTTTAAAAACTACTTCCTTTTGCTACTCTTTTTAAGAAAATATGATTCTGTTTTTTATTTTATGTATTTCATTGTGGGAATATGGACAAAATGAGAATCTGAAAACAATATCTGAGCTTGGAGCCATCCTGCTCAAAATGTTCTACCAAGTTGGCTGTGAACTGACAGAAAAAAAATCGAGTACCCCAAGCATTTTGTTCTACCCTAAAAACGAAGCACATTTTCTTTTACTTCAATCTTGAAACTTCTCTTTATTTTACTGTATAATATTTTGGGAGATTTTGTCCTGATAGGTAGCATGAATTATCAGAAAGAATGTTATCAAATGATAAACTATATCAGATCTTAATTTAATTCTTTAAAATATTAATGAGCTGATTTTTTAAAACAATTATCCTGCCTTGCTTATTTGTAGTGCAGTCTCTCTGAAAACAATGAGCATTGTCTATGCTCAATAAACTTCAAGCATTGTTTTGTTAAACACGACAGCAATACTAACATGATCTCCCATGCTGCAGCTTAACAATATTTTACTTATTTTTTCTTCTACATTTTATTGACTGTACTAATTCATTCCATGTCATCCCTATTTCTTTTTACAAGTAAGCATATGTTCGGAGTATATACTGTACTAAGTATATACATACATATTGAGCTCATTTTCTAAATACTTCCAAAATGTTTTTATGAAAGCCATGTGTATTGTGGTATGGTTGAAAACAGCATAAGAAGGAAAATTTATACACTAAAGATGACATGGCAAATACGAATTTTCCACCGTGTTTTCAGGAGGGGAAATAAATAAATGCTAGCACAAATGTAAATAAGGAAATCCGATACACATGGAAAACAACAGAAAATATTTCTGAAATAAATAGATGAACAGCAAGCTTGGATTGACTTCTCTTATCTCTATCAAATATTTCTGTTTCATTGTAGCACTCACCAGCTGACCCATTAAGGTTAGGATTTTAATGTTCCATAACCAAAAGAGCTGGTAACCTTTCTGTGCCAGGAATTATAGGGAGCTCATAGGAAGGGCACAGTTAAATTTAGGCAAACATGGTTTTTTGGAGAGGGGGGATTCTAACTTTAAATAAATTTGCTAACACACCATTATGGTTATTGCTCCACATATTTTACTCTCACAACAACTCCTCTCTGGGGTAAACTATGCTGAGAAGGACTGACCCAAAGACTCCCAATGAATCTCTGTGATTGATTTTGATGAAAGCAAGGATTTTCCCACTCCTGGTCCATCACTTTCACAACTATACCACACAAGCTAGTGTGAAAACAACAATAGAAGGTGTGTGTGTGTGTGTGAGAGAGAGAGAGAGAGAGACACAGAGAGAGAGAGAGAGAAGGGGGAGAAAGAGAGAGAGAGAGAGAAGAGAGAGGTGGAAGAGAGCGAGGAAGGGAGTGGGGAGGAAGAGAGGATTTAAAGACAGACCAGTATCTATAGGAGTTAAAACCCTGTTGTAGAGTAATAAAAGTATAGAAGCAATAGTAATAGTACACTTGTAATAGAAATAGTAAAATATAGCATAGAAGTACAGGTGACTATAGAATATAGCAGTGATGGCAAACCTTTTCGGCATCGAGTGCCGAAAAGGGAGTGCAGGTGTCTGGGCCACAACCCAAAGAAGAGCTGCCCAGGGTGCATGTGCGCACCTGAAAATGAACTTCCGGTTTCAGCTATTGAACTTCCGGTTTCAGCCAGCTATTCTTCTGGGTTTCTGGCGCGCATGCACATGCGACAATCAGCTGGCCGGTGCCATGCTCATGCAGGAAAACTGAAAACCAGCTCTTCTAGTTTCCAGCACTTCTGCATGCAAAAAGGCCAGCTGATCATCACGCGTGCATGTGTGCCAGAAACCCGGAAGAAGAATGGGCGACGCCACATGTTCCAGGTGACATGGCTCTGTGTGCCACTTCGGGCACACATGCCATAGGTTCGCCATCACGGGAATATAGTATAATAATAGTAGTAGACTATCGTATGTAGAACAGTGTGTAATATAGATTTTAATGGAAATAGAGCACAGTACAAGACAATAGACATAAAAAGAAATCACTAATACATGTTTGCAGGTTTCACTTTTGTATCTTGGATATTTCTTTCAAAATAAAAATTTCCCCCAGCTCTTATAGAGAGATACAAAAATCCAACTGCATAGGGTCCAGTGCTTTTGCAGATCATTTGACCTTGAGTCAATCAAATTGAGTATAATTTTAAAAGCACCATGACAGATTCAAAGGCCATGGAGCTAGCAGCCAAATCTGGTCATTGCAGCCCTGAATAATCCACACATAGAGAGAAGTGACAGATAATGTAGCCTTGTTTGCTCTTAAAATGATTCCAGGTTGGGTGACACTTCTGGAAGTCAGTAGAATTGGCTACCCAGCTTCTCATACATCAAAAAAGCAGAGCAGAACTTGAATAGAGGATCAGATTTCAAACCAGGCTGCATGACTGATGAACCTCTGCATATATCTGCTGTCTGCCTTTGATTCTGCTGCTTAGTAGAACTTGAAAACACTACAGGATTAATTGGCCAGAATCAAAATATAGCCATGGGATGGGTAGCAAAGTGCCTGGGGGAGGGGGTCACACAAGATGTGTATTGCTTGTCCTAAATGGAAACAGTATTATTTCCGCTGCTGCTCCTAGTATTGTTGCTCCATTTTTTGCTTTTATAGAACAGGTTCTCAGATTTCTTGCACATTATTAGCCCTTCACAAACGAAGCTATTCCCCCCCCCTTCTCTGGAATGAAGTCTCTAGGGTCAGTCAAGGTCTGTATTAACCGGCCTTATAAAATTTGTAAACCAACTGCACTGTAATTCAATAGCAACTTCCTGGGATTTAAGCTGTTAGGAATCTGAACATGCTTCTCAAGCTTCAAACAAATTTTGACCAGCCATACTGTACTAAGGGCAGCTTGGCGAGTAGGCTGTCAATGGGGATTCAGAACAGCTTATTGTTAGGATTTTACATTTGATCATTGCCCGCTGTATTTATTTTCTTACCTTCTATCCTTTTTTACATAAATTTTCACAAATTGCAGCAAATCCATGACACTAGCTCTATTCTCACAGTTCATCCAGAGTGAATGGATATCCGGACAACAGAGATGGAAACACATTCAACTGAGTGTCTAGCAAACTATACATATTAACAAGTATTCACACCTCCCTGTGATTGGATAAACTTGTTTTGTTTGTTTTTACCATTTCCTACAATTGTTGTGTGTGGTCAGTCCTGATCCTAACATAAAATCTCAGTACATTGAGTTTTTTTAAATCATGGAGAAAGTAACGGTATGGCCCTCATTAGAGAAAAGACATTGGTCTTTTAGCAAGAAACAGAAAAAAAGTCAGAAGTTACTTTATTTTTTTCTTTTACGCTTTTCTTTCTAGAATTTTTATTGTTTGCACCTTTATCTCTTTTCTCTTTCTCAGCTGTTTCTCTCTTTGAACAGTTATTTTTCTTAATTTTTATCTTTATGTTTTATAGAAAAATTAATAAACTTATATTAAAAAAGAAAAATAATTCTTCATGTTTGTTCTTTCATAAAAAAGCTGCTAAAGTATCTATCTGTAATGGTCTTTCCTTCCAGCTATTTATGATCTTGATAAAGGACAATATTTCTACCTCAGGATTGAAATGAGGGGGGTCCTTGGTGCTCTCTGAGCTTGCTTGTCTTTTTGCAGACATTTCATTACCCAAACTAGGTAACACCGTCAGTGCAGTGACTAGCACTGGGTAATGAAACGTTTGCAAGTAAACAAGCAAGCTCAGAGAGCACCAAGGACACCTCCCCCCATTTATGATCTCCCTGCTTATTTTTGAAACCAATTCTATGGCACATGACATTCTGCCTGATTGGAAGTGGTAAAAAAATACATAGATATAAACACTCAAAATGCTAACAACACATCCATGTCTATTGAGAAATAGGTCTGCTTGTGAAGAAAACTATATATGAAACTTTGACTTTGGTTTTGTTGATCAAAAAGATTTGGTGTTATAGGGATGGCTAGTTATATAGTAATTTGTAAAAGCAAAAAGTGGACATTGGAGTATGTTTATCTTGTACTGTGCTAAGAAGAGTTGGAAGTCAATACCCCTCTTCTTTTTCTCTTTCCCCTTGTATCTCACCCTCCTCTTTCCTTGCTCCCCTTCCTTCCCTTAATTTCCTATTTTTTCTTCTCTTCTTTATATTTTATATAATAAAATAAAACCTTAATAAACATTAAGAGAAATAGGCCCTGCTTAATTCAATGCACCGTCTTCCAAGGCAACTTATTCTAGGATGGCAATCTAAATTAATTAACCTTACTGAAATATAATACAGTGGCAAGCGAGAAGAAGTTAACATAGTGGACATTTCACAGTTGTTAGGTTTTTAAAATCCTTTATTCTTCTGAGAATGCAATTACCTGCAATTTATAATATATTTGATGAGTGCAAAGGCTATAGTTTGTCCAAATTCTGTTACTCTCAGGGTGCACAAACCAGTGTCCATTTTCTTCACAGATCTTATAAACTTTTTCTTTCAGAGAAAAATTAAGGAGAAAAAAGTGAATTATAATTTCTGCATTCCAAAAGAGTTAACATTTCAATAAATGTAACAGCAAAAAGCATTGAAATACATATATACAGTACATATGCTCCCATCAACTTTATTCCCTTTTGGTGTAAGCAACATTATGCAGAGCATATAAAAGGAGCAATAAATAGTAAGGCAATTACATCTGAAGAACAAAATATGGAAAAGACAAGACTGCTTAAACTAATTTAAGCCACTATAATTTACTCCTATGTCCTATGTCACAATTTTTTCCCTATATATTAATTACCAAATCCATATTCTTCCTTCAATGTACAGTATTAATGTTCACTGAAAATCATCTACCTAAAAATGTACAAATTCTTAACCAATGCTTCCCTAATCTCTTCCCAAACATTTTTCATATGTGTGTGTACATAAATAACCAAGAGGATATTATACTGTATATTTTTGTATCACTCTCTGCTCAACTATTAACCACTTGCAAATATTTCATTTATTTTTATACATTCTTTACTTCCATCATATAGTGGTCTTACTATATTCAGGAAGTCCATATTCCTACAAAACATTCCATAACTCACTTTATCATACACTTTCTCTAAGTCAATAAACATTTTCTCAGTTTTCATCAATTTCAGTGATCTGTTAAACAGCAAAAATCTAATCTAGCCAACCAATTGGCAGAAAGCCTTACTAAATTCTTCAGTTTTTCTTGTTATCTCTTTCTGAATCCTTTCAATCAAAATTCTATGAAAGAGATTCTCAGAAATGCTTAACAAATTAACCCTTCTTTAGTATTTTATCTTACACTTGCTGTCTAATCCACAACTTGATGATTAGGATTTTCTAGGTAGTGATGTCAAATTGATTAGTCTGTATTTCCTGGGTCTTCTTCCTCCCCCACCTCTTATTAAAACACTGGAAGAATGATAGCTGTTCTCTAGTTTTCAGACATTTGCTCTACACTCCACTGAGTCAGCAGTTCAGAGATCACATCAACCCTGGGGTGAGCCCCAGCACTTGAATTCATTCAATGCAACCAGATGTTTTCTCAATATATCCTTGCCTATTTTAATCTGCACTCCTCTTCCATCCTCTAAATCAGGGGTGGGCAAATGTGGCCCTTTTACGACCTGTGGACTTCAACTACCAGAATTCCTGAGGCAGCCAAGCTGGCTCAGGAATTCTGGTAGTTGAAGTCCACAGGTCGTAAAAGGGCCATATTTGCCCCCCCTGCCCTAAATCCATAAATCACCAAGAACTGTTCTTTAACTTTGTAGCAATAAAATATGCATTTAAACAGGTTTAAATGTACATAATTAAATGATGGATTATAATCAATGCAACTTCTTAAATGAAATAGAAGCTCTCCTTAATAGCAAAATAAGCTTCGTTAATTGCTTGAAATACCCTGCTTAAATGTTTGACTTCGTAATTTAGCTCTGAGTTTAGATGAAGTGAGACCACAAGCAGCAAGTTGCAAATTTATCTATGGATACTTGTTCTGTACATGCAAATGCCAAAATATTTCAAGAGATTTGGAACAGTTTGATTTTCCTAATTATTTGAGACATCTTTGATCAAATGTCTGTCTGGAACATAAATCTGGTGGTACTTCAAAATACAAAGAAGACAAAATCTCAAATCCATAATGTTGTTCTTGCATACACAACGTATGACCTATCAGGCTAGGCAGTCTAGTAGCCAAGTATGAAAACAATCCTGGAGTCTGATTAAATTCCTATCTTTGCTTCCTGCCTGGAACTATTCTTTCCAGAACTTCACAAACATTTAATGGGCCACAGTATAATTTCTGTAGGCCTTGTTTGTGACACATGATACCAAGTGCATTTGAAATAATAAGAATCCTGTACTAGAAAAAGCTTGCTTTCAAATTATTTAAAGATTTGTCATAAAGTTGAATTTGCATAATTCTACCCAAATTCATAGCACTCAGAAAATATTTTTACTGGCTCTCTCAAGTAGACATACAGTACTGAAGTCTTAATCCTTACCTGAAGGGTCAAAGTCCTGAAAGTAGTCTGGACAGTTTTGATCCACAGTTTGTCCTGCCGGAGTACTATCCCAGCATAACCAACCATCCCATGTTCTGTTGCAATGTGGACCTACAAAGTGAAGAGGCATTGTTTGAAGCATTTTGTCCTAATTTACCAGGGCTGGGTACATTTTTTTTCTGTACACACACACACAAAATCCTTTCCTTGCAAGGAAGCAAACCTTTGGATCCAATCCAAATTCCTTATGATTGACATATGTAGTATTTGCTTCCAAAGAGGCTTCCATACCAGCCTTGGTTATATAACTCCTTCCTACCAAGAGAAAAAACACCATCCATTATTCTTGCGTTGGGTTCTTTCTTACAACTTGTTGGATGTTTACATCTTTCTAAACTTTGCCATTTTGAGTTCTAAAACTGTCACTTAAATCTTGGCTATTAAAAATACTGCGCTTGAACAGAAAACAACAGAAAGGTTTAACGATGTTGTTCACCATCACGCTCTTTTATCCTGTAACTGTTATGCTACAATTTTGCAAGCACCTTGCCTGGAAACACAACTGTTTTCCTGTAAATTTCCCCAAACAAAATAAACCAACTGAAGCAGGGAAAGGGAAGCAAATCTGTCTCACCCTGACAACCTCTGAACACTTCCTTTGCATGCTGAAATCAGTGTTTCACCTTCTGAACTTGTGCAGGTTTCTTAGCTGCAGATATCACTAGGACATCTATCACTTTAATCTTGAGAGCGGGGAGGGAAGCTTCTAAATATTTTTGTCTGAAACCTGGCAGGTTCCACCTGGTTTGTATTTGTATTTGTATTTATTAGATTTATATACCGCCCTTCTCCCGAAGGACTCAGGGAAGTGAACAGCCAAATAAAACACATAACAATATATAAAATTAAAAAAAAAACAATTTAAAACATATTAAATGAATTTGGCCCTTACGCATTAAAACACCCCCTTTTTTAAAAACAAATTAAAATTAGCAATTAAAAGAGTTAGGCCAGCCCAGCTTGTTGGAATAAAAAAGTATTGAGGGTGCGGTGGAAAGTGCATACATCCGGAATCCTCCGTATCTCCGGAGGGAGTTTGTTCCAAAGGGCAGGTGCCCCCACAGAGAAGGCTCTCCCCCTGGGGGCCGCCAGCCAACACTCTTTGACTGACGGCACCCTGAGGAGCCCCTCTCTATGGGAGCGTACTGGCCAGTGGGAGGCTATCGGTGGCAGAAGGCGGTCTCGTAAATGCCCAGGTCCTAAGCCATGGAGCGCTCTAAAGGTGGTAACCAATACTTGAAGCGCACCCGGAAGACCACCGGTAGCCAATGCAGCTCGCGCAGAAGAGGTGTTACATGGGAGCACCACATTGCTCCCATAACCACCTGCGCAGCTACATTCTGGACCAGTTGAAGCCTCCGGGTGCTCTTCAAGGGGAGCCCCATGTAGAGAGCATTACAGTAGTCCAGGCGAGAAGTGACGAGGGCATGAGTGACCGTGCATAAGGAGTCCTGATCCAGAAAGGGACGCAACTGGCGAATCAGGTGGACCTGATAAAAAGTCCCCCTGGCCACAGCCGTCAGATGTTCTTCCAGAGACAGCCGTGTATCCAGGAGGACACCCTGGTTACCATGAAAAACCAGCTGGGTGATATTGTGCCAGTCCCAGTTTCTCAGCCCAACTCATTTCATAGGATTGTTGTTAAGGGGAAAATAGGAGGAGGAAGGAGTATTAGATGTGTTGGCTGCCTTGAGTTATTTATAAACATAGAATAAACAAACAAACAAACAAACACCATATATTTCCACCAATTCTGTCAAAAAAAAGAAAAGAAAAAGGTAACAGATGTTTGTGGATCTCTAGTAATGATCCATTGCATGGAAATCCCATTTCTAAATGAATCCCATTTCTGAGACTGGAAGCTTCTGAACTGGTCCAAGCAAATCACCCTGCTTTCAAAACCACAAAATTAGGGTCAGAATGTTTCCTTTTTTTTTTTTTAATTCTTTGCAGAAAAAATTCTGTGCAGTATATTTCTTTTGCTTCTCTAGTGCCCTAGGATTTATACTGATGGTATTTTTGAACTTTATTCTGGGGAGATGATAGAAAGAGCTGTGGCTGGCCATTGTTGCTGTGATTGCTTGCACACCTCTCCGTCTGCTTAAGGCCTCCCTTGCTGCCTGCCTTAAATAACAGCTGTTGTGAAATGAGTTTGTTTAGGATGTTTTTCTTGGAATTTAGGAAGTATGAGAAGGGAAGCTACTGCCATTAGTTTATTCTGACACACTTGCCTTCATCTCTTGCCCATTTTGTAAAAAAAAGAAAGAAAGAAACCTTAATGCAAATCTCCTGATTTTTACTAAACAGTCCTCCTCCCCATTTTTAAAAGCCTTTCTTTTGCTAAAATAATGAGAATGGTTTAAAACTATTCAAGGTTTGTTGTACATTAATAATTTGACTTCTGCAGTGTAAATAAAGCTGCTCTTTATTACAATGCTGAATAAGATTTTCATTCAACTTACCTGTTTTCATAACAGATAAGTTACAATTATTTATCACTGCCTATCAAATCAATGTGTGCCTTTAACTACAGTATCTCAGCAGCAAAATATTTTTCAACAAACATCTCTATTCATTAATTTATCTGTAATGTATTGATTCCTTTTCACAACCCAAAGCCAGAGTTACATGCAAAAGATAAACCAACAAACCAAATAGTTGTTGCACTTATTATCACATTCAAAATAAACTCAAGATTCAATTAAATTAAACAGTGTTAAATAAGAATACCCTGGAGTGCCTTACTGAAAATTTTTATTGGAACATTTGAGTTTCCAGTGCTTTCTGTAAACAACTTTAAATGATCAAATCTGTTTCTTTAGACAGGAAAAAACCAGAATCGAAAGCTGTTATACTTTCAAGTATTAAATTATTTCCAAGGGGGATGCAATAAGAACAGTATTAGGTAAAAAACATTTTTAAATTATATTTGCATGAATTAACAGATGGAATGCTTTAGTTAGGGAAAATAACATAAGATCAAAATATATTGATATACATTGTTTACCCTCATATTCTTCAGTAGTTTGCATAATTTTCTGATAACATTCAAATTGTGCTGTCATGATTTTATTATTAGTTACACCTAGTATTGTTTGATGGTCTGTATGGTTCTTAGTTCCCATTTCACTGGACCAATTTCCTTCTTTTTCATCTGGAACAGCTGTGACAAAAGCCTGGACAGATAATGAGAAAAACTAGATTGTCACAGTTGCCAAAATAACTGCAAACATTGTACAGAGTGTTAATTGAATTGGATGAATTAATGCAACCCATTTTGAAGTATGTAATACGGTGCACACCAAGTAATTGGGCAGAAGAGCATTAAAGAGATTCACAATTTTTAATACACATTATTTTGTGAATCTATTACCTTGATGCTCCCTAAAAAACAAATTCCTCTGAATATCTCTTTAAAGCAGGGGTGAAATGTAAAATTTGTTACTACCGGTTCTGTGACCGTGGCTTGGTGGTGGTGGTGGTGGTGGTGGTAATGTGACTGGGTGGGCATGGGCAACTTTTTTTTTTTTTTTAAACTTTTCAAAGCATTTTTTCTGCAAATGCAAAAAAATGCTTTGAAAAGCTTCTGCCAATCAGCCAACACAGCTGGGATTGTCAGAGGCTTTTCAAAACATTTTTTTACCACCTCTTCCGCTGAAGAGGTTGCAGAAAAAAATGCTTTAAAAGCCTCTCTGACGATCCCAGCTGAGTTGCCTGATTGTCAGATAGGTTTTTTAAAAAATATCTGACGATCAGGCAACTCAGCTGGGATCATCAGAGAGACTTTTAAAAAAATGCTTTGAAAAGCCTCTGACGATCCCAGCTGTGTTGCCTGATCAGCAGAGGCTTTTCAAAGCATTTCTTTTACCACCTCTTCCCCTGGAGAGGTTGCAGAAAAAAATGCTTTGAAAAGCCTCTGACGATCCCAGCTGAGCCGCGCGATCATCAGAGGCTTTTTTTTTTACTTTTAAAAGCATTTTTTTGGTGGAAGAGGTTGTAGAAAAAATGCTTTTAAAAGTTAAAAAAAAAAAGCCTCTGATGATCGTGTGGCTCAGCTGGGCATGGGGGGGGGGGCAGGGATTTTTGCTACCGGTTCTCTGAACCACCCGCTGCCATCGCGATCCGGTCTGAACCGGGAGCATTTCATCCCTGCTTTAAAGGTACAGTCTCAATCTCTCCCTCACCCTCTCTCTTTCTCTCTCAACAAAAATATCTCCATGTATAACTGTCCAAAATGTGTTGAGTTTCAGGCACCTCAGCCTAATTTTGTAAATGACTTAAATTAGTTATGTGGGAATGGAGCCTGCTTTCACGGTGCTTCAAAAGCCTCTTTCTCCAAACTGTGCAATTTTGAGAAGGCAGCTCTTGAAAGATCATGAGAAAGGAGGCTGCTTGGCATGAAGTGGTGTCAGTAAGAAGGTCACACTTCACATACTCTGGATCCTTACCACCATGGCATTTTACACTACTTACCCGGAACTCTGTCCACTTATCCACGAGACTGCTTAATAACTGCATCCAGGACTGCTGAAATCATTGATTATTGAAATGGTCATGTGACATCTTGCTTAATGACTGCTTCACTCAGCAACCAATATTCCACTTCACTCAACAGCCCCAATTGCGGTTGTAAGTCGAGGACTACAGTACCTCTATGATTGATATGTACACTCTTTTGTAGCATATTTAATAATTACAACCTTTTGTAATAAATTTGTTCTTTTCACTTCTGTGTTCCACTTGACCTGTAAATCATCCTGCTGACACCACTGCTGCTTTAAGATCCCCTGCGCACAAATATTCTGATATTGTTATTTTGCCATTCAGAGTGGTTTTCTGTTACCTCTACAAAAGCCTGACAAGTTTCAGAAAGGTGATTATGATACCTTTTCACAAACTATAAAACTCCAGTTCTTGTCTTGGCTAACATTCTGACTGGAGAAGTGTCCCAATGAACAATGAATATCTTGACTTTGACTTGTCTGTAGCAGGGGAATGTAGGCATTATTTTGGATTTTGCAAATTTAACATAAATCTTATTATTTATCAATATAGTTTTAGTAAAAGTATTGAGATTTATATTATTTGTACGTGTCTGCTTATCGTAGCTCTGACACCTGGAGTTGTAGTCTCCAAGTAAGAATCCTAAATTCCTTTCAGTTGAGACAGCTGAAAGGAAAAACTGCTGTTATTTCCTGCAAAGGTTTTTCTATTGCATTTGTTTCCATCTTTTCTTCTGCCAGCCAAACAAACTGCTACTGGTTGTAAAAAAAAAATCCTGGGGAGTTGAAATGCCACAGATTGTCCAGCATATGTGGTCATATGATTGTGATTTTTACAAGCTTCCCTGCTGGCTTCTGAAAAGCAAAGTTAACGAGGAAACTGGCAGAAAGTCAGAAGTTATGATTATGTCAGGTCCTCACTTAATTATCCACAGGATTCTTGCTTAACAATGGTAACTGGGGATTGCTGGAAATGCTATTGCTAAATGGTGTGGTCACATGATGTCATGCTTTATAACCACATTGCTTAATGATAGAAATTCCAGTCTCAATTGCCATTATTAAGTGAGGACTACCTGTACTGGCAGAATTCAGAAATCATAAGCCATAGTATGATTTATTTGTTTTTAGTTTAGCATGAAATATCAAAGCAGCCACTGTGGTTTGTAACCCATAATTAATGGCACAGTATGTTATGGAAACCCAGTCAACTGGGTATTATTTAATAAAACATGGTTAAAACATGGAATAGCATGATGCCTATATAATGAGGCATTTAGAATGCAAGACAAGCAAGTGGAAGCATGCATGTCATCATCATCATCATCATTGTAACATAATGTTGTGTCTCAAATGTCATGTAATGTAATTGAGACCTTGGAATGATAACATTATTGCATATGTGCTCTCAGGAACAACTCCAAGAACAATGCTTGTTAATGTTACAGACATGGTTGATTTATACTATGTCTCATTAAATTAGAATTCTACAGATATGCTAAGCTACAACCCTCAAAATTCTCATCCAGAAGTCTTTGAGTGCTATCCCATCTGGAAGGCACCAGGTTGAGAAAGGCTGATGACAAGTAGATCTTCAAAATTGATTTCTTTCAAACAGAAGTCTTCCTCAAGAAGTCAAAACTGAGACTATCCACACAAAGGACATGTGCTATACACAGGGCCGGATTTTCCTATAGGCTAACTAGGCTTCAGCCTAGGGCCTCAAGATCAAGAGGGGCCTACATTCCTTACATTCAAATTGTTAGCAAAATTAAAATTACACTTTCACTATAGGTGAAAGGGCCTCATAAGTGGAATAGCCTAGGGCCTCTTTTCATCTAAATCCGGCCCTGGCTATACAACATAATTTGTGCTCTGTTTGATGTTCTGATCATAACCACTGGGTGCAATGGTGGCACAGTGGTTAGAAGGCAGTATTGCAGGCTAACTCACTGCTCACTGCCAGGAGTTTGATCCTCTTGGGCTCAAAATTGACTCAGGCTTCCATCCTTCTGAGGTCGATAAAATGAGGACGCAGATTTTTTAAATTGCTTTTATTATGCATTGTCCTTTGTTATACACAATGTTTCCATTTTTGCAACGGCAGTGTACTTGTCTGTATCAAATCTCTTTTAAATACATATAATTTTATACAAACCATAATTATAACCATTTTTCTCGTAATACATACAATGTAATCTTCCCTACTAATCACCCAATACAATTTAATCTATAATCAAGTATAATCCTGTGCTTATGGTATTATTGTTTATATGCATAATTACTTTTATTTTATTGATCCTCCTTAATTATTAATTCTGCTTCTATTTTCTAACCGAATAGGTCCCAAGTTAAATAGTACTCTGTTTTAAAAAAAAAACAAAAAAAGGAGGACTCAGATTGTTGGGGTTAAAATGCTAACTCTGTAAACCATTTAGAGAGGGCTGTAAAAAACTGTGAAGCGGTATGTAAATCTAAGTGCTATCGCTATTGCAAACTTGGGTCTCTCCAATTACCTCCTGCTAGATTTGTAGCTAAGGCGGTTGACCAAAGGATCCGTTATATTGAACAAACAAATTACCCTGCAAAGATAATGTATATACCTGAATGTTGATACTTTGTACTTTACAGATATGTATTTTATTACTGTATTTTTCTTGCATCTATTTTACCCTGGAATTATCCCATATTTTATTTTTGTTTTATATTTGATATCATCATATTTGCAATAGCACTTAGACTTATATACTGCTTCACAGTGCTTTGCAGCCCTCTCTAAGTGGTTTACAGAGTCAGCATATTGGCCCCAACAATCTGAATCCTCAGATTTTACCGACCTCAGAAGGCGGGAAGGCTGAGTCAATCTGGAGCCTGGTGAGGATCAAAGAGAATCAAATCACTAATTCTAATCACTGCACCACCACTAATCAATCAATAAACTATCTATCCAGCTACCTAGCTAACAGCAAGCAAAATTTAAGAGCAACTTCCATTCATGTATACACACTATTATATAAACATCTGCAGATGTGCATGTAGAGGGAACAGACTCACCAATGTCAGAGCTAAGAGAGGCAACAGATGTACAGTCCAACCAGCTTCCATCACTAAATGTAGCTTTACAATTCAGCAAAAAACTGTAGATGAAAAAAACAAAACAAGCTATAAACATCTTAAAATGTTACGGTTATGATCCTAAACTCATTCACTGGGGAAATATCCCATTGAACATAATCTGGTTTACCCCTCAGTAGTCATCTATAAGATTACTGTATGACTCAGCTCTCAGTGGGAGGGCTGAAGTTTGCACTTAACTTTCCCAGTTCAGCCAGTGAAACTTAAAAGCATCCAATGTTGGCCGAGTTCCCGAGTGTTTATTAAACAGAATTAAAATAACAGTAGCAAACTGCAGAAGACACGTCACTTTGTCTTAACCCTCAGGGAAAACAAATCAACTGAAAAAGACTGGCCAATTTGTCTGTGTTGTTTCCTTTTGTTTGGGAAGCTTGGGAAAAAATGGAAATAAGAAAGATGGGTCAATAAAGGGGAGGTCTCAATGCTCCTGTAATATGGCCTCTAAAATCATAATGTCAGAATATTCCAATATGGCAACTCAGCTCTAGTTTTGGTCTTCATTTCTCACACTCCCACCAATGTTAGCTATGGGAATTTGCAGGCGTTTGTAGCCGCATTAAATTTACTTCAATTACTGTAACCAGTAAAAGGCACATATAGAAAGCGTAGGGGGGAAAAAGTCAGAAGAGAACAATTTTTGAACTGCTACATAATATATCCGCTGGGAGTGTTTCTTATTTTTTTCTTTTATTCATAATAAATAGTATGAAATAAGAAAGCAGTTCAGGGAAATTCTATCAATAGATGCCTAGTTTCCTTTACATTTCTTTTAAAGCCTAGGAAACAAGGATAATCCAACCCAATATAACATCTTGATCAGTGATGGGTTGCTCCCAGTTCGCAAGAACTGGTAGTAAAAAAAAATTAGTAGTTCGGAGAACCGGAGAACCGGTAATAACATTGGCTGGCCACACCCCCGAACTGGTCCCTGGCCCGGTCGCCGCTCGCTTACCCCGCCCACCTCATCAGAGCCTTTTTTTTACTTTTAAAAGCATTTTTTCTACAAATTTCTCTTTGGCTGAAAAAATGCTTTTAAAAGTTAAAAAAAAAGCATCTGATGATCGTGCGGCTCAGCTGGGATTTCAGAGACTTTTAAAAGCATTTTTTCTACAACCTCTTCTGCTGAAGAGGTTGTAGGAAAAAAATGCCTTTAAAAGCCTCTGGCGATCCCAGCTGACTTGCCTGATCGTCAGAAGTTTCTAAAAGCATTTTTTTCTGCAACCTCTTAAGGTTGTAGAAAAAAATGCTTTTAAAAGTAAAAAAAAAAAAAAAAAGTTGGCCACGCCCACCCAGTCACATTACGCCTACAAGCCATGCCCACAAAATAAGCCACGCCCACAGAACCAGTAGTAAAAAAAATTAGAATCCATCCCTGATCTGGATTCATATTTTGTTAGCTAGTATTTTGTTCTACTTCCAACTATCTACTGTAGAGGCAACTATTGTAAACACAGCTCTTTTATACATTAAGAAATTTGCACTTAAGAATTGTTCTTTAGAGAATTAAATACTGTTCACATTCAAGAGCCTTGGTACTACAGTGGTTTAAAGCACCCTGTTATTAACACAGCTGCCTGCAATTTACTGCTGGTTCGAATCTCTCCAAGGCTCAAGGTTGACTCAGCCTTCCATCCTTTCTAAGGTAGGTTAAATGAGGACCCAGTTTGTGGGGGCAATAAGCTGACTTTGTATAAATATACAAAAGTATGAAGGCTATTGCTTAACGCACTGTAAGCCGCCCTGAGTCTCCGGAGAAGGGCGGCATATAAATCAAATTAAAAAAAAAAAAATTAATCTTATAGGTCAAAAACAATTAACACAATAATTAAATATAATTAACAATAAAAAAAGGAAAACAGTGACACAGTCTCTATCAATTAAGTGATAGTGACAATAGCCTCCATTTAATTGGATAACAAGTTGTTATTCTCCATCACAAAAAATATTGATGTCCTCATTCATTCTTCTACTTTTAATATATTATCTACAGCAGGAGTCTCCAACCTTGACAACTTTATGACTTGTGGACTTCAATTCCCAGAATTCCTCAGCCAGCATGTGCTGGCTGAGGAATTCTGGGAGTTAAAGTCCACAAGTCATAAAGTTGCCAAGATTGGAGACCCCTGGTCTACAGTATTTCTTCTCATTCAAGTCTCCCGTGTTTGTTTTTACAGTCTATATAATGCATCTTCATAAAAATCACTTTTACCCCCTCTTCCTTTCCTCTTTATTCTTCCCCAGTATGCCACAATATTATCATGTCCCATACTCAACCATTCATAACAAATATGATCTCCAGCAATGTTGATTTTCCCCATTCATTTGAACAGAATTTTCTCCTCTGCTACCTGTCGCTTTGATATTTTCTCTTTTAACATCAGACTTAAAATGGCTTGATCTGACTCAGCACATTATACATTCTATCTTTTATGGTTAAAATTTTAAATGAATATGAAATTGCATGAAAGTACTTTTGCTTTGTTTATCTCAGGTACTGGAAAAACTAATTTATTTATTTTTGTATTAAACAGATTTACATAGATGCCTCGGTACCAAAGGAACTTGGGGTGGCAAAGATAAAAGATAAAAATACAAACAAATTATAACAAAAACAGTGATGATAGAGCTTATTCTCCTGTGTTCTTTTTTTTGTATCTCAGAACTATTTGACTGATCCTTGAAAGGATACCAGTCAGAATAGAACACTTAGTAAGATTCATCAAGGCACTTCCTTCCTTCCTTTGATCACTCAAAATAGGAAGAAATATTACCAACAACGATATGGTGCTTGTATTAGCACGATACTCATAATTTTATATGCCACATTGGTAACTGGTAATATAAAAATATCCCTGCACTGTGGAAACCTAAATACCTACATATATTTAACTCATGTAGCATTTTCTCATGTATTCGATTAATCTTCAGATTTTTTTGCCAACAGTCATCACCTGCATGAGATTTATGTCAATAAACAAACAGTTGGATACTCTTTCTTTCTTTCTTTCTTTCTCAAACAGACAAGATAATTCATAACAGAATAGAGATGATGTAATTTTGGTATGATTTGGTAAATGTCCTATGCATGATTACTTAATCTTAATAGCAATAGCACTTAGACTTATATACTGCTTCACAGTGCTTTTTACAGCCCTCTCTAAGCGGTTTACAGAGTCAGCATATTGGCCCCAACAATCTGGGTCCTCATTTTTACCAACCTCAGAAGGATGTAAGGCTGAGTCAACCTTGAACCTGGTGAGATTCAAACTGCCATATTGTAGGCAGCCAGCAGTCAGCAGACGTAGCCTGCAGTACTGCACTCTAACCACTGCGCCACCACGGCTCTATAAATAGAATTTATAGAGTAAATTCTAGTAGTAAGTAGTAAATAAAATTTACTACCCAATAAATGTGCAACAATATCAATTTTATTGTCTGTCTAATGTCCTTAACTAACTATTACAAAACTCTGACCTTTTAATAAATGAATTTATATTACTCTAAAACCAATTACACACCTATTATATAATCATAACAAGAAGCTTGACTGATGCTTAGGGGCAAATGTTAATTGTAAAATACTTGGGTATTTCTTTGATGCAAATTGGTTTTTTTTTCTTCAAAGTTAGCGAATTGCTATGCTACTCAAAACACTTCATAATCTCCATTTCATTCCATTTAAATGTACTTTGAAATATTATAAATGTTCAATAGAGTTTACTTTAACTTTGCTGATCTTTGTTGAGTTCTCAGAAATCTTAGCAACTCACAACAATAAAACCAATAAATAAAACAATCATAGCAAAAACAGAGAAACAATAAAACAAAAAACCCTGCACTTCAATTATCCTCTTTGAGATGCCCACCACAGCCTTAGCTGTTCTCCTTTCATAACATCTGCCTATACAATCCTATTCCAGCATTATTCACAATCCTGTTGAGAATTTTCCACTTCACTGAAGAACCTGCTGTGCTTTGTTAGCTGACTATCTGAAAATACAATCTTAGATGTGCTCACAGTGGTTAAAATGCAAATAGCAGAACTCTGGAGTAAAAGAGTAAATAATGCCACTTCCTCTTCAGTTCAGACTCTGAAAGGTGGATATGAACAACGTGGGATATAATAGTATGATGCCCTGCTACCAACTGGTGATAATGTAACTTATCACCTATCCCAGTGCTAGCGAACCTTTTTGGCACAGAGTGCCGAAATGGGAGCATGCATGTGTGTGCCGGAAATCGAAAGAGCAGCCGCCCTGAGCACATGCACGTGCTGGGAAGATGATCTTCTGGTTTCCGGCCCACGTGAATGCGCACCAGCCACCTGGTCTTCCAGTTTCTGGCATACATGCACATGTGAAGACCAGCTGGCTGGTACGCAGGCATGCACCAGAAACCAGAAGCATCATCTTCCCAGCGCGTGCATGCGCACCAAGCGGCTGCTCTTCCGGATTCCAGCGCTACCGCACATGTGAAGACCAGTTGGCCAGTGCACTGTAACCCGGAAGAGCAACAGGTGATGGCTTGTGTGCCCGGAGAGATGGCTCTGTGTGCCACTTCCGGCACGCGTGCCATGGGTTCACCATCATGGACCTATCTTATGGAAATATCTTACATCTGTAATATAATTTAGATGGAGGTGTGCAAAGCAGGGGCGGGTTTCAAAACCTGTCGCTACTGGCTCGCTTGTGGGCACACGCACATGCATAATGCTTCTGCGCATGTGCAGAAGCATCCGGGTGAATGGGCGGAGCCTCACACCACCGCCGCTACCAGTTCACGTTGTTGAATATTCAAATACAGTCAGTCCCTAGTGGCCAAGTTAGTTACTACCTATTCTCTGATTGGTTGGAAGATGACAGCTCCGGGTATAAAAGGGAGCTGTCAAGCGCGGGAGTTTTGGCATGTTATGTATATTGAAGAGAGTTGAATAAACATTACTGTTGCTGTTCCCGTTCGCCTCAGAATCGTTCATCTTCGGCCGGAACATATTAGTGGCGACGAGGATGGGATTTGCCGGCTGGAGGCAGTGAAAAGAGGAAGTGAGGCTTTCCGAGGTTTTGAAGTGCCCGGCGGTAACGGGGAGACAGAGAGTTGACACTCGAATAAGAGGGGGTGGAGAATGGCGTCCTCACACAACTTTGCCCCATTTAACCCCTCGATGGAATCGTGGGAGGCGTTTGTAGCCAGATTTGACTGCTTCCTGGTAGCAAATGATTACAGGGAGTTGTCTAGCGAGAGGAAGCGAGCCTATTTTTTAAGCTTCTGTGGCTCAGAAATGTTTGAAACGGCTATGACCCTCATGGCTCCACAATCAATTCATGCGGGGACATGGGAAGAGTTCATGTCAAAATTAAAAAAACACTACGCTCCAGCTCCATCACGCATCGCTCGCCGCCAACATTTCTACCATCGGGATCAGGCTGAGGGGGAGTCAATTAGTCACTACGTTGCGGCGCTACAAAAATTGGCCAGACACTGCCAATTTGTGGACTTGGACGATTATTTGTTGGACAGATTAGTCAGTGGGGTGAGAGACGAGCACCTTAAAAGACGACTCATTGCCAAGCCTGAGTTATCCTTTCAAGAAGCCCTGGATGAAGCGTGTGCCGCGGAGCTAGCTGCTCTATCCCTAGCTGACTTGCCCCGGGGACATCAGACCGCCAAGCCTAAAGGCGAGCCCATTAACTACAATGCGGCTGAGGGGAGCGATGAATACGATTCCAGTGTGGAGCCCGAGGTGGATCAAATTAGAGATGCGCAGCGCCCTGCTGGGCATGCCAGGCAGCCGAGGGGAAACTGCAGTTGCTGTGGGGGTAGTCACTCTAGTAATACTTGCCGATTGAAAGACGTGGTCTGTCGCAGATGTGCTCGCCGGGGCCATATTGCGAGGGTGTGCAGAGCGCCTAGACCTGCGGAGATGCCCCCGCCCCCCCCAGGGCCAGTCGTCGAGTTCCTGGCAGAAGAGCAGCCGATCCGGGCGGTCGCCCTTCCTGGAATCGAGAGCAAGGGGGAATTTAAATGGTACATCTGGATCCACCTGGGGCTGCCTATCGCAAGATTAAAGTGACAGTATATATCGAGGGCCAGCCCTGCATGATGGAGGTGGACACTGGCTCCGCCCATCCTATCGTGTCCTGGAGCACTGTCAAAAGACTGGTACCACAGATGGCCAAGAGCCGTCTTTCCCCTTGTCACTTACAGTTGAAAGATTTTCAAGGAAAACCAATAGCCGTCGTGGGGTGTGGCCGTTTCTGTGTTAATTTTAAGAACTTTTCTGGCCGCCTGCCTCTAATTGTCGTGGAAGCTCCGTTGCCCAGTTTGCTGGGATTAAACTGGTTCCAGGCGTTGGGGCTCACTTTGCAAGGGGTGCATGCCATCCGCTCATCTGAATTGGACATGCTAATCCAGGAATTTCCATCCGTTTCGATGGCAAGTTAGGGTGTTATACCGGGCCCCCGGTGTCGTTTAGCCTTGACCCCAGGATTACCCCTCGGAGATTGAAACCACGCAGAGTGCCTTTCGCATTACAGGCAAGGGTGGATGCAGCATTGGATAAGTTGATCTCACAAGGGGTTTTAGAACCGGTGGAATTTGCACGGTGGGAGACACCTATTGTGACGCCCATTAAAGCGGATGGCTCGATCCGCATATGCGCAGACTACCGGGCGACCTTAAATAAGGCTCTCTTGGGACACGCCTATCCTGTCCCCGTTGTGCAGCATCTGCTGCACTCCTTGGGCCGGGGTTCAATTTTCGCCAAATTGGACCTGGCCCAAGCATACCAGCAATTACGGGTGGATGACCAGACTGCGGAGGCCCAGACAATTGTGACACACCGGGGGGCGTTCCGATGTCGTCGTCTGCAATTTGGAGTTAGTGTAGCCCCGGGGATATTCCAGAGCCTGATGGAGAGGTTATTGCACGGGATCCCCGGTGTCATGCCATATTTTGATGACGTCCTTATCTCAGCGAGCAGCACGTCTGAATTGAGGGATAGGCTTCGTTGGGTCCTTCGTAAATTTAGCAACGCCGGGCTCAAAGTGAACAAAGACAAGTGCCAATTTGCAGTGCGGCAGGTAGAGTTCTTGGGGTTTTTGAACGATGGCGCCGGGATTCACCCGACGGCTGCCAAGACGTCCGCTATCTTGGATGCACCAGCCCCTCGCGGTAAAGCCGACCTGCAAGCATTTCTGGGGTTGTTAAATTTCTATGCGGTTTTTCTGCCACATAAGGCAACGGTCGCAGAGCCCCTACACCGCCTTTTGGACCGTGGGGCTGTTTGGCGGTGGGGAGCAAAGGAAGTTGCGGCGTTCCATGCTGTAAAACGTCTCTTAACATCTAACGCCATCCTCCAACAGTTTTCGCCTCACCTCCCACTTACTCTGGCATGTGACGCTTCCCCTTATGGGGTGGGGGCAGTTTTGAGCCATAAGTTCCCCTCTGGCCGGGAACTGCCCATTGCCTATTTTTCCAGGACCTTAGCTCCTGCTGAGCGTAATTACTCACAGTTAGATAAGGAAGCATTGGCTCTAGTGGCAGGGGTCAAACGCTTCCACCATTACTTATATGGTCGTTCCTTTGTATTATACACCGATCATAAGCCCCTTCTAGGAATTCTGGCGGGTGACCGGCAAGCTCCACAAATTATGTCACCCCGCATGACTCGCTACTCCATGTTCCTGGCTGCATACACGTACCAATTGGTTCACCGCCCCGGCCGGGACATTGCTCACGCTGATGCTTTGAGCCGCTGCCCCATTCCAGCTCTGCTCGCTGACCCTGTTCCTGTATCCTCGGTGTTCCTGATTGCTGATTCGTCGCTGCCAGTCACAGCGTCGGACGTCGCTCGTCTCTCCGCCAAAGACAGAGTCCTAGCCCAGGTTTTGGATTGGATGGCTAGGGGTTGGCCGCAAGGACCGCTCGCCCAGGAATTTCAGCCCTACTTTACGAGAAGGCTCAAGTTGTCCACGCAAGCCGGATGCCTGTTGTGGGGTCATAGAGTCGTGATTCCGCCCCCTCTACGACAATCCTTATTACAAGAATTACATCGGGGTCACCTGGGGGTGGTGCGCATGAAGGCATTGGGTCGTTGTTACATGTGGTGGCCACAATTGGATAAGAATGTCACTGACTGGGTTTCAGCCTGCTCACAGTGCCAGGCAGCGCTACCTATGCCGGCCAAGGAGCTGCCTCGGGAGTGGGAGGATCCCGGGGCCCCGTGGTCTAGGTTACATATTGATCTAGCTGGCCCTATACAGGGACAGTCCCTGCTGGTGGTAGCAGATGCCTTTTCTAAGTGGGTGGAGGTGTTACCCATACGTTCCACCACATCGGAGACCATTGTTCGGGCACTAGGCCGACTATTTATCACCCATGGGTTACCAGATATGATAATGTCCGACAACGGTGCCCAATTTACATCTACTGAGTTCGAGGCATTCCTGGCGCACCGGGGGATACGGCATTGTCTAATTTCGCCGTTCCACCCAGCTAGTAATGGTTTTGCGGAACGCGCCGTGAAATCCACTAAGGATGCACTTAAGAAGCTGGGTCACGGGAGTTGGAGTGAGCGAATAGAAGAATACTTAATGGTTCAGCATACGACTCCCTGTCAACTTACAAATAAAAGCCCTGCCGAGCTCTTAATGGGCCGCAAATTACGCACCCTGTTAGACAGAATACACCCCTCTTATTACCCAAGCAAGCCTTTGGATTCACGCAGTAGATACCAACCATTCCTAGTGGGAGACATGGTTTACGCCCGTAATTATGGGGGTCAGCCATTATGGCTGGCTGGAACGGTCGTAGGAGTAGTGGGGCCGCGTTCCTACCAAGTTGAGGTGGATAACGGGAGGATTTGGAAGCGTCATAAAGACCAACTGCGGGCTAGGAGGGTGTTAATTCCCCAGCAGGACAGCAGGGAGGACATGAGCGAACAGCCTTCAAGGCTGGCCGCGGCCAGAGCAGAAACCCCAATCCCGTCCGATACACCAGCGGACGACGTACCTGTCGATGGGGACCAACTGGGGGAGGCCGGTCCCGGGCAGTCCGGTAAATCTAGCGAGAGTAGCAATTCAAATCCACCGCCTGTACTAGACGAGGGGGTGGAGCTCAGGCGATCAGGGCGGGTCCGGAGGAGGCCAGCATATTTGAGTGATTACGCATGCGAGTGACGTCCGCATGCGCAAGCTGGGTGAGAAGGAGTGTTGAATATTCAAATACAGTCAGTCCCTAGTGGCCAAGTTAGTTACTACCTATTCTCTGATTGGTTGGAAGATGACAGCTCCGGGTATAAAAGGGAGCTGTCAAGCGCGGGAGTTTTGGCATGTTATGTATATTGAAGAGAGTTGAATAAACATTACTGTTGCTGTTCCCATTCGCCTCAGAATCGTTCATCTTCGGCCGGAACATATTACACGTGATCTGGGGTGAATCGATAGCAACCCACCACTGGTGCAAAGGCCCTTTTGTCAACAGCTCTACAAGTTACACATCACTCCTGACTGGGGAGGAGAAAGTATTAAGGAGAGGTAAGAGGGATGGGAAGAACATCCAGGCATAATAGTTTTAGTCGTAGTTCAGTAAGCACACAATAAAATCATTATTTTGCAAGGTGCACAAAGTCTCAATAGGTTTCTGGATACAATTCAAGCTTCTGGTTACAACCTTCATGGCACAAACCTGAATTGCTTGCACGACGGCCTATTTCTGATTGTTTCAGCTGTCTCAGATCCAATGGGATGGGCATATTTGGAGTCCCTTCTGCTAAATATGTTATCTGGCAGGATTCAGTTGTGTGCCTCCTTTGTCATGGCGTCTGCCCTTTGGAATAGCATACTGCTTGAGATGGTGATGGCCCTGTCTTTTGTTTTGGTTTTAACCCTATGTTAGCCACCCAGAATTGCAATTTGTGAGCTGGTAGCCACACAAGTCCACTAAATAAATATCTCAAATGCTTCAACTACAAGGAAAAGAGAGTTCTTCTAAAAAAAGGGGCTCTTCGGTGTTCAGCCAACAACTGTCTAGACTTTGTAGCCAGTAAATAAATCTGCTACTTATTTGCATATTATAAAGTTCTGAGTGTAAAGTGTTTGTGTGGGTATACACACACACACACACACACACACACGCAACCAATAAATCTTTCACAAAGTAATACTATACTGATGTCATTTATTAGCATGCTGAATGGATTCTGTGGCACCAATTCCTACAGTGAGACTTTGTTCGATGTGATAATGTACCAAAGTTAAAGTTGCCTCCAGCTGATGAGAATACTTCCAAAATACTAGGGGATGAGGAAATGCAGTAAAAGTAGGGAAGCACTGTAGAAATAGTATTACAAGTAGGACAATGGTGAAATAGCTGGCATAGGCAGAGATGATGGACAGCACAGTAGAACAATTCTCTACTCTCTGGTTGGCCATCCAAGGATCCAAACCATATGCTTTGGGGTCTGAGTATAGTTTGTTATGTCCAAAGTAGGAATTCTTTTTAACTAAGATTTATTTGACTAAAGCATAACAGCCAAATGTGGTTAGCTGGAAATTAATAACAGCAGCCTCCTATTAGAACTTATAATGTGAGTGAATCATACAATTTGAATTTGCAATTTGACAATTCAATAGAATTCAAACTTGTGATTCAAAGCCTTTAAACCTGCAGTTTGTATAATAAAACCAAAGATTCAACTCACTAAGAGAATATCCATGCATATTCAAAAGAACAACTGTCTTTGCATCTATTTGAAGTTATTATTTGAAGTTATTTAATGACTCCTTGTGATGTAGAATCACCTTTGGATTAGGTCAATACCCAGTCTCCATAACAAGTATATATATTCCAAGTTTCATTCTGTAGTAGTCAACCAAGAATTTCCAGCTTTTGGAGAGCAGACAGCAATACTTGGTCTTTGGATAGTATGGCAAGAATCAAATTCCAAAGAGTAGGAAGGGCCAGACCAAAATTGTGTGAGTGTGTGTGTGTGTGTGTGAGAGAAAGAGAGAGAGAGAGAGAGAGAGAGAGAGAGAGAGAGAGTAAAGGAGGGGGAGAGAAAGAGGGATGGAGGGAGGGGGAGAGAGAGAGGGAGGGGGAGGGAGGGAGGGAGGGAGGGAGAAAGAGAGAGTGAGTCTATCTTTGAGTCATTTTTTACTTCTGGTGATTGCCTGGACCAGTGTTTACAGTTTTGTGGCAAGATTTTGGAACTGGTTTGCCATTATCTTCTTCCTAGATCTGAGAGGGAGTGACTAGCCATCTAGCTTCATGCCTAAGGCAAAACTAGAATTCAGAGATTAATATGTTTTTTAACTGTTTTTAAATTTTATATTATATTTGTTTTATTTATGGCTGTTCACCGCCCTGAGTCCTTCGGGAGTAGGGCGGTATATAAATCTAATAAAAGATAAAAGATAAAGAGAGTCTCCCAGTTTCTAGCCATGTTTCTCAAACATTACATCAAACTGGCTCCCTCATTATATTTGCTTAACTATATTTAAATAATTATTTTTAAACATTTTCAGTTCAATATAATTAAAGTTTATTTAAAACATTTTTGCTTATTTTTGTTTTTCTGCCGCATACAAAATTTGGTTGCAATTTTGAAGGATTCAATTTATTTCTGGGCCCTCAAGATTGTGCAACTTTGTGCTGAAATGTGAGACACCCAATAAAGACACTTGGTGTCTGAAATACTGTATGACCTGCTCTCAAGTAAAAAAGGTTTATGCATGTGTCATAATATTTGATTAAAAAATGTTCTGGTGTACATATTCAAGCATATAATGGTATATAGTAAAAATCACTGGACATTGTCTTCTTTTCTAAAGAATGCTGGGTTTTTTCTAGTTCTCCTCACCGAGTATTTTTTTTTTTTTATAAATAAACAGGGTCATCTTAGCTTAAACATGGGCTTTCTTTTTTTTCTTTGTCTTAGTTCACACATAAGAAATGAGTTAATGTGTACTTCAAATCAGAACCAGAACTTCACAGAAAGAAAACTATCCTGTTACACATTACAGCTCTTAAACTGTGAATTCATGTAGGATGTTGTGTTCCATTTAAAAAAGAAGGCAAAACCATTTTAGTTGTGCTAACCTTTTCAGTGAACTATTATCAACTCATGGCTGTGTTTTTTCCTGTTTTAAAAACATGTCCTCAATAGACAGTTAAAATAACTTTCTTTCCTGCATAACCTGGTGCCAAATACTTTTTTCCCCAACCTATTTAAAACAAAGACTGGTTAAAAAAGAAATGCAATGTCATGTCTGAGTGATTTCAAACAGTACAAAAGCACATTTCCCAAAATATTCACTTTTCCTAATAGCAACACATATGCATTACTAGACAGAATTACTGTGTGAATGAAAAAGAAAAGTCAATTTGCAAAGAAAGTTACTGTCATCAGATCATCTCATTAAAAGAGTTCAGAGGTTTAAAGGATAGTAGTTAAAACTGCCTGCCGGTATAACTAACACATTAATTCCACTGAATAAAACACTCTCCGGTTTTGTTGATAAAGAAAGTAGATGGTTTAAACATAGCTTCTTTTTCAGAAACACAATTAAAATTTATATGTAAACATCATGGGGAGTTTTATACTTTGGCGTGTTTTATGGCAGTGGTCTTAACAGTTCTGCTTCTTCTCTTAAACATATAGTTATAAGTTTTGAGCCATGCAATAAATCTTGCTCTAAAATTGCAAATGATAGAGAACATGTAACCTGCTCTACTTGGATTTTGTTTCCATGAATCTATTAAACTGTCTGGATCCAGAAAATCTAGCACAAAATAAAAGTGCTGTTTAGTTACTTACAGTAACTTTCTTTTGAAGGGAATTAACTGTTAATAGTCACTGGTTTCAAAATGGTGGGTGCAACTGGGCAAAGATCTGCCCCTTTTTAGCATAGACTGAATATACCCCAATTAAGAATTAAGCTTTAATTGTTGCAATGTGCCCACCAATTTGAAGACAGTGGCTTTCATTGTGGATGCCATTGACTTGAGTGCAATAAGCTCAGGTCACACATCTTCTTGTCACACATCAGCTCAGTCCCTACCTGTACTCATTGTACACATATGATTATGTGTCTTCTGACCCATCTAATGTGATTATCAAGTATGTGGATGATAGCACCGTACTGGGTCTTATTACAGAGATGACAAATTAGCCTACAGGAAAGAGGTCCAGAAGTCAACCACATGGTGCTCAGGAAACAACTTGCACCTAAACATCAGCAAGACCAAGGAGATGGTGCTAGACTTCCGGAAGAAGAGAGAAGAACTTGCCCCAGTTTACATCAAGGGGAGCTGTGTGGAGAGGGTTTCCTCTTTCAAATTCCTGGGAGTCTATCTTAGTGAATATCTCACCTGGAAAAATAATACGATCCAGGTGGTCCAGAAGGCTCAACAGAGACTCCTAAGGATTTTGTGGAAAGACAAGGTGGAACAATGACTGATGACCTCCTTCTACCGGTCTAGGATAGTGTCCTCACATATTGCATTACGGTATGGTATGCTGGCTTGACAGCCATGGATAGAAAGACAGTACAAAGGGTGATGAGAATAGCAGAAAATATCATGGGCTGTCCCCTGACCTCACTAGATGAAATCATTAGGACTCAATGTCTTAGCAGGGTGAGGAAAATCCTCAGGGAAGATTCACACCCTGGTCAGCACTTGTTTACTCTCCTACCATCATGCAAGAGATATAGAAGCATAGCCAGTTGAGCGAACAGGCTGAAAAATAGCTTCTATCCGTGGGCTGTCAGACTTCTGAATGCAATATAACACCATAACTACTTAGCATGATAGACTTGCAGGGCTAGCACAATGTGCAATATGTCTATACTGGTGAAATATAATATAATATTATCTTATGTTATGCACATATATGTATAAAGGATTGTGTGTCTGTTAGTATGATCTATTGGGTTAGGGGTATTTTTTTTCTTCTTTCACTTATGAGTCATTGAGATGTATTTTGTGTTTTGGGGGGGCTGCACTAAGGGAGGCTCATCCAATCTCATTATACACATGTGTATTGACAATAAAGGTTTGAATTGAATTCTTAATAATATGATAGATTAATTTACCTGAAAATAAAATCATTACACAGACAATCATAATGAAGAATACAACTCAGGAGGACACAAGAAACACAAAAGTAGAAAAAGTGATCTATGTTCCTATAGGAACTTATAACTAAATGTACCAATTTTAAATGTGATTCAATTCAATTTCTGGAGAAGTCAACAAACATTTTTGCAAACGACAAGACAGACCTGACACTTTATCAAATTATAAGAGGTTAATGTGCCTATCCAGCAGAAGCTGAGTCACTGTAATACAGATTTCAAAGCAAGAGGATGCATTCAAGATGGAAATCAATCACTGACCTCAGAGTTTTTACAAAAGTTTACAATGCCTTTCTCATTCAGAGAAATTAGGTTTTTATTTTAATAACAATAATTTTAATGTGAAAAACTGTAAAATCTCAAGCAATTCTAAATTAACTGAAATATACATATTACACACAGATGGGCATGCTTGCACGAACACGAATACATGCCAAGATCTGCAAAAGCAAAGAATCTGGCACAACCAAAAGAATATTGTAAGGCAACAGTAAAAATCAAGTGAGAGCAAAGTTATAAATGTGATTAGGAATCCAGAAGAAACTGAGCTAAAACTTTGATGCTTTTATCTTTGGTTAGCAAGATTAACAACTTGATTGTCATATAAGCCTAAGTGGGGAGAAATGATTAAATATTATCATGTAGTATTTATCTTAATTGTACTCAAAACACAATCCCTGGCTTGTAAGTAATGAAATTAATGCTGTGTCCTCATAAATTACCCACATGGATTGGAGTCACTAATAAAAAATAGCAACCCTGATCTAACTCAGACTCTCTCTCTCCATCTCTAGGAGAGGGGGCATGGGATAACACAACCTTTAATCAGCTTTCTCCAAAAGGTCATTGTGGGCAAGAATATCTTCATCTTTTGTTCACAAATGGCAGAGTAGCTTCAAGGGCTTGTCTATACTGTATATCTGGGATGAGTTGACCTCCCATGGCTGTTTGCCTATCATTTGAAATCTACTGGCAATGTCTTCTTGAGAATGTTGCATTTATCAATGATTTATTATCTGACAAGCCCAAGGCTGCATCTGCAGAACAATTTTCCTCATCTGATATGATTGATGCTGAATTGCATAAACCTTTGTTGCTAGTTTGAAAATGACCAGGGTACCTAGGCTTTTGATGGACTGGCACTCTTCCACCTGCTGTTGCTGCTTGGTGATAGGATCTAGTATTGTGCAGTTTTTAAGTTGTTTATGATTTAAAATGCATGTTGTCAGAGACGTTAGCTTAATTAATCTATTCTAATCCATATTGACTGGAAATCTGTGCACACAGCTGAAAAGAATGGGGTTTTTTTGACTCTTGTTATTGCAGTTACAACTGTTTAAACATGCAGAGTCTTTCTTTAGCTACTGCCTAGTTTAGCAAACATTTTCAGTTACAACAGTGATGCAAAAGTAACTTTGAAGACATTTACAACCTCTGCAGGTCTGTAAGCAAAGGAAAGTTGAACTTAACAGTATCAGCATAGCTGTGGTTTCACTTTGTGATTGCTTTGCTTGATGACTAAGTTGCTGGTCCAAATTGTGACAATTAAACAATGCCTATCTGCAGGCGTCTTATCTTTCTACTAGAGTCAGAAGTCGGAGGTGAAAAATGAATTCCAGCAAAAAATAAATAATTACCACAAAGAGCTTATGTAGACTTATAAATTTTCCTATTTCCATTACCCTTCAAAATGGCACCATCAATAGCCTTAATTCTAATAGCCTAGTATTGCAAAAAAAAAAAAAAAAAAAAAAAAAGTATATCATTTTTAAAAAGGGTAATGAATCAAGGTGGCAAAATTACAACTAATTGTAACTTTTAACATTGAGAAGTGTTTTTATATTAAAAATAAGTTTCTTTACAGATACATTAGCATAATTGAAGCTAATGACAAGACTGTTGTATTGTTAGGTCCCATAACTTACCAGACTGCTATAAAGTTATTGAAAACACAGATCTCTATTTTAATTATTTGTATTTGTATTTATTTATGAACTAAAATTACCCTCCCCCCCAACTTCTTTAATCTACAAGGTTAACCTTTAACCTTAAGCTGCCTATTTAATAGCAGGATAAATAGAGAAGACTAGAGTCAAAAAGTATCAATATATAATCGCTTCACACAAACCTCCTTCATTTGGGAGAAAATGCGAATATATCTCCTTTAGCCAGCAAGGAAAAGAACAATGGGGCAATGAACAGATGTAGGAACTTGTAGCAAAAACTTGCGTGCGTGCACAGATGAGTTTTCTTCACACGTAAGACTGCCAGTTTCATTTGTTCTTTGAAAAGCGGACAAAAGACTGTAATGAATTTGGGTCAAGCTCATATACTTAAGGTGTGGTTATGGGAAAGTCTGAAGCATCTAAGACTTGGCACCTAAAGTCCAATTAGCATTCCCCTAATGTATAAACAGACTACCTCCTCCCATATCCTTTCAAAATTACTCCACCCTGTCATTCTACCTGACTTGTGCAAAGCAATAATATTGAAGTAAGCTAAAAATGAACAATTGTACATATTCCATTAGAACAGAATGGGAAATCTTTGAAATTTAGCAAAGGCATTTGTGAGAGGAAATTAAACTAAAAATAAAAAGCATTGTGCACTAAAAAAACATATGGTTAGGAGCAAGCAGTTCAAAACAGTGTGTAGCTATGCTATAATCCAAGAATTACTGAAGGGGTCCATTTGTCATCTGCTTCCTCCCACCCACCCCACAAGAAATTTTATTTTTGGCACAGAGAAGACGGACTTAGACTAAACAATACAATAAGATGAAAAGAACTGTGGATATAGCACTTAGAATCTTTTATCTTAGAGAAGATGTATTGTAGTTTCACAGCAATAAACTTTATGTCCATGCATCAGCCAATAATATTTATAAATATTATATTATTTATTACTACAAGATGCAATAATTCTACCAAGTTAGAATCAATTCATCCTTAAATGCCGTAATTCTAAGAGCCACTGGTTGGTTGAATTTCAGAATCCACGAGGGTATCCCAGTATGGATGATCTGACTGGACAAGATCATTTGCTAAAAGTGAACAAAATGAATGAAATGAAGATCACATTGGAAAATATCAAGTGCCTCCTATACAAAATCCAAATGTAACAGAGTTCAGGGTACATCTTTGAGGTTTTCTTTAACATAAATCTCTTGAGTTATAGAGAAAACAAAATACAAAACAGATGATCAATTAAGATCTTAGTCTCATTGAACAGCAGTGAATTTGTTTCACTATTTTTAAATTTTAAATATTTAATATAGTTCTAAGCTGCGTTAACAGGAGCACAATGTCAATACTGATCACTTGTTCAGCAGGTGTTCAAAGTTATCATGCCACGGAACAAACTCTACAACCAGTTCACTGCAGCCATTGCAGTATCCCAAGAGTCACATGATCACTATTTGATCATGCAGCATACATATGTATTTACAAACATTGCAGCATCCCATGATCATCGTAGGCCACCTTCACAGTCAGCTTCTAACAAACAAAGTCATGGAGAAGCTGGCAGGAGGTTGTAAATGGGGGTCATGTGATGTTGCCCTTAACAACTGTAACCAGAACTGATGAACTGACATTGTAATTTGGGCATGATCATGTGATATTTCACTTTATAACCCTGTTGCTTAGTGATGGAATTGCCAATCCCAACTGCAGTCAGTTAGTAAGTGGGGACTACCTGTATTGCAAGAAATATTTGATCGATCAGTTATGAACCATCATGGTAAAAATACTGAAGGCAAAAGCAATAGGTATATATTTATGCAAAGGTGATAAAACAATCAAGCTTGCTACTGTAATGTTTTAGAAATATTGCTAAGAGTTTACAGTTATTCCATGCTTGGGCTTTATAAGTTGCTTCACGTATGGAGCTAGACTAGGATATGGGTGCAATGACTAGGTACTATTTGATAATAAGGGACATAATAATAATTTAGATGACAATCAAAGTTTGAATTACAAAAAGTGAACCCCATCTTTCTAAAGCTATACATAGTAATTTAAGTTATGGCTAGCGGTTTTGACTTGTACCTGACTTATGTGGCAAACGAGTTCCTTAAAGAGAATCTTATTAAGCTGTTCCATTAACAAGAGAGATAGTACATTAAAGTGAATTCAAAATAAAGCTTTGCAATATCTAAGAAACTATGAGGTTATGAGTTAATTAGACAGTTCCTTACTAATATTTCAGTCTCCAAGACCTAAGGTCTCTGGACATAAGATTTATATCTGTTTCCAAATCTACACTCATAACTCATTATTTAAGAATCTTCTGTCCACATTCTGACCACATTCTGTCTGATGACACTTTCTTCCAGTCTAAATGATATTTGTCAAGGACTGTTATGGGTGTCAAGCCTACTGGGCAAAAGTTTAGCTTCACCACCACTGAAAATCAAACTTAATTTTCCATTTTAGGCAGTTCTACCTCTCTTCAGAAGTTTGCATGAAGGACCTCTCTAGAAATCAGCAGTGCTGCTTTCAAAAAATGTTGAATAACCTGACTCCAACAAAGTAGAGTTGGAATAACTCTATGTACGTGAAATTCACAGACGAACTGTGCCAAATACTTGGCTGCAAAGAATTTGATAGCAGCCAAATTACAAGAATTAGTACTTTTATTCCATTCTGTACAAGTCAGAGTATTGTATATCTACAGTATACTAATTTCAAATCTGGGCAACAACATGTAAGCAGGAACTGGACAAATTACAATGCATCCAGAAAAATGTTAAGACAGCTAAGCTTTGAGAGAAAAAGAAAGTAAGGGAAAAGACAATTTGGTGTGCTTGTATATCCGATAGCTAGCCTTCAGAACATGGCAGAGTCATTCTCTATTGATCCAGAAAGCAGAACTAAAACAAATGCTTGGAAAATGCAGGAAATAATTTTGGCTACTTGTTAGCAGGAGATCACTAAGTTCAAGAATTCAAGAATGGGACCAACCAACCAACCACACTCAAAGTTTAGTCCTTAATGAAATGACTGCAAAGAAATACTATTTTCCCTTCCCTTCCCCACCATCCTGTCAGGACCTATTCTTCCACACCCCACCCCACCATTCAGTCACAACTGATGATGCTTCTTGGATGAGAAGTGAAACTTCTTCATCCTTAAGGAAAAAAACCCAGCCCAGTTGTCTTTTGAAAAAGACAACTTCAGTCAAACAACCGTGTTTGGGAGGAACACCAACATGGATGGAGGTAATTGGTAGTAAGCCTTTCTTACAAAAGTACTGACTTTGGTAGATACCCAAACATACTACAATGCACTAGTGGAGCTGCCTGTCATGCGAATGAAATGTCTAGTTAATGAAATATCACAATGGACAAAAAAGTGAATCAGAAACTCATTGAAACTTTATAGGAATGTAGGTTTATACAACTAAGATATCAACGAGAAGAGTGAATGGGGATTCATTTGCAGGGTCTGAAATGACATTTTTTAACACTGCCGCAAAGTCATATTGTAAATATGTCCTACTACATACTGTAGATACACTCATTTATTAAGCCTATTTTCATTTGACTCTGCCCATCTCACGAGATCCAAATAAGGGGCCCTACTCCGGGCCCCTTCTATGAAACGCTGACATCTAGTAGGATCTAGGAGATGTGCCTTCTTGGTGCTTGCTGTCTGGAACAACATACTCCCAATTTTTGGATTGCCCTAACCCTGTTGGTTTTCCATAAGGCCTCCCCCGCCCCCCCAGGCATTGGATCAGGTTGCTGGATGTAATGGTTGGAAACTGAATTACTGTTGGTTGGCCTTGGTTATGTCATATTTTTCCTTGGTTTTTTTTTTTTTTTAACCTTGTTGGTTTATGTTTTTGGTTTGACATCACAATTTTAAAGATGGTTAGCATATATGGTAAATAAAACAATTGAATAAAGGTATATCCAAATCAATATCCTCACAGATAGCAAAAAAATGCTTCACTTAGCAATAAACTGACATGGCTTGAGGAATTAGATTAACCAGTGAGTGCCTATGCTGTATGTATGTGTGTGTGTTTTCTAGCTTTGGGAAGCAAGTTAGATTAATTATTTCATTTTACACCTCCCACCCCTTGTGATTTAAATTACATTGACTGAAATCCTTCCTTCCTAAAATGTAATTATAGGGCTGGGTTTAATTAGAAAAAATAGAGTTAGGTTCTTGCGCAGTCATAATGCTCTCTGATTTGGTTTACGCAAGCCATTTCTCTAGATTTAATTCACAGGACTGTTATCAGGAGGAAATAATCCCATTTAATCTTCCATCAGTTTATGACAATCAGAAACAATGCTTTGTCCTGGCTGATGCTATACGAGGGCATGGAATGGACAAGGACGATAGAAATAATTATTCCATCCCAGTCAAATACGTTTATCACAGTCAAAGACCAGGGACCAGAACCAGTTAAGAACACTCAAGGAATAACCCAGTTAAAAACTCTAGAATAAAATAATAAATAATATTTTATCTGTTATTTATTATTTTATTCTAGAGTTTTTAACTGGGTATTCCTTGAGTGTTCTTAACTGGTTCTGGTCCCTGGCCTTTGACTGTAATAATCTTACCTGACTTGATATTTCTTTTGCCTAAGAAAGACAACTGAGAAAAGCTAAAGAGCTTCCTTGTAAAAGGTGAAGCAGTAAAAGGGAAAGACGATTGAAGAAAGACAATTGCACAGATTTTGTTGAATAGTGTTTAGTTTTGAATTAAAAATGATGATAAAAGTACTGACATCCTTGAACAATACATTTTACTGCAGAAATCAAGGCTATGTAGTCACCCTAAAACAGAGGTCTTCAAACTCGGCAGCTTTAAGACTTATGGACTTCAACTCCCAGAATTTTCCAGCCAGCTATGCTATGCTGGCTGGAGAATTCTGGGAGTTGAAGTCCACAAGTCCTAAAGCTGTCAAGTTTGAAGACCTCTGCCCTAAAAGCTATTACTGCATCCTTCCATGGCAACAATATATAAGAATTAACTGTGATACAGTATTTAATTCTGAAGGAAGAGTCCAACTCTCCCTTCTGCTACAAACATACCAGTTTTTTTCCTGCTAATGCTACTTACTGTACACAGTAAGACTATTGTTAGATTCAGAGCCTCTCCAATGGGGACAGAAGGAAAATGTTTTGCTACTGGATGAAAAGCATGGGTGAGTTTTTCATTCTATTTATATTCCATTTGCTGAATTACAAATCTAAGTGGATAAGTTTGGGTAAAAATTATGCATTTTTGAGTGACTTCATTATTTATTTATTTATTTGACTTGGTCGTTATCCTGCTTTTATTGTTTTTTAAGTAACTCAAGGCAGTAGACATATGTAATATTTTTTTTCCAATTTTCCCTGCAACAACAACCCTTTGAGGTAAGTAGTCAAAGGTGGTACTAGAACTCATGCTCTCTTCCACATCTTCTCTACTATGTATAAGGCTCTTATGATATGAACCAATTAAAATCTGAAAAGTTTGGATATTTACCGATACAGATCATTCATGAGTGGGATGGCTGAAATGAAGACAGATGAGTTAATTTCTATTTTGAAAACATTAGAAATATTTAGAACCAAATTAAGTTTTATTAAGTACCTGAGAATCACAAACCTCTTGAATTTAATTAAAGCTGAGTTTTGGCAAGAATGTTATGCAATATCCTGTAACAATGATGACAATAGAAGTTTTTTTTTGCAGTTACTGTTGTTCAGAGTTGGTAGGTTGTAATAGCTATAAATCTTGTAAATAGATTAATAAAGTAACAAACATCAATCTTCTCAAATGAAAATTGAGCAAGATCAAGATTAGATTCTGCCATTTGGGAAATGAAGTCATAACCTTAAGTCATGGATCTTTCTTCTTCCCACCCCACTTCTCTCAAGAGCAAACAACTATGTTTATTGCACATTGTCTTAACACTTGCTAAACTAGCCACTTAGGCGAAAGTCATCAGATTTCCAGTGTTGAAAAAAATGGCATTAATATCAGACCAACAATCAAGTAAGTAAACAGTACCCCAATCAAGGGATTACAAATTCAGAAAACAATTCAACAGTATATACAGTATATACTTGACTAGGTATAACAGCCTAATTAAGGATCTACCAAGAAGAAAACAACCCTCCCACTAGCACTGATAGAGCAAGTGTATATAAACAGAAAGCAAATCCTACTCTCTCTAGATATGACGATGTTACCTAGTTGGATGATGAAACTTCTTTAAGAAAACAACCAAGCTCAGAGAACACCAAGGATCCACAATGTTGAAAAAATTGAGTTTTACCTATTAGCCCAATTAGCTTCAACAGAAAGGGGGCATTATATTTTTTCTACCTTAGGCAGCAAATGTCTGAGACCTAGAGCAATCCTCAGGAGGATGGCAACAAGTGTGGGTGAAGTCCTGCATAGATAATCTGAATTATTAGTTCAGTTATATCTGGGGATTCCCCATCAACTGTTTAGAGGAAAGAGATGATACCAGGTACCCCTCCCCTTCCATCTTTCAAACAGAAGATACTAGTGTGTAAAGAAATCTGGGATTGTTGTATTGGTGAAAATAAGTTCAAATGTTCCTCCTCATGCTGGCTGAGAATTTGGGGAATCATTAATCCAACCATCTCCACATCATTACATAAGGAAAGCCTCAACTAGTTCCTTTTTCAAGGACCACAAGCATTAAAATGCAGTACGAATTTCCTCATTTTAGAACTATCATTTTTCACTCATTCATTTATATCCTATATCACTAGTTCTCAACCTGTGGTCTGTGGATCCGGGAGGCCACGATATCATCACAGGGGGTCCACGAAGGCTTGAAGAAATGTTATGATTTAAATCTGGAGTTAAGTCTTGGGTGTCTGTGACCCTGGACCATGGCCCAAAAGGTATTTAAAGGGGGTACATGGTGAAGAAAAAGTTGAGAACCACAATCTTATATTTACTCTAGGAATTTAAGGATACACACAGAATAATTAGAATTCTCATTCTCATTTTAGTTTCACAATAACTCAGTGTAGTAGGTTAGGCTGAAAGATAGCATTGGGCTCATAGCCATTTAGTAGACTTTCTCATCCTATGTTGTAATCCAGTGGCACATTGCAATGCAACTGAGTTAAATAAGCAGCTCCATATGAACTGGGAAAGAGTATTATATCTTTCCCTCTCTGTGTAGTTTATTTACAAATAGGAATGTTTGGGGAATTTCTCTCTATCATATTCTGACAAAAAAAGAGATGAATTTAGTACTTCCCAGACTCAAATATCAGAAGGCTTTTTCCAAATTTTGCAGTAACTTTTAAAAAACACACACATAAATTCACAATTTATGGATAAAATAGTTTTGAAATTATAAAATGGAATGCGATATTTCTTATTCCATCAGAATGTGGAATTGGGACAAAATGGATTTATGAATGAATACATACAAAACAAAGTCCGGAAATGAACATTTGTTCTCTCTGTTTGGATTCCCATTAAAGAAATAATATAGATGAAGATACAGGAAATTTGCACAGATCTTTCCAGGACCAATGAATGGAAATCACCGCATAAGCAAAAGCTGTTTATGCCATTTCTGGCATGGTCTTTCCTGAATGGATGCTAACTTCTACAAAGTGAATTCTGTTCACTGCTTTGGCCTGAAGTATGGTGGTATATGCTTCAGTGGATCATAGCATGTTGGTATAAAATAAATTTATGCTGGATTTCTTTTCTGTTCCTAGACAAAGATAGATCTTCCAAAAGTAATATTTAGAATAAAATTTTCCTGCTAGGTTTAGCAGATTTGGTTTAGCTGAATCTTAGTTTTCCCTCCAGTTTCACTTGACTTTCTTATCCAGATCTTACTTCCAATCCTGTGCTCAGCTCTTCTAAAATAAATAATCTAGAACATGTAGTCAGTTCAGCAGTTAACAGGACAGGAAGAAACTAATATGCCTAGTAATTAAATGAATAGTTCCATATGGAATTTTTAAACTGGCATTTGATATTAAATCATCAGTAGGGTCTACATATTTCACGGGTTTCTATAATCAGAGTTGTCAGGCTGAACCATTCAGATACAGCAGTCCTCGATTTACAGCCATTTGTTTAGCAAACATTTTAAATTATAATGAAAAAAGTGTAAAAAGTGACTTACGACTAGCACTGATTGTCATTGCAGCATCCTCATAGTCACGTGATCATGATTTGGGTGCTTGCCAACTGTTATGCATTTATGATGGTTGCAACATCCTGCGCTCATGTGATTTGTGTCCTACCCAGCTTACTTTTGGCAAGCAAAGTCAAGGAAGCTGGCAGGGAAAGTTGCAAGTCAACTTTGTGATATCTTGCTTATTGATTACACTGCTTAAGGATGAATTTTCCAGTCCCTATTGTAGTTGTAAGATTATTTGTATAACATTCCTATTTTCTGATACTCTCCCTCGGATCAGGCTTGTATAATTTTCAAACAAGAATTAAACAAGGTGACTAGATCCAAGTGGGAAGAGGCCTTCTGTTCAATTAATAAAAATAAACCCAGAGTTCTCACTCAAGACACAAGTGACCAGGCTCAAATTATCTTGCTTTGGACACATTATGTGAATACTTAGCTTTCTGAAGTTCTAAAGTTCTGAGGTTCTGAAGTTCTGAAGTTCTAAAGTTGGGAAAGGTAGGAGAAAAGACAAGAGGGTGACTAGCATCAAGGAAGGTGGACTCACTCAGTCACTATGGTAATTCTGAGAGATCAGGTTAGGGACAGATCCTCTTGGAGGAAATATATTATATATGGTTGTTAAGATTGATATAAACTTGATACATAATCAACAGAATCATGGGGAAAGAGATGGAGCAGATACAGAAATTCTTTGCCTCGAGCAACTGTTTTAAGCACAGTATTCTGGTCTCTTTTGAATGTCGATTTCACATTAAACAAGACAAATTGCTTGTGTATCCAATCACACTTGGACTTAGTATAAAGTATTCTATTCTATTCTATTCTATTCTATTCTATTCTATTCTATTCTATTCTATTCTATTCTATTCTATTCTATTCTATTCTATTCTATTCTATTCTATTTTCTATTCTATTTATATTCTACTCTACTCTACTCTACTCTACTCTACTCTACTCTACCCTACCCTACCCTACCCTACCCTACCCTACTCTACTCTACTCTACTGAGACCTAAATTCAAAACATCAGTCGGGCAAAAGCTCACTAGTTGACTTCAGTAGTAACCAGCTGAAATACATTGTCTTCAATTCCTAGAGGAGAGGCATAAGAGGAATAAGTGCAATGTGTTTATGTTATAAATACTTTATAAATGTTTTAACCATAATATAGGTTTTAACCTATAATAACCACCTTAAGCAAGTTTATTTGGCCATATCTATATCCTGCCTGCTTTTTTCTGCAGATCAAGAGCAAGTCATAGCACTTTTTTCTTTTCTGTTCTAGGATCCAAACTGAGTTGGTCATCAAGACCAGAGTTTTAGTCTTCCGAGCTTTTGGATTCATGTTGGAGCCCATCCTCTGGGAACTTTTCTCTACCAGAATATGTGCTTTGCACTATTCTATGTGTAGTATTTATATGATGCCTGGTTGCATATGACTTTTTATTTTGTTGATTGGGGTGTTGATGGGGAGCTATTTTCTGTTCTAGTTTGAATTACTGTGAAAGAAGTGGGATAATTGGGAAACAAACTGAAGGCATTGATTCTGACATAATTATTTGTAATAAAATTTATTCCCTATTTTTTGTTGTTGTAAGGAATAATGTAAAGAGACAGCAATGTCCGGAATATAGGAAAGGCGAAAGGACAGTGGATATTAAAAAGAGCTAATCACCTCCAGAGAGCTAAATTAAAAACCTTAAGACCATCTAAAAAGAAATATCAATAGCAGGTAATCCTCGACTTACAACAGTTTGTTTAGTGACTGTTCAAAGTTACAACAGTGCTGAAAAAGTGACTTGACTGTTTTTCACACTTATGATTATGACCAGTAGTATTACCTTCACTACCGGTTTGGAATCGGGAACGTGCATGCGCTTGCTTCACTCGCGAACCGGGGCGAACCGGTAGAAACCCAGCACTGATTATGACCATTGCACATCCTCATGGTCACATGATCAAAATTCAGACACTTGGCAACTGGTTCATACTTATGACAGTTGCAATGTCCCAGGGTCACATGATTCCTCTGACAAAAAAAGTCAATAGGGAGGTCAGATTCACTTAACAACCGTGTTACTAATTTAACAACTGCAGTGATTCACTTAACAAATGTGGCAAGAAAGGTCATAAAATGGGGTAAAACTCACTTAACAAATGTCTCACTTAGCAACAGAAATGTTGAGCTCAATTGTGGTTGTAAGTTGAGGACTATCTGTAACAGAAGAACAAGGTTTCAAAGTAACTCACATAAAAAAGGTATCAATTTATATCTTCCATCTGCTTTAAACTTTTGAAAAAGTAGAAACATAGAAATTGTATTTGGTAATGTAAAGTTCATATTTATCTTTGAGAAAGCTACGCTAGTTCAATTTCTCAGAACAAATACGCCAAGATTGAATTAATAATAAATAATTCAATTCAAATAATGAAAAACCTGCCTCGGACTTTTTATCTGTACTTCCAACTTCTTTTTCACACACAGCATTTGTAACTTTAATTTTAGTTTATGTGTATTTATGCATATTATATACAAACTATATTTTACCTTTCCCTTCTGAGATTATTTAATGGAGCTTATGATAAAAAATAATGAAATATCTATTTTTAAAAAATAATCATAAACAGCTAGTTCTTCCTTGATTTCCAGATGGGTTTGAACACAGCTCGCTATGTTGCTCAAACTGGGTTGTTCTGAATCCAAAACTAGGATATAGGAATTTGTTTTTCTTGGGAATTAATGCTAACTATGGTCAGCCCAGCAACCTGGTTAAGACAATTAGAAGCCGTAAGGAAAAAGCTTGTGAGACCAAGGAAGAAACATGAACGGTAAATAAGGAAGCCTATCACTCATGCCTAATCTTTTAGAACAGAGGTGGGTAATTTATGACCTTTCTAAACTTTAGCATAATTTTAAAAGTCCTGGGCAATGTATTTATTCTGAAGTTTTGTGACAAGTTATCTATCCCAAGGAAAAAAGAGAAGAGTATGTTTGAAAGAGAAAATGAGAATGTCAGAGAAGGAGAATACTGATACCAATAGAAGACAATAGAGCCAAGGACCCCACAAAGGAATACTGATTCTCCAGTTTAGTTTTTGCTTTGGCTTAAACACCACTATCTTTATTATATCTTTATCACTATCTTTATCTTTATAGATTAACCTGGAAGGAATCTAATATGAAAGTGGTTGCTGTTTTAACACAATGATACAGTGGTGGGATTCAAAGTTTTTACTACCGGTTCTGTGGGCGTGACGTGGCTTGGTGGGTATAGCTTGGTGGGCATGGCAGGGGAAGGATACTGTAAAATCTCAATTCCCACCCCACTCCAGGGGAAAGTTACTGCAAAATCCCCATTTCCTCCCAATCAGCTGGGACTCCGGAGGCAGAGAATAGATGGGGGCGGGGCCAGTCAGAGGTGGTATTTACCGGTTCTCCGAACTACTCAAAATTTCCTCTACCGGTTCTCCAGAACTGGTCAGAACCTGCTGATACAGTATTGGGTTCATCTCTACAACTTGCCATGTAAGGAGATATTGGACTGCAGTAAACAGGTAGTCCTCAACGTACAACAGTTCATTTAGTGACCATTCAAAGTTACAATGCCACTGGAAAAAAGTGACTTATGACCATTGTAGTATCCCCATGGTCACGTGATTTACATTTGGATGTTTGACAACTAACTCACACTTATGACAGCCGCAGTGTCCTGGGGTCACGTGATTCCCTTTTGCAACCTTCTGACAAGCAAAATCAATGGAGAAACCAGATTCGCTTAAGAACCGTATTACTAATTTAATAAGTGCAGTGATTCACTTAACAAATATGGCAAGAAAAGTTGTAAAATGGGGCAAAACTCATTTAACAAATTTTTCACTTAACAACATAAATTTTGGGCTCTATTGTGGTCATAAGTTGAGGACTATCTATACTAGGAAAAGTAGACTAATCATACATTTTGGTGGGGGAGGAGGAAGTAACCAAAAGGAAAGAGATGTTTTTTGGGAAAATCTTAATTAAAAATCATGGAACAAATTCAAAACAGTCCAAGTGACATAGGAACAAATGGGATATTGTTGCAAGCCTCCTTTATCTTTCATCCTAGGGCTACAAAAATAAATGGGATGGCAATCCAAATTGAGTACATCATCAATGGATTGGGTGGGGTGGAGTGGGAACCAAGGATAGTTTTCTTTTGAAATCAAATTTCCCAGAGCAAATAATGAAAGCAAACAGTTAAGCATACTTTTGAAGGCTGAGGTATCGGCCGATCAACCACTCATAGAAGCAAGCAGAGACCATAAGAGCAATGCATTCACTTCATTGCTTGAGGTAACAGCAAAAACAGACTTCTCTACCTGAAAAGACTAACCAGTAAACAAAGCAACGTAATTTCTGCATTACCACCAACCCAAAAGCTCAACAGCATAGCTATCTGTAGATATGCATACTGAACATGTCCTGCATATTGTACTCATTTGCATTTGATCACTTGCCAGAAAAAGAAATATAGAAAAAATAGAAAAAAATATTTAGTTAGTTGCAGATTATTTCAGAGAATGTTATTCCAAACTTGGTAAACTAGCTGAGTAACTTATCCAGCAGCTTCTAGAAGGCAGAAACATGTATACGACGAGTTGTACCATAAGGGGCTTAAGCAAATTAATACACTCTAAATGTATTATAGTGTAAATGTAACTAATCATAGATTTCAAACATCTGCCCAACTATCTTTTAACTAGTTAAGCCTTTCCCTTAGCTCATGCACTCTTTTTTCCTCCAGAATTATGCATTTTAACAATCACTACTTTAAACAGAGCAGCTATGGACTATACCCTTTAAAGTAAATATGTTTAAAATAATCATAGTTTGGATTAATAACAGCATGCTGAGTTTGGAAAATCTGTGGTTAAATCAAATGCAATTTTTGGTGTGCCAAAGAGAAGAGTGAAACGGTATCTTCCTGATTGTCCAGCCTGATTATTTTACCAGGTTGCTGAAGGTACAACAATTGTAAAATACTCACACTATTGTCAGTTCTCTAGCAAAATTATGTCTCGAAGATGTACATTTTGGAGATCAGAAAACTCTTAACAGGTTTATTTGTGCAGTCTTTATTGTAAAATATTGGTTCTTCCTAAACAAATTTATCCTAAAACATTGATTCTCTCTAAACAAATGACAACTATACATTTAATTGTCCTTCGTTGTGTTTGTTGATGTGCACTTCACTGTATGGAAAAGATTAGTCATCTTATCAAATGGGTCTGAGAAAGGAAAAGGAAACTGGCTGTTCTGTTGATGGGGGGAAAGCCCAGGAGTGAAGAAAATGCAAAGATGTTTCCTTCCAAATGTGCAGATTGTGTGGAAAATGAAACTGGAGGTCAGGGTGAGGCAGGCTGGAGAGAGGCAAAGGACAGGCATTCAAAATGATTCAGTAAGCCTGTTCCGTTCAGGTAAATTAGCTGCTGTGTTAAGAAGCTGTTCCAACTTCCTACTGGTGATTGGGATGGGAATCTCATTAGAATGGCCTTTCTGTTAAGAATTTTTTTTTTTTTTTTTTTTTGCACAATAAAAATCAGCAAGCTATAAATAATCCAAGACAAAGAGTAAGAGTACAGCTTCTGCCTTTTTCCAGGACATTTTTGTAGCTGTTTCCATTTCTGGCCTAAAGAAAGGAAATATGGAAAAATATAATAAAATTAAGTAAGAGTAACGCACAACCTATTTCCACTTCTCTGCTTAGGGACACAGAAGGTAAGAAGCAGCTAGGTTTTTGTAAGAGCTGAGCCTGTTTTCCAATTACAGAAAGTATTTTAGGTTTTGGTAGTTCTCAAGGCTTTCAAGGGAGATGCCCAGTATCCATTAATTCAGAAAGGCTGAAGGAATTAACCTGGAATATACTTTCTATATTTTTTATTTAATTATTAAATGTATAGATGCATACGCATGCCTCATTTCTTTGCATTGCAGTGGGAACTCAATGTGGGTGCGATGCAAAGCATTGCAACTGCATCTTTGTTGCAGTGAATTATGGCTTCTAATCTAGCCATATTATGCTGCCAAAACTAGCTGAGGGAGTTAAATGTCTAGAGTTCCGTTAACTTACTGCTAAATCCTGGTACAAAGCCCAAAAAGTATTCGCCATATAAAAGACATTTTATTAATCCAATACCGAACATATAAGAAACTAGCAAATTCTAAAAGTTTTCTACAAATGGTTAACAACCAATTTGACTCATCAAAGAAATCTGTGAGACTATTACATGAGCTACTGATTGCTTGGGAAAATGTTCAGTTATGATGGACATGCGGGATACACTCCGCACTGTAAGAACAACAAGCAGTAGTATCTAAGATAAATACATAGGTTTCAGCTAGTCGTGTTTCCTCCTAAATATAGCCCAGATTGCTGCTTACTTAATATGTGCTAATCATAATTCAATGGAGTCCTCACACCAATTTTTTCAGTAGTCTGGGAATGATGGGAGCTGCTGTCCAACATTTGGAATGCAAAATCTTGCCCACTTCTAACAAAAGCATGAGCACATGTTATGATAGGCATTCCCTGGATTATTTCTTGCCTTTTCGAGCAACAAAAATAGACAAGATTGATTATTTTAAGATCTTTTTTAGACTATGTCCACTCTTGTACTTTCTCCCATCTCTCTCTCTCTCTCTCTCTCTCTCTCTCTCTCTCTCTCTCTTTCTTTCTTTCTTTCTTTCTTTCTCTCTGTCTCTCTCTTTCTCTCTCTCTCTCTCTCTCTCACACACACAGACACACACACACACACAGAGAGAAAGAGGGAGAGGGAGAGGGAGAGAGCACTACACAGTTTTGCAGCTGACAACATGGTTTGCCAAAACGCCATAGACTACAGAAACAAGCAGCAATTATACAATACTGCAGCCTGAGATTTTCCCTCCCCTCCCCTCCCCTAGGTTCTCAGCCAGGATAATTTATTGCTGAGAATTCTGGGAACAGGAGTTTACACATCTGGATGGCACCAAGATTGGGAAAAGTTGTAATATTGTATGTCCTCAGATTACTCAATGACTAAATGGTAGCTTTTCAAAGAAATATGCTGAAATTATCATTCCAATGAGCCATTTACAATTCCCAGACTATAATTTATGACCTCACATATCTAGACACTTGTGAGGGCTTATGAATAATAACCAGAACATGTGAAATTTCTGAAGTATTGAAGAATATTTTCTATTTCTGAAGTACTGAAGCTTATTTTTTCAGTAAGATAATAAAGTATGATCTGGGTTAGGAATACATTGTACTGTGTGATGTTTTGAAACAGATCAGTGATCAAGCTAGTTGAGTAAACTAGATCAGCTATTAAAGTAGCTCTTCAAGGTTTCAAATAGTGAATTTTTCTGCTCCAAACTGGATATGTTGGGAATAAAATATAACTACTCTGTTCCTTCCTGATTACATCAATTTGCATCAGTTGGAAAGCAGGAGTGGATCAAAATCAATGTCTCATTTCAATTGCCTGTAAACAGACATTAGAATGTTGGATCTATTCTAGTTGTGCCAAAGGTGCTTTTTCAAGAGGCAACTGGACTTTCTAGGGTTTTTTTTTTCTTTGAAGATGTTTCGCTTCTCATCTAAGAAGCTTCTGGAAGCTTCTTCGGAAGAAGCTTCTTGGATGAGAAGCGAAATGTTTTCAAAGAAAAAAAAACACAGAAAGTCCACTTGCCTCTTGAAAAAGCACCTTTGGGATAACCATGACCTGGATGACTGAGAATCTCCATAAATCTATTGCAGTGTTTTCCCCAACTTGTTAGTTGTCTATGGTTAGACTACGTATCATATGGGGAAGTTCAACTCAGGGGTGAAATGTAAAATTTGTTACTACCGGTTCTGTGGGCATGGCTTGGTGGGGGGTAATGTGACTGGGTAGGCGTGGCCAACTTTTTTTTTTAAACTTTTCAAAGCATTATTTCTAATGCTTTGAAAAGCCTCTGCCTATCAGGCAACTCAGCTGGGATCGTCAGAGAGGTTTTTTTAAAAAATGCTTTGAAAAGCCTCTCTGACGATCAGGCAACTCGGCTGGGATTGTCAGAGACTTTTGAAAGCATTTTTTTAACCACCTCTTTGGCCAAGAGGTTGCAGAAAAAAATGCTTTGAAAAGCCTCTGACGATCCCCAGCTGAGCCGCACGATCATCAGAAGCTTTTTTTTTTTTTACTGTTAAAAGCATTTTTTCGTCGGAAGAGGTTGTAGAAAAAATGCTTTTAAAAGTAAAAAAAAAAAAAGCCTCTGATGATCGTGCGGCTCAGCTGGGCATTGTGGAGGGCGCGGGGGGCGCAGGGATTTTTGCTACCGGTTCTCTGAACCACCCACTGCCATCGCTACCGGATCGGGTGATCCGGTCTGAACCGGGAGCATTTCACCCCTGTTTCAACTGTGTTGAAACCCACTCCCAGTACCATGATTTTTCTTTTAAAAATTAAAAGAATAAGAAATAAGAATAAAAAGGTTTTGACACCACTGTTACTCTTGTAACAACAATCAAGCAATTAAAACAAAGCATGATGCAGCCAAAATGATTTGAAAAAGAACCCCATCTACTGACTCAATGACTTCCAGAAAAAAAACCTTTAAATAAAATATTTTATGTTTAAAACCTTGATGTGGCACACAGGGGGCACGCAGCGCCCTTTCTGATGGCACATGAGCCGTTGCCCCAGTTCAGCTCCACCACACATGTGTGTGCGCCTCCCGCTGGCCAGTTGGTCTTTGGGTCTCTGCTGTGCATGCACGGGGGGCGAATCCAGGGGGCATGTGCGCATGTGGGGGGTGCATGCAGGGGGTACTCACACATGCATGTGGGCTTGGTGCACGCACGGGAACCGTGTGTGCATTGCATTTTGGGGGTTTGGGCACTCGGTCCGGAAAAGGCTAGCCATCACTGGTTTAAAACATTGAGTGCCATACTCAAACACCAGTTTGATTTTAAGATAACAAGATTTCATTTGGCCAAAAATCTCTGAATACAGGTAGTCTTTGACTTACGATTAGAATTGAGCTTTTGTTAAGTGAATCACTTGTTAAGTGAATCACTGCAGTTGTTAAATTAGTAACATGGCTGTTAAGTGAATTTGGTTTTTGTCAGAAGGTCGCAAAAGGGGATAACATGACCCTGGGATGCTATAACTGTTATAAATGTGAGTCAGTTGTCAAGCATATGAATGTAAATACATGGGGATGCTGCAGTGGTCATACATAAGGCCAGTGGTGGGATTCAGCCAGTTCGCACCACTTCGGGAGAACCAGTTGTTAACTTTCTGAGCAGTTTGGTGAACTGGTTGTTGGAAGAAATCATTAGGGCAGAGAACCAGTCTGTCTCTATAGACAGACTGTGTTTAAAAGATGTCATGGACCAATTTTTTCCAGACAAGACTGAGACTGATTAGAAAGTGGATTTTAAAATGGCAGGTTATATGAATGACAGAGAAAATGTACTACTCAGGACATATAAAAGAAAGCAGCTGATGTCTTGATAATTTAAAGACATATACAAATAAGAAACCAATAGAGTGACCTGGATAATTTTCCTATATTGGATTTACAAAAAAAGGCTTGTTAAAAGCTTGGCAGAATTTTGTGAGATGGGACATAGAAAAAAATGGCAAGAAATTAAGTTGTAGGACGTTATTTGAAGGGACTAAAGTTTAAGACCATTAAAACTTTTTAAAAAAGGAATATAAAGTTGGTTTATTTCTTCAAGGTTAACATAAATATGTTGTCATCTAAATTGACATTTGCTAATATCAGAACCGAAATGTTAAGGTGTTAAGGATCTGTTTATAGATAAGAGATGGAATATAGGAAGAAAAGATCATTTGTTGTATTTCAGGAGGTGATAAATTACTAAAGTTGCTTAAACTTATGAAGGAAAAAAATCATTTCTTTATATATTTATTTCCTTTTTACTATCTTTACTATATTCTTATTTTTTCTTTCTTTTCTATTTTATTCTATTTTATTTTCATGCACCTTCATGTATAATGATTACTTGAAACACCCTAGCAGACCAGCAGTGGTTTGAAGGCCACGGTTGTGTATCACTGCCAGACAAGGTACGCCTCATGAGAGAAACATTTCAGGTGACATTAAATATTCAGTGTAATAATATAAATGTTTTAAAATATATATTTATCCCCCAGTTCCTCACATGAAAAAAAATACATGATTCAATATGTATTTCAGAGGTGTACCGGAGAATGTCAGCTACATCAAAAGGGCAGATGCTCCTTGGCAATTGAAAACATAACCCTTTTTAACATGCATCGCTCACATTGCCTACATGTCAAAAGGGACAGGATTCAATTTCTCAGCCACTGCCAGCATTTTGGTTTTGTTGACATACAGACACACACACATCCCACATATCCATGGCTACCTTAATTGATCCTGATTTTAATCTAAGCATAATGGCACATAGAGTCATGTGATAGTGAGATTGGTGGCATAAAAATGTAATTAATGAATAAATAAGTATAAAAGAAAATAAATAAATACATAAAAATGGAATGGAATATTGGGAAATAAGTGCACCCAACAACACTTTGTTGAGTAGGTGTCATAATCTAAGATTCTTAGGGCTACAGTTTTCTCCCCTTTTTCATCCCAATTGTGATATTATTTAGGTTTTCAAGGAAAGATCTATCAGAAGCAGGGTAGATTTGACTTAAATCGAGTTGATTTAAATCACAATTTAAATCATGATTTAAATCACTAGTAAAAAGGCTTGATTTAAATCAACTCGATTTAAATCATAATTTTTAAAGAGCAACTGTCATCTCTGCTACTCCTTTGACCCACTGTTGACTCACCGATAGTCCCAGTGTTGCAGAATATACAGCCTCATGCTACATAACTAAGCTCCATTTCATGCTGAATAAACTAAATTATTTATGTATCTTAAATAGAAAACTATCTTACGATAGATTTTTACCCCAAAAGTTTTTTATTAAAATAAATCCAATTTAAATAAAAAAAATCCGATTTAAATAAAAAAAAAATCCAATTTAAATTAAAAAAAACTGATTTTTTTTATTTTTTTAAAAAAAATCATTGATTTTTATCCACCCTGATCAGAAGCAATAACTCATACCAGTATTTTGAATTACAGGATTGTGATACCTTCCTAACCGGGAGGCCTGTAATCCTTTCCCAGATCCAAAAGAAGCAGCGTGTGCTATACAACCACTGACCAGCGCTGTAGCCAGTTAAAATTTAGCGGCACAGTGTGTAACTTTAAATATTACAGAGTGAATAGCAAACGTATTCGGCTACAACTTTGTGAAGCAGCCTCAGATAGGAACCTAGCAACAACTAGCTTTTTCTAAGAAACATAGACTAAAATAATATATGCATTAAAAAAGTTAAAATAGCTTACTTAACTATATATCGATCCTTTAACATTTTCTTTACCCTTTTTCTTTCTCTGCTTGACATTGTGAAGATAATCACTTTCCTCGCTTGCCCTGTTCCTTATGAGATTCCTGAAGCTCAAACAGAATTCCAGATGAGGGATTTGATTGACTAGAGGGGGTTTCATACATTTCCAGCATCCTATGAGCTGCCGCCTCCACACTGTTCTTCTATATCTCATAGTTGTCTTCTTCAACATTCTTTCTTTCAGTCTACTCCACATAGGCTTTCACAGCCCTGAAAGGCAGCACCAATACTAGCCTTCTCAACTTCTAACTTCTCAACTTCAGCAAAGACCCAATGTTGCATGTGGTTCTGAGGCCTGTGTAAAATAATGCTCCTGCTTTTTAAGCATTAAAAATAAGGATATTCGGCTTGAAAATCGGGTTGTTTCTCTCCGTGTTGTCTGTCTTTTGTTGACACAGCTTAATCAGCTGCTCTTATCTTCAACACATTATCTGAGAAACTTCACTAGTTCTTTGGGTGGTTTTCCCATGCACAGAGAAGAACCCATTTTGTGGTTGGTTAAAATAAGTTTTTGAGTTGGGAGAAGTTTCACGTCAAGGACTTTAACTGAAAAATGAGGCTCAAATGGAGAGCTTCAAACTGATGAAGTATCAAAGTCAGTTTAGAACATCAGCTATGCTTTCACAAGAGTCAGGTATCCCCGCCCCCCTTCTGACCTCCCCATCCACCCATAGCAGAAGCTTGCCAAACATGCACCAAAGACAAATTCCTAGTGCGTCCAATCACACTTGGCCAATAAAGAATTCTATCTATTGAGAATGCAGTTATGCTGCTACCCATATAGCTGTTTTGAGATGTAGTTTTCCATGTGTTGTAATAGGACTCCAGGAGAAACTTTGGGTGCCAGCAAATTCATGTCCATATCTGTGTCATTAAGCAAAACTGTTCTACAGGTATGGCTCAAGTTCTATCTTTCCAGAAAACATGAAAACAGATCACGTATATTTGTTTTGTATCGTGTACAGATATTTATTTGCTTGTGACCAAAGGAAAATATTGCAATAAAAGCAAAGTGGTATGTCTCTTTATGGTGTATTTTATTTCACCTTCTCTTGTGTTTATGAATCTGTACACAGATTTATAATAATATTCATTGGAGAATGAAAAGGCACTGCAAAATGAGTGGCATATGCAATATATTTGATAAATAAATAAAAGGAAATTGAATTTTCTAATGCACTTAACAGAATAACAGAGTTGGAGGAGCTTTGTTTCATATAAAGCTTACCATTAGAAGAAATAAAAAATGAGACTTTTCATCTATTCCCCACCTCATTCCCTCTTCCACAATTATTTTGGAAGGCTCTCCAACCCCACCTCCCAGAACACCTATTTAGAAGACACAGGAAGCTGTAGTAGGAAAGAGAAATCAACAAAAATGCCAACCTGGTCCCTTAATTCTGTGACTATCAGATTGCAAAACTTGATTCAACCTACTGTAGCAAAACAATCAAACTGTCCTAAGAAATGGCCATTCATTTACTTGCTTCAAGTTCATGGACCACATGGTCAGTTAAAGATATAATAAATATATGAAGCTGACAGGGTAATTTAATTATTTTTTTAAGACTGAGAATCAAGCTGAATAATTAAAGTGATTAATTGTATGATATAGTACTCAGCAAGAGTCAGGGAATTCTGGATTTTAGTTTTGAGAAGCTTAGATTCCATAAGTCAACCTCGCAACTTCTTATAAGGATAATTATGTTGCTCAGGGAGATTATCCCACAGAAGAAGAGTAGGATATCAAATTGAGAAAATAACAGAGTTCAGAAAGAAAGAAAGAAACCTTAAGAATTTTAATAAATTTCCCCACTTTCTACTTTACCAAGCTTGTTCTAAAATTGATAGCTGCCAATGGTACATCAAAAGACAAAGACCTATCATTCTTCCCTTTGACTTTGGGCAGAGGAAAGTAAGCCTGACTTTTAAAAGGCATATGACTCATATAAACTTGCAAATTATGTAAGAAGTACAGTTAAGTCAATTTGTCAGTATTATACCGAATTACATCAAAGGATTTGTGAGGACTGTAAAATTTTGCATCATTGGAGAAGTTAGAACAAATGGTATAATCTTTACAGAAGCATTTGTATAATGTGGGAATGAATTTGGGAGACAGAACAATGAGACCCAATCAAAGAAATAGCTTAGTCTGCAATAGGAATATGGAGTCTTCGGAAAAAAAAATTGGAGTATGATTCATATTTTATTACAGAAAATTTTGAAAATGAAGATAAAGATGAGACCAGAATTTTTCCTTTGGGGCTTAATGGGAAAAGACCTGGAGAAAAAAATTGGAACTTTGCTACTATATATGTTGAGAGCAGCAAGACTATTGTATGCACAAAAAATGGAAGGACACTTCAATTTCCACCATGGACAAATGGTTGCAGAAGTTGATGGAGTTGGCTGAAATGGCAAAACTGACTTATTTTGATTAAAGAAAAAAATATAAGTACTTTTGTTTCCACATGGAGACTGCTTCTGAACTTTGTGCTTGAAGTGGAAAAGAATGAAACTTTGATTTTGGGTTTTACCGATTAGATTGATAGATCCTTATAGAAATGGCTTGTTTATATGATTATGAAAAAACAAAAAGTTTTGATTTATGTTAATGCCTTATTTTACTGCAACAGAAAGAGTCGGAAATCAATGCTTCTTTTTCTTTTTTCTTCCTTCCTCAGTTCTCTTCCCCCCCTTCCTCCCCACCGCATTTCTATTTACTTTTGTATTTTATATCTTATTTTATCTTATAAATCAATAAAAATGTTAAACTTAAGGAATGTGGAGTCTTCCTAGTTTTGGAGCTATGAAGGGGACTTGATTTAATAAACCATGCCTCTCTCAGATTTTCTGCCTTTCTTTTTTATGTAGCAATAGCAATAGCACCTAGACTTATGCTTCATTGTGCTTTTACAGCTCTCTCTAAGCGTGTCAGGTTTTGATGTCGTCTCAAATAAAATAAATTGCATTTCCAAACAAATAGTCTTTGATGAAATCTTCCATTTATTTAGCACGACAATCTGTCCCCGATTATGGCGTAGCCAACACTGACTTCCTGATCCCAAACCTTCCCTTTCTGTTCCCCAATTCTCTGCATCTCATTGGCCATCTTCCAAATCACTCTCCCCATATCTACTACTTCAGCTCCCAGGAATGTCCCCCCCTCCCGTCTCATCTCCTAGGGGATATTATCTTCAGGGAAAATAAGTAGGTGAAAAGAGCCTTGGTAGTACAGGGGTTTAAGGCACCCTCTTATTAAGCTTATTAAGACCAGCTGCCTGCAATTACTGCAGGGTTCGAATCTCGCCAAGGCTCAAGGTTGACTCAGCCTTCCATCCTTTCTAAGGTAGGTGAAATGAGGACCCAGTTTGTGGGGGCAATAAGCTGACTTTGTATAAATATACAAAAGGATGAAGACTATTGCTGAGCACATTGTAAGCCGCCCTGAGTCTTCGGAGAAGGGCGGCATATAAATCAAATTAAAAAAAAAAAAGTCACGCATCGCCTTGCCAGCTGCCCCCTCTTCTCCTTCTTATGTCAGCGCTAGAGTAAATGCAGGTTGAAGTGCTGACAAAGCGGTTTACAGAGTCAGCATATTGCTCCCAACAATCTGGGTCCTCATTTTACCCACCTCGGAAGGATGGAAGGCTGAGTCAACCTTAAGCAGGTCAGGATCGAACTCCTGGAGTGAACAGTGAGTGAGCAGGCAGTACTGCATTCTAACCACTGCACCCCCATGGTATCACAGTATCTGGTATGAAAAAAATAAATATTTAAAGCAACAGTAAATTGTGGTTGAAGTCTTATTTTACTATCATGGCATGTTCCAAATGCAATGACAATTGTAAATCTTTCATAAAATTGGATTCACACACTTTGTAAACCATAATTATGTTAATCGAAGTGTGCCTAGGAAGCCCTTTCATACATCCTACTAATCATGTTTATTAATCACAATAGCTGAAGCCTAATCCAATTCTACCATGGTATAATTAAGGACAATGTTTGGATCTGATAAAATATGACATCCTGAGCTGAGAAGAGAGATGCTCAGCTTTTGCACATTTCTTGCCTTACCAAACAGAGATGTGTATGTGGCTGTGTTTGGATTGCATAATTACTTAACATTTTTTCTTTAGCAGCATTTAAGCAAGAGTATATCAGCCATATTAATAACCATTCAGTTGTTAGTGATTTTGAAATATACCCGAAAATTAACAGAAAATAGTTTTAAAAGTTTGCCTGGCCACATTTTTAAATGCCTGCCAGAATGACTAATTCTGTACCTTTGGTGCAGAGGAAATGGAACAAAATAAAAGAGGAACAGGATGGACGTACAGAGGAAAGAAAGGAAACAGGAATGTTTTATGTAGCCTAAGGTTACAACTTCTGGATGTGTCCATTGATTAATTATATTCACTGCGTCCTTCCAGTACAGGAACCGGCTGGTTAGAAATTCTAATAATAATATAATATCAGCATACCATAAATTGCCAAGCCATTTCACAACTTCTAGGCTAGATTTCAGCAGCACTTGGTTGTGTTCAAAATTTAGTCACACACTGTATGTATTCTATTTTTTAAAAAAAATGTACTGAAAGTTTTACAAGGAACATAAAAACTAATGCAAATGAATAAAAAGCAGAAAAGAAAGAAAAGAAAAACAAAGAAAAAAAGACAAACTTGCAAGGAAAAAAAAGAAATAACAAGCAGAAGCATCCAATTTTCTTTGCAGCAAATATAAGTAAAATTCAGTTATCTCTTATTCTAGGATTACAGCTTAGTCTTTCTAAACCACAAATCAAAGATACTGTATTTTTCAGAGTATAAGACACACTTTTCCCCCCCAAAAAAGAGGGTGAAAATCTGGGTGCATCTTATACTCCGAATGTAGCCCCGCCCAGCCTTGCAAAAGGAGATTTCAGAGGCTGAAAGAAGCCTCTGAAAGAAGCTTCAGAAAAAAAAGCCTCTGAAAGGCTTTTATCTAAAATAATATGGCAAGCAACAGAAGAAGAATCAATAAAGGTTCTAACCAAACTATGCCAACAAATCTGGAGAATGACACAATAACGAACAGATCGGAAGAGGTTAATCTGTATACCGATACCAAAGAAAGGAGACTGAACAGATTACAGATAGTCCTTCAGAAAAAAAGCCTCCAAACAGAGCTTCAAAAAAAAAAACAGCATTTTTTTCTGAAGCTCTGTTTCGGAGGCTTACAGAGGCAGGAAAAAAAGTTTTTTCTGAAACAGTTTCAGAAGTTTCAGAATCAGAAAAAAAAGCAAGGCACAGAGCTCACAACTAACGAACCTATTGCTAAAATTCACCTCTGGGAACAGCTGATTGGGGGTATTCCGGGAGGCCGGTCCACCCCCAATCAGCTTTCTTCTTATTTTCCTCCCGAAAAACTAAGGTGTGTCTTATACTCTGGTGCGTCTTATACTCCGAAAAATATAGTATATTGCATAGGTTCTATCTGACTGGCAGTTTTTATTCCTAGGAAATGAAGAAATGTTAATTATATTTATGGACAGAATTCATGCATAGTGACGGATATAGCCTATGCCTGAATTTGTTTTCTACAAATTAAAGAAAGAAAGATTTTTCCAAATAAATGTGTATCCAGTCATTTGCCTTAATGGACCAAACTCTTCAATTTGTAATCATTACATTCATACAAGCGGTATGTAGATTTTGTTTATAAGAATATGCTTACCTTCCTCTCCCAATAAGCAGTAGGATTTATCATCTCTTCCACTTTAGGCACAATTGAGCTATTATATCTATACAGGTGAATTTCCTTCATCACTTCACATAACAATTAAAATTCAAGGTAGAAAACCTACTTCTACTGCTTAACTTTATAGATTAGTTCATCACTGAGCCCCTAAAATAGTTTCGACACACGTGCATGAGGAAACATACACCCAGACCCATTTATTGAAAGCAAATAGATTTGCCCTTTAAAAAACTTGATTATTTCAGGTATACGTTTTACCATGTGTGATGGTCCTGTACAGTAAGTGTGCTAAATCATATTGGATAAATATAATCATAACAATGCAGAAAATATTTAAAATGCAAATACTAAAGGAACCTGAAGTCTTTCTTCTAAGTATTGTCGATAAATTGACAGAAAACCAGTTTGGGATGTTATTTCTTTACATGGTGACTGCCGCAAGGGCTGTTTATGCTAAGTAATTAACCACATTGATTACAGGCAATGGATTAGATACGTTTATAAGAGATTGGATGCTCATAGTGGACTTTCTGCATGTTAAATACAGTAACAGATGGTTAACAGAGATTTTTGAAGATTAGTTTAGTTACCTGTTTCAGTCTTATTTTTGGGGTTACCTGTTGACTGCTTTTTTTATACAGTGAACAGATGGTGGGTCGATTTGACTGATAAATAGATTTCCACATCAATGACCCCTTTCTACACAACATAGTATTTTTATTAAATATGGATGGAAAATTTTATAATTACTTGTAGATCTCCTATGTAAGGAAAAGAAAACGTACCAGATATTTCCGATATATTTTTCAACCAGGGTGGACATTTCATATTTAATATCAGTGTTAACGATTAGATTTGTCATTTGTTAGTGTTTTGTACACATTGTTTTTTGTTTTTCTTGGTAGTGTTGTTTGTTTTTTCTTTTTTTTTCCTACTTTTTTATTTTAACTTTGGAAATAAAAAGTATTCTTTTTAAAAAACTTACATTATATATCATAAGTCTTCCTGCAAACCTTTTTATAATACCCATAATGCACAATTATTTATTTGCTGGCAAGGCCTTTGCTTCCTACTGCCAATTGATATTCTCATGACCCATCTGAACTGATGCATGTCAGCAATATCATTTTTATAAAGGAGCATTCTATTGCAGCATTGTTTTATAAGGAAAACAAACATTTAAATCAGCCTTACTCCATTGCTCAGTCCATCCCCAATCCAGTCGCATGCATTGAAGGTAACTGTAAGTCCATGTACCTGATTTGGATGCCAACCAATTTGAGTAGATGAATACAAACTGCAATTGTGCCTAATTTATTTTAATTTAAGTTGTAGACAATATAACTGCTGTCTATGAGAAACTACCCCAGAAACCACAAAGTTGATAAAGCCAAAAGGGAACAGAGAAAGAGGAAAAACCTGGCAATAAAAATGTTTCTAAAAGAGAGAGTTATATAGTAGATGTATTTTTTTTCAATAAATTTTATCTTCACAACCTTTTAAGTTGCTAAAATGCAGTCCCCAGAGTGACACCTGCTGGAGTCTATGGATAAAAAGAATAGGAGATGTGAATTTTCATTCATAGGATCTCAAACTAAGCAAAAAGCTGTTCACTCAGCAATATTCTCTACTCATTAGAGAAGTTTTCTGTGGAATTTTAAAAGTTATCTTTATTTAACTGACTATAGATTCCAATAGTTGAATTATAATAATAACTTTTATTTGCCGTCTCAGACCAAAATACAGATATAATTGCAAAAGAACGTGGGGAAAGTAACATCATACACAGTTGGAAATCCCAAACATTTTCTCGTATTAACTTCAATGAATTTTCAGCGGATACAATCTGGATCCACTCCATTATCATTCTATGAAAAATAAATGGAAATAAAAGCTTAAATATGAAGGGAAGTTTAGTTTGCTGTTGAGAACTAATGGATGTGTGCGCGCGTGCACGCCTGTAACTTTGTTACATAAAGTAAAGGAATTTAGTAGGCATAATCTATATACTTCATCTTAACCAGATAATGAGGACATTATCTGACTCTGTCCTTCTCTATGGTCTAGCTCCTTATTATACAACAGATTAAACATAGCGTTAACTATTTGCTTAACTTCTTCCTCTCTCAAAGCTTCAATAAACAAATGATTTAATCCAGGATACTTCTATTAATAATAATCTGATGACTCCAAAGAAAACTATTCCGGGATGACATTTCCAGTAACTAATTTGCAGGTCAAAAAATGTTTTATTTTCAAAACTTTGTTTCGCAACTCTAGTAGTAGCAGTAGCATAAGCCGTATTATTCCTATTAGATGTATTCTCATCCTTTCATTCACAGTGTTTGCAGTTATTTAATGTATACGTTTGTTTAAAATGAAATTTGTTGTGTTCTGAATTTTACAAAATCATGATAATTTCATGTTTATTCTTAAATTTTAATAGTTTGAGCTAGATCTGTGAGTTTTATATTACAGAGAAAATATTTATCTTTAGATGTATGTATGTATATATCGTAGTATATTTAAGTGAAAGCAAAAGATAATGTAGTAAATGCAATATCCTATATGCCCACATAAAATTACTTGTGTATTATATAATAAAACTGCCCTTTTTCTTTAGAGAAACATCCAGAAACAACATCCCAAGCTTTTCTGATTTCCATTTCAGCACATCCAATCAAGAAAAAAGATTTACTGAATGCATAAAAGATAGGCGTGTATATCTAAATCCTTATACAAAACATCTCAACGAAAGCCAGACTTAGACAGGAAGATTTAGTCCACAGGTGAAAATATTTTCACTTACATACATCTCTTTCTTCTTTTATAATCATTCCAATAAGGTTGCTTATCTTATATTATATTAAACTCAATACACAATTTGGCAACCTGTGTTAGAATAATCAAGAGCATTAATCCTTATGAAGGAAGAGTGTTGGTGGTTTTCATCCTTATGATAAATTATTTTTTAATTTTTGTCAATCATTCCCAAAACTTATTCCACAATTACATCTCTCTCATTTACAGAGACAAAATAGCATAAAATGTATATTTCATTCTACATAGTCAAAAAAGAATCGTACATAGTCAAAATATATTATAAAGCAGCAACATCAATCTATGGGTAGAGATCATTTCCAATTGTAAATCATTTTATTTAAAAAGCAAATCACTGCTGTAGTTTCCAATGCATGTCTCATATCAGGAAGAAAAAAAATATTATTTGTAAAATCAATTATATGAAGGAAGAACCTTCTGCAGTTCAGAAGGAATAGAAGGAAGAAAAAAAACACCCACATACACTGCTATGCCATAAAGGAGGTTTTTTTCCCCCTTCTAAACTAGGATAAGATATGGAGGAATCCAGATTTTTTTTTCTCCAATGTATGTAATGTATGCAACTGCATATTATTCCACATCTAAAATGAATGTCAATAAATGTTTGAGAACCAAGTGAGAACATCAAATATGAGGCAATATAAGTGGCACGGTACCATGCCTGAGACCAAGTCAACTTCTATCAGAATTTCACTACTAACTCTGAGTCTTATCCATCCACGGTGCAATATTGATTAAATTACCAGCTAGCTGCAAAGACTGGAATTAGACAATATATGTCAAAAGTCTAGAGTCTTGTAATATGGTATAAATGTCAAGCATTATTTAATTTAGAAGTCAAGTGCTATCAGCTCCAAGCTGTTGTTTGTTTTAAGTCTATAAACGTTACCTTCTAACAACCCTATTTTTTCCAGGTTAACAATTTAACTAACTAAATGTCCCCATTTATCTGTATTTACTTCTTTTGTTCATGTTTATGGTCATACCTATACTTGTTATCTTGTATATGTTTGACAAACAAATTAATTAAATTAAGCCCATACATTTATAAAGTACACACTATAAATTTATGTTGTTAAATGCAAAGAGCTTGTAAGTTTTCATAGAGTGATATTTTTGAGGTGATCAGACATGTCAGATATTTGGATGGTTTACCCTTGTTTTTAACAGACAAGGTAATTCCCCCACTTACCTCTCTCCCCCATTTCATGCCCATATTTATGGCTATGTCTAGATGAATAGGGATGATTTGCATTTAAGATGTCAGTAAATTATACTGTGCGTACTGCATACAAAACTGATGGTACATTTTACTGACAATTGCTGAAATCCACATGGAACCGTGAATAACAATAACTATGCATCAACTGTAAATTATGACATAAATTTAAGAGCTACAGAACAACCACCAAAAAAAAAAACCCCCAACAAAACAAAAACCCTCCAATCCTTCTCTATACAAAGAAAGGGAACAGTAATTTTCCCAAAATGGCTGAGGAACTCAACGAAACAACTGCAAATTGAATATTGTATTTCCTTCTAAAGAATGGTTTTAACATTCTAACCAGCTTAGATTTAACAAGTCCCTTCCAATTCAGGCCAAAAATCCATTCACATGTTCTAGTTCTATAAAATATGATCAGCAATAGATCTACTAATTTATTTTTATTGACTTAATCAAAGAAGCTTATTTTTTAGCCTATGTTCTAAAGTGCTCTTACTGAAAATACTTCCAAATGAAACAAACTGACTAAACTGAGAAATTTCAAATAATATTGTTGAGTTTCCTTATTCTGGTAGATGGACCTTTTTGTTTTTTAATCATCTGCTGAAGATGCCCTCCACTCATCTCAAGTGCTTTTGCACAAGTGACTATAACTCTCATTTGAACTCTTTTTTACTTTCTGTTCTTTGGCTTTCCTACTTGCTGTCTTTTCCATGAGTTGCTAAGAAGCATCTTTGAGACCTTCCTGTGGCATGCAAGAATTGCTCTCATGAAAGGTTGTTCATTGTGGGAAACAGGATGTTGTGTAAGATGGGCTTTTGATGTGATCCAACATCAAAAAACTTGTCTTCTTCTGTTAAGGAAGAATGGAATGGAATGGAATGAAACGGAACAGAATAAAAAACAGAATAGGGCTCCTAGCCCTTTAAATGCCTGGGCAGAATTTCAGTGGAAGACAGCTATTTTTTCCTGCAATACCTTTTTACAAACTATTACAATTGTTCTATTGTTACTAGAACTATATATTCACATCATCAAGACATTTAAGTAAAAGGTGACTTATGATTTAAGTCTAATGAATTACCTCATCTTTTCAGCCTTTCTCATTTAATCCTCATTTGTGAGGTAAAATAATATTAATTTCCCTCTCAAGAGTACTGTCATTATGCGAGAATATACCCCAAATTCTCAAAATACCTAAAAAATGCTTGCTTGAAAATTAACTTGTACCAAACAATTCTTTTTCCCCCCAGATAAACATACATTTACTGAAAAAGTACAAATCTTAAACCATTTTTTAACTTGACGCCCTCCAAAGAGAATTGGGAATACAAGTACCACAATATTCAGAATTCTACACCTGACATATCTGGAATGGACCAGGAATTACAAAGGCAATCTTAAATCATATTTAATTTCACTGCTGTATATAGTCAGTTTTGTCTTAAGAGCCTGCATATCCTATAGGCAAAAAAGCCAGTCTCTTTAAAGCACAAAATTCTCCTTTTCAGACATCACTTATTTGTATAGGGTTCCTTGATATACCTTCCATTGGTTTCCAGATTTGGAAGCTGTGCTCCAAGCATTTAAGAATGCTTTCAAAAGGACAAAATAAAAGGGAATTGTTTTCTTGAGTCACATCCCACAACCACACTAATCAGGAACTACATTCAGATTTATTGTAATGTTGGCATTTTCTTTCAGCAACCTGTATTCATATTTTGGCATGTTCACTGTGGACAGTTCAACACTTTTGCACTTACTTTTTTATATACTGAAAATCAAACACCCAAAAGCTGAATGTCGTGGTGCTAGAATTCAGTGTGGGGAGTGGGGAAGGAATATTGGATGGATAGATGGATGGATGGATGGATGAATGGACGGATGGACAGACAGACAAGATTGTTCTGGGCCAACCTATTATGTCATACTCATTCATATTTTCATAACTGCCAAGTTTTAAAACAAAAGATACAAGAAAAAAGCAACACCATATATCAACCTCCAACTCAGAAAGCTTAATGATGAACTATCACCACCTTCCAACTTCACCATATTAATCATATTTAATCAAAAGCAGATTCAGTGTGAAATTTGCAGCACATTTAAAGAATTTAGGATTAAACTATATAGCTTAAAAATTTAATAGTTTATACACATCTAAACCGCCAGGTGATCTCAACCATCAGAGAACTAAATCCTTCCATTCCCAACCATTCAACCAGAAGTGAAGAGGTTTCTTGGATGAGGAATGAAAACATTTTCAAGAAAACAAAAAACAAAAAAAACAAGAAGTCCAGTTGCCTTTGAAAAAGTACCTTTGGGATGACCATAACCTGGATGATTGAGAATCGCCATAGACATAAATCTAAAATTAACTCTTCATCATATTCCTCTGAAATCAATGGACAGTTTTACTTCAAAGCATTAAAAACCAAATCAATCCTCAGGTTCCTGTTTAAAACATAAGACTATTGCCTGATTCTGTGCAAGAATAAAATACAACAGCCATAGGATGGTATTACCTTCACTGCGACTAGCCAAAAGCGCACCCAAAAGTTCGCAAGCTTTTACATTTCCCACAATTCATCCTCAGGGAAGTTATTAAGGACAGTCAGGGATAAGTAACATGCCTCCAGGCTAAAATTTAGGTCTGATACTTTAATTCGTTAATTGAGAAGCCACAGAATTAATTAAGCCCTGCTCTTTGAGGAATAGCTTTAAAAAAAATGGGCACACTTTTTGTGTCACTCTGACAGGTCCAAATAAAGCCAATGTTAGATTTTGTTATTCATGAGTTTCTATTTGACTCTCACTGTACAGCCTATGCTGGTTTATTTACTCCCAGAAATAAATCTCCCTGCGACAACTACAGCTAAAAAAGTGTTTCTCACACGAGTGTACAATCGCGCCCTTTTGAGGAAGGAGCGTCCCCCAAACACCAAGTCTGATTTGTCCGACTTCAGATGAAGCTGTTAACTTTAATGCACTGTTTTACATTTTGTTCTCTCTGTGTCACACACACACTCCACACACAAACAAAAACTTCCCATCTCCCTTTGGGACCGGAGGGACGAGCCGCGCTGCTGAAACTCTCACGCCGAAATGAATCCACTGAAAGGCCGGAGGGGTAGGAGGTCACTATAAAGACCGCGCAGCTTGCTCCTTCTCGTTCCCTTCTCCCGTCCGCTTGTCTTGTGTGTGTGTGTGTGTGTGTGTGTTTTTAGAAAGAGATGCTTACAGAACTTGGTCCAGGATCCGATTCAGAAGATCGTTTCTCGCACAAACGCTTCCAAATTTGCTAGGTTTCCAGATTCGGGCAGCCGAAGCACGAGCACGCGTGGCTCAAAGAAACGCAACCCACGGTTTAGCTTAGTTTTGGATCGGGCTTCTAAGCCGCACCGGAGAGCGCCCGTTTATATTCGCCTGGCAATTCATTTATTGAGCAGCGCTGGGGAAAAAGGGGCGCTCCCCCCGCTTCCCTCCCCCGCCCCTTCCACAAAGCGAATTAGATGGTCCGAGAAATGTCCTCCCCTGCCTTTTATGAATCTTATTCCCCGAAAGCAACTGTAGAAGGGTTACGTTTCTCTCTTTCCGCCTCCCCTATAATGTTTCACACCATCTCTTCCCACTCACCCCTTTTTTTTTACTCACCAAAAGCTGTGCTTTCCTTCCCGGGCTTAATATCAGGAATCAAAATGAGTTTGGGTTTTCCCGGTTTGGGTAGAAAGAATTCCCACCACAATCACCACCACCCCAAAAAATGAGGTATATATAAAGATGTTTAAAAAAAAAGAAAAAGAAAAAAAAAACCCCGAGAAAGGAGTTGAAACGGTTAAAAAAAAAGAAGAGTCGCGATCCCGCTAGTTGCTCCTTACAGGTCGAGGTTACAATCCAATCAGCGGAGATCTTCGAAAGGAGCCCGAAGCGGACGACGGCCGGCTTCTGCCGCCAGGAGCGCTCAGAAGCCTTGTGAGGTTGTAACTTATCGGCAGCCGAAGGGGAAACATCCCCGCTTCCTGTTACATCAGGAGGAGACCCCGCCCGTGTCGAGTATTACATTTCTTGCTTTCTCAAATAACGCGCGCGCTCGGGCTGGGCGAGCTTTCGCTCTCCTTTCCAAAGGCAAAAAGCCGCGCGGTTCTTTCTGCCTTGGCTGGAAGCCTGTCTGCCCTTCTGTTTTTTCACCTTGGAACAACTAGGCATCGATTCCCATTAACCCTTGCTGTGTGACCCTGTCAGCAGAGGTTGATAGGAGTCGAAGTGGCAGCAGGGTGTTTGGGACGACCCTCTCCCATCCCCAAAAAAGCAGAAACGTGAGGCTTTCCCCTTGGCAAGGGGAGGTGGGTAGAAGCGCCCTAGGGAAGGTACATGTTTCCACTTAGGGGTAGAAAGCCTGGTGTTGGATCTCAAACCTACCTGTCCCCTTGATGGCTTGAATTGTTAAGGTAAAGGGTTAGAGGAGTGCTTGGTTGGTTTGGACTATTTAAACTTCCAACAGCTTGTTCAAAGTTTAGATAGTCCAAACTAACCAAGCTCGAAAAAGCTCCCAGTGACCGACCCAAATTCGAATCCAAACTATCCCCAAAAGGAAACCTTTTGGGAAAAGTATTTTTGAGGCTTGATGGCTAATAATACCACTTTTTTTTTCCGAGTTTCAAGATAATCATATTCCACTGCTGGAATGGCCTGGGAAAAGACTAGACACATGATGGCAAACCTATGGCACACGTGCCACAGGTAGCACACGGAGCCATATCAGTGGGCATGTGAGCTCAGCTCTGGCGCGCATGTGCGCACCAGCCAGCTGATTTTCGGGCCTTCTGGGCCCACGGAAGTTGGGAAATAGGCTGTTTCCAGCCTCTGGAGGGCCGGTGGGGAGCCGTTTTCACCCGCCCCAGACTCCTAGAAAGTCTCTGGAGCCTGGGGAGGGCGAAAAATGGGCCTACCAGGCCTACCGTGCCATCACGTGCCAAAAGCGGGGGAAGCGGAGGGGTCACGCACACATGCGGGGAGGGTTGGATGCATAGAATTATGGGTGTGGGCACACATGTGCGACCCCCCCCTGCACCACCACCACCCGCTTTTGGCACACGATGGCTAAAAGGTTAGCCATCACTGGCCTAGACCTTAACCCAAATGAAAATCTATGGAGCCAAATAAAGAAACTTGTTAGTCAGAAGCGACCCAGTTAATAGAAGCAATAAAACCCAGTTAATAGAAGCAATCATTCAATCTTGGTTTTACATTATAACAGCTGCAGAACTATATATTTGTATATCTCGTTTTTCCTACATGTTTCACTTTTCTTCTTTATACTGTAACTGCTATTCTAATAGCAAATCCTTCATAAAAGTTATTGCATTACATTCGTGATTAAATTATCTTTCCATTGATATATACTTTTATAATACTACTCCAAAAAAAGGGGGTATTATTAGCTAGGTTTAGAAAATACACTTTTCCCAAAAGGTTTCCACAATTTTGGCCACTACTGTAGAGTGTTGGAGATTCCAATCATAGAAGTTTTGAAAACTATGACTTATCACTTTGTTGTTTGTGTGTATACAGAGAGCTTATGAACCAGAGACAAATTTCTTGTGTGTCCAATCACACTTGGCCAATAAAGAATATTCTATACTCTACCCCAAACTTTCCTGCAGAGGAAGAAAGAGAAGCTACAGGAACCCTGAAACTCAACGGCCTAAGTCCTGTGTTGTATGTTGACTTCATTCCTGTTAGATGAAACCTGCAATTCATAAATCCCATCAATAAATACAAAAGTAAAAACACACTTGGTTGACCTTAAGTAAAGGTCCTTTTGCTTCTTCAGCCTTAACCTACTTCACATGATTGTAGTGAGCAAATATAAGATGGTAGAAATGGTGGACACAAAAGAAATATTTTGTAGCTCCTCAGAGGAAGGTTGGGAAGACTTCCCTGCGTATTCCTCCAAATGTAACTTGATGATAAATGAGGAAGAATAGATAGAAGCAGGTTTCCTGTAACTCAGTTGCAGTATATGTAGTCCTCAATTTAAGCAACAATTTGTTTAATGACCAAAGTTATAACGGCATTGAAAAAAAGTGACTTATGACTGTTTTTCACTTATGACTGTTGCCGCATCCCCATGATCATGTGATCAAAATTTGGATGCTTGGCAACTGATTCATATTTATGATGGTTGCAGTGTCCCAGGGTATTGTAATCAGTTTTTGCAACCTCCTGACAAGCAAAGTCAATGGGGAAGCCAGATTCACTTAACAACCATGTTACTAATTTAATAACTGCAGTGATTCTCCTAACAACTGTGGCAAGAAAGGCCATAAAATGGGGGCAAAATTCACTTGTCTCACTTAACATAAATTTTGGGATCAATTGTAGTCGTACGTTGAGAACTATCTGTATTCCCCTGGCCCAACATTCAGTTTAAACACACTTGCCTATGATCATGTGAGACTGCCTTCCTTTCTCATTACAGCCAGGTAATCCACTGATACCTCTGGTTCTTCAGTTCAGGCTTGACCTTCAACAGTTCTCCACTGGTATATTACCTGCTGAAGAACTGGGAGGAAGAGTAAATGAAATGACAAGGATTCACCCCACCACCCCCATAGCAGCTGGAAAATATAATTTGGGTGTCATCTTGTCATCTTGACAAGGGGATATGAAAGGCATCAGTTCTGCCTGCTCATCTGAACAGCTTCCTTAGTTACAGCTAAAAGCGTAAGTCAGTTGAATTCGTGCAATAAAACAGGATTGTTTTATAACATTGTCATATAATTGGTGATAGGAAGGAAAGGAAGAAAGGAAGGGAATATTTAAACCTTTGACCCCAGAACTGAGTTTACATACAATGTAATGAATATAATAAAGTAGATTATTTCTTCTGTGGAGAAGAGTTTTATAATTATGTCCTTTTATCTTTCAAATCTCACGTTTTATCATAACTTCAACTAAAATCAGAATCCGAGTTTTGGATCATTCTTTCATCCTTCAAAGTGATCGTGTAGTGGGAATATAAATTGCCAAATTTAAATGGAAATGAATTTCAGATATTTTATTGTCCAGCACCAAATATGAATGTGCATGACATAGGTGGAGCTAATGTACACATGTACAAATTATATATACATTAACATGCCTACTAAACATTACACGTTTCATTGCCTGCCAAAATAAATGTTTACAATTAAATTAGCAAACTACGGATTTTGGGTTTCTCAGAGGTTTTAATATATGTTTTAAATGATGGCCCTATCAAGCATTTACTTGGAAGTAACCCCATATGAATAAAACTGATGTGAGTAATTTTCCAAGTAAATCTGATTAAACATGCTATTTCCCAGATAAAGAGGCATTGAATTAGGCCATCGCTCTGTCAAATATACATCTCCCGAGAGTCATTATGGTGTAACAGTCAAGGTGTTGGACTTTAAAAGCAGGCTGATCCAGATCTTAATCTGTCCTCAGTTGTGTAAGCACCCCAAGATACACTCCTCCCCCCCCCGCAAATCAGTTGTTGGTATCAGAAATATGAGAGGCGAGACAGCTATATTATTCATTGTCTTGAGTTCTTGGAATAAAAGTAGACTGTAAATTAATATTTTCTGTTAGATAGCACATGAGAACCAATTTCGTGCAGTGGCTAAGGCTCCAGAGACTGTGACTTCTAATCCAACCTTAAGTACAAGGCCAGCTGAGTGACCTTGGCCAGTCTTTCTGTCTCAGCCCTAGGAAGGAGGCAAGGACTAATCACTTCCAAAATCTTGCTGAGAAAACTTCAGAAACTAGTCCAGGCTGTCTCCAGGAGTCAATACTGACTGAAGACACCTCCCCAACCCCCAAAATGACACATATTTTTACAAAGTGGAGTGTGCGGAGAGAGAAAAACAATGTAGTTAATACTACACTTTTTCTTTTAAAGAAAGTATTCTTAAAACTGATACTTCCATGAAAGAAAAGAGAAATAAGTTTAATTAGACAACAATAAGGTGGTCCTGTCCTTAAGATCACAAATGGGGCCAGAATCTCAGTTGTTGAACAAAGCAGTAATTAAGTGAGATACCATACGATTGCTTCACTCAATGACTACAATCTTGGCACTTCCAGTTGTGGTTGTTAAGCAATCTCGAAGGAAGGAAGGAAGCTTATTGACCTTCTGCATATTGCTGAGTTATAATATGCGTTTATCTGCTGGCTGACTCTTATCTTTCATCGACATACCAACAACATCAGGTTACTTACTACTTCAGAGTTATATGTTTTTGATTATCTTTTTAATGAAATAAACTGCTTAAATATAAGCTATACAGGGTAGAATTTCTTGAAGATATAATTCCAGAACATCTGAAAGACAGAAATTGATGACTCACTTGAACTTTGCAGGTGTTTTTTATTATATAATCTGTGGTTTTGTGTTTTACAAAATTAAGGAGTCAGATGGAAAGAAGAAGAAATGTGAATATGTGTCAATATTTGTACGCTGCCCAAAGTCCCTTTGTGATGGAAATGGGAGGTTTTATAATATGATAAATAAATAAAATAAATGAAAAAACCTGTTCTCCAACTCTCTTTCACCTAATTTTCTTTCCTAAGAAAGTCCACACCTAAAGTTGATCTGAAATTTGATTTTGATCTTTGGCAATCCAGATGCTCAGTCACCAAGCTAAGTAGTTATTTGACTTCAAGATATTTGAAACCCTACCTATATCACAAGATGAAATAAGAGGAGGAAAAAACACTGGCAGTTTAGCTTTTTTCCTTATCAAAATATAGCAAAGATTACTTAATCTTCAATTTCTTTTTTTGTATGGAATACGCTATATTATATTTCCAGATGGTTATCTATAGACCACAATTTATATATGCCTACATAAACTCTACTGTAGTGTAGAGAACCAAGAGCTGTGAGTGCATAGTTACACAGAGAGAAATTTCATAATCAGCTATACACACGCACTCAGCCCCCCAAAATGGAAATATAGTAGCTTGAATTACGGTAAAATGATCACTGTAGCTTAAAGTTCAGAAGACTTTATATGCTATGTAATGCTGCCATCTAATGTCTAAACATTGGCCTGTCTGCAATATTAATTTATCAATGGTGTTTCTATTGCCATGGTAGGGTGTTTATTCTGAGCAATATTGGTTGGATATCAATATATAGAAGTAGGACTTAACTAGAAAGATGTAACAAACCTTTCCCTGCAGAATATGAGGGCTAAAATAGGAAAGGAATATGAGCTGGCTGTTAGAAATCTTTCCATACTCAGAATATTCAAAATGGGGTTGACAATGTGTTTGTATGAATGTAGAGCTGTGCAAAGCTTTGAGGAAGTGTATGGAGATTCTCAGTCATCTGGATCATGGTTATCCCAAAGGTGCTTTTTCAAAAGGCAACTGGTCTTCGTTTTTCCTTGAAGATGTTTTGCTTCTCATCCAAGAAACTTCTTCAATTCTGAAGTTCTGAAGCTTCTTGGATGAGAAGTGAAACGTCTTAAAAAAAAAACACCAAAGTCCAATTGCCTTTTGAAAAAGCAGATTTGAGGATGTGTTTCACTTCATTAAAGATTGAAGTAAAGGATCTCAACAGTACAACAGCCCCCCCCCCCCCCATTTTTAAAGATAAATGGGGAATGCTTTTAGTTGATTTTGTGAGCCTATGTAGCTCCTGGGCAATAATGGGTTATGAATGTGTATTCAGCATATTTAACAACTTGTTAAAGGACCAGTCTGCTCTACCTAAGAACGTTATCCTGATTTTTTTTTACAGGCAAGTGAGATACACCACATAACTGTTTCCAAATTCTGAAGAGCATTAACTCTAGCATGCTTCAATGTTATCCCCACAGCAATTTTGAAGGGCCAATACAATAAAGTTCCCCATGAGTTGACTGTGCCCCTGCGGACAAGGAGCTGTTGAAACCACAGTTCATGCCCTGTTATACTGTACCCTCTATAAGTGTTTCTCGGTATAATTCAGTCTCCTTGATTCATGGGTGGGTTCTACTTACCTTTACTATTGGGAGCGTGCGTGTGCATGCTTCTGCGCACGCTTCTGTGCATGTGCAGATCACCTATGATGACATCTGGGTCAGTGGGCGGAGCCTCCTGCCAGTTTTACTACCAGTTCTTGCAAACCGGTCCAAACCGGGGACAACCCACCACTGCCTTGAAGGTGGTAAAATGTTATATTACCTGAAAAATTAGGCAGATGTTTGATTGTTCACCAATGAGCCCACCAAGTGTAATAATTTACCTTGTTTTTTTAATTGATTTTATTTTTAATGTGTTTCTGTTTGCAACTATGGTCGGTGATCATAATAAAAACATCATTCCTGGGCATGTGCGTTTATAGTATTTATAGTTTTTTGCTGGTAGATTTTGGTGATTTCCTGTTCCTGCTCTTTTGAAATCATATTTAGTGGATAGCTCTCTATCTATTTTCGAAGACTTTTAGACTGCCGTCCATTTGTTTCTCATTGGAATGTAATGTACTTCAATAATTTCTAGTCTTCTGCACTACTGAAGAGTTTTATCTTGCCTAGTGCTTTTTCTAAGAATCTTGGAATTGACTCTGAATTATGTGCCATCTAGTCATTTCCTAGCAATCACATAGATTTTCTGCACAATGACACACATCCCTAACCTGTTCTTTCAAGTCTCCCAACAGTGCACTCATTGCCACTGTAACTGAGTCCATCCATCCTGCTGCTGGATTTCCTCTTCTTCTCTTTCTTTCCACCTTTCTCAGCATTAAAGCCTTTTCCAGAGAGCTAGATCTTCACCTAATGTGCCCAAAATAGGACACATTTCTACTTTGGACACATTACAAGTAGTCCTCGACTTACAACAATTCACTTAGTGACCATTCAAAGCTACAATGGAATTGAAAAAAGTGACTTATGACCGTTTTTCACACTTATAACCGTCTCAGCATCCCCATGGTCATGTGATCAAAATTCAGATGTTTGGCAACTGACTCATATTTATGACCATTGCACTGTCCCTGGGTTATGGGATCACCTTTTGCGAATTTCTGACAAGCAAGGTCTATGGAGAAGCCCGATTCATTTAACAACTGTGTTACTAATTTAACAACTGCAGTGATTCATTTAACAACTGTTGCAAGAAAGGTCGTAAAACAGGGCAAAATTCACTTAACACCTGTCTCACTTAGCAACAGAAATTTTGGGCTCAATTGTGGTAAATTGACTACCTGTATGTGTCCAAAGAACAGGGGAACTGGAGCATGGGAATTTGTGCCTAGAGTTAGAAGTCCGAGTTGATTTGTTTGATGATCCATTCAGTAGTGGATTTCAAAACCTGTCACTACCGGTTTGCTGGTGGGTGCGCGTGTGCTCGCACACGATGCTTCTGCGCATGCACAGAAGCGTCTGGGCGGGTGGGCGGAGCCTGCCACCACCGCTGCTACCGGTTCACCCAATCTGGAGCGAACCGGTAGCAACCCACCATTGGATCCATTGGTTTGTTTTCATGGCAGCCCACCTTATCCTCCGGAGTCTTCTCTAACACCAAAATTCAAAGGCTTCAATACTTTTCTTCTGCTGTGACTCTTAGAAGTAAGCAAATAATCAAGCGCATTGACATATACAGACACAAAGAGAGTGACTGATTAATAGAAATTATAGCACTTGATATATAATTAATAGTGCTATTGCTTTATGCTCCAATATAAAGAGGATTTATTATAGGCTTTCGACTTCTGTAATGAATTGGCTGCTTAAGGAGACTGATTTTGAGTGTCATAAAAAAGCAATGAATTGTTAGCTATTTAATTTATTATTATTGTGGCATTTCTCATACCAGGCGGGAGATAAGACATCTCTAAAATTTACTGCCTTTAGTATCAGAATAACCGGATCAGCCATAATTTGCTATAGTAATGGTAAATTGATTTTTTTTTAAATCACAAATGTGTTTTATAATGAAAAGGACAAATCAAGATTGTCCCCTCTCTTCTCCTTTAACTCTATTAGGTTTAGAATCATTGTCAAGATACAATAAAACATTTCAGAATTGAATTGGCAAATCAAACACATGTATTAAAATTATATTCTGATAACATGTATTTATTTTATATATATATATATATATATATATATATATATATATATATATATATATATTCAAATTTTTTTACTACAAGTTCTGTGGGCGTGGCTTGGTGGGCATGGCATGGCTTGGTGGGCATGGTAGGGGAAGGATACTGTAAAATCTCCATTCCCACCCCACTCCAGGGGAAGGATACTGTAAAATCCCCATTTCCTCCTGATCAGCTGGGACTCAGGAGGCAGAGAATAGATGGGGACAGGCCCAGTCAGAGGTGGTATTTACCGGTTCTCCGGACTACTCAAAATGTCCACTAATGGTTCTCCAGAAATGGTCAGAACCTGCTGGATACCACCTCTGGATCAAACAAGCCTCTTGATGGGTTCCATATCATTCTGGGGTCCCCAGGCCCATTGACAGAACCATGTCTTCGGGCCTTGCAAAAGAGTGTCAGTGCTGAGGCCAATATTATCTCTGCGGGGATAATGTTCCATAGGTAGGGAGCTACCACAGAGAAGACCCTTCTTGATCCTGCCAGATGGACCAAGGAGAGGGGAATTCCCTGCCTCTCTACTCAGGTAGTTGGGTAGATCTGATTGGGAAAAGATGGCCCTTCAAATAACCTGGTCCCAAGCCATGTAAAGCATTTAAAGTGAAAATCAACGCCTTGAATTGGACTCAAAAGCAAATTGGCAATTGATGCAGCTTCCACAGGTGAGATATCACATGTACAAATCTAGACTTCCACAAAACCATGGGGGCTGCTACATTTTAAACCAATGTTATCCATCAAAAAGATTTTTTAGATTCAGTAATGGAACATGTACATCTCCACCCCGGACCACCCAATGATGCCCTGGAAGTGATGTCCCGGTGCCTGCAGGCTGTGCGAATCTGGATGGGGAGAAACAGACTCAGGCTCAACCCATCCAAGACCGAGTGGCTGTGGTTTCTGGCATCCCGATATAGTCAGTTGGTACTATCACTGACTATTGGGGGCGAGTCATTGGCCCTCACGGAGAGGGCGCGCAACTTGGGTATCCTCCTGGATTCACGGCTGTCTTTAGAAGAGCATTTGATGGCTGTGGCCAGGAGGACTTTCTATCAGGTCCGCCTGATTTGCCAGTTACGTCCCTTTCTGGATCGGGACTCCTTATGCATGGTCACTCATGCCCTCGTCACCTCCCGCCTGGACTACTGTAATGCTCTCTACATGGGGCTCCCCTTGAGGAGCACCCGGAGGCTCCAACTGGTCCAGAATGCGGCCGCGCAGGTGGTTATGGGAGCGACGTGGCGTTCCCATGTAACACCTCTCCTGCGCGAGCTGCACTGGCTCCCGGTGGTCTTCCGGGTGCACTTCAAGGTCTTGGTTACCACCTTTAGAGTGCTCTATGGCTTAGGACCTGGGTACTTACGAGGCCGCCTTCTGCCACTAATAGCCTCTCACCGGCCAGTACATTCCCATAGAGAGGGGCTCCTCAGGGTGCCATCGGCCAAACAGTGTTGACTGGCGGCCCCCAGGGGGAGAGCCTTCTCTGTGGGGGCACCTGCCATCAGGAACGAGCTCCCCCCAGAGATACGGAGGATCCCTGACTTACGCACTTTCCGCCGTGCCCTCAAGACCTTTTTATTTCAACAGGCTGGCCTGGCCTAACCTCCTTTTTAATTTGTTAATTTTAAATTTGTTTTAAAACAATAGGGGTGTTTTAAATTGTTTGGACCAAATTATTTAATGTGCTTTTACATTGTTTTTAAATTTTGTATTATGTGTGTTTTATCTTCTGGCTGTTCACCGCCCTGAGTCCTTCGGGAGTAGGGCGGTATATAAATTCAAAATAAAGTAAAGTAAAGTAAAATATAATTTAGTATTTGATCCTTTTATGGCAACAGTTACAGAGGCTGGAGTATGTTTTCACCCATGCCTGCATTGAAGCCTTTTCTAATCATTAGAACTGCGGGCAAGGCAACACAGAACATCTTATGTCGACAGACCTGTTTTCCCCAGGCCTAATGATCATTTTACATTTTAGAAATGGGTGGGTGGGTGGATTTTGCAATTCCTTTCTTTGAAAATGTTGTGAATAATAAACTCAACACAGGAGCATAATGTTCGATGCTGCTTCTTTTTAATGGGATAACATCTAATCCAATGAAAGGGGAACAAGGATATAATCCTGTACGAAGGATTACACATGCAGTCATTGTCTGCATGAGCCATTCTCAGTTACCCCATGGAGATCCAATCATCAGATCTATAGTCCTATAAAAGTAGTAAAAAAATGCTCAGTGTGAACAGTTACATGAAACAGCTCACTCAGCTGAGCTGAGTCAGTGCTATTGTCATTGTGTAAACCAAGGAACACAAAGTTAGCTCCCGGTGATAAAACTGCCAAAGAGATGCAACATCTGTGGGAAATTAACTTGAGAGCTTCCCATCAGATACTGATTCAGGGAGTTGGTAAAAAGTTGAGCAGATTTCTCTTTGAGTCATGACTGGTATTTGCAAATGTCCATTTAAACCATAGATAAAGACTATTTTAGTGGTGAAATATAGATGATATAGATTCTTTTAATATAAGAACATGTCTGCTGCTCAACTCTAGATCCTGAGGCCAAATGACACAAGAAGATACATTGATGCCATTGACAACATCCAGAATCAGAACAACCGATTGTAGGGAAATTGTCTTTCCCTACAAAAGTAAGGAAGACTTGGGATTCTTCAAATAGGGGATAACTTTCCTTTGTAGGAGAGTTATGAAAAGAGTCTAGAGTCCGTGACTCTATGAAAAGATTCATGGAGCCACAGATAAGAAACAAACATTCTTATGTGACATTTTAATTTCTTGTACCTGTAATTTCCTTCTCCACATTCATTCTCTCTATTCCCAAAAGAAAGGGAAAAAAATGAGCATGCTGGAACACTAAAAGGTTGCCTACAAGCTTTTGTGAAAGTTCTACCATTGTGGTACATCTAAGTAAAGTTTTAAGCTATGGTAACCTCACAATCACATATATGCCCCCCCCATCTCCGTCTTCTTTCATTTCATGCATTATTAGAGAAAGAGTCTGTGGCTAAAAGTGTCCATGGTAAACTGTAATGATAGCAATAGCTTTTAGACTTATATACTGCTTCACAGTGCTTTACAGCCTTCTTTAAGCAGTTTACAGGGTCAGTATATTGCCCCCAACAATCTGGGTTCTCATTTTACCAACCTTGGAAGGAAGGAAGGCTGAATCAACCTTGAGTTGGTCAGGATTGAACTCCTGGAGTGAGCAGTGAGTTAGCCTGCAATACTGCATTCTAACCACTGCGCCACCATGGCTCTTAATGACACCAAAATGGAAATGTGTACCCAGTGATATAGCCACAGGATTGCCATGATTATGACCTTGCATCAGGACCATGCTTTTTGACCCCCACATGCCAAGAACATTCCAGGTATTGTTAAATTACAATTTCCAGCAGCCCTAGCTTACATGGCAAGCTAGGGATGCAGTGAGAGTGAGGGTGAATTTCTGTGGATTGATTATGCCATCATGCATACCCTCACAGCTCTCTGTAAAGTTTGATGTATGAGAAGTACAATTTCAAGGCATTCTAAATCTCTCATTTCCTCCATTCTGAAATTTAAAAGCTAAGAATAAGGTTGGCAAAGTCTTGTTTTTTTAAGGCAATTTCTGACTACTACTTGAATTGTTCTCTGTTTCTGGGCCCACCACTCAGTGGTTTTTATGATTTTTATGACTTTCCATATCCCTGCTGATCAGACGATGTTGGTAGAAAACAAGTGTAATATATCACGAAACCTCAGCTCTTCCTTTTACTGTAAAAATTAGTTTTTGTCATTTTTTTTCCTGCTTCATCTATGGATTAAATTTAGTCATTGGAATTATATTTATAATGCAGCTCCCTGATTATGTCATACAACCAGAGATTACTGCTCTTTCTCCTTTCCTTGGGGGTTAGATCAATTTCATCAGAGATAAATAAAACTAAAGGGTAGTTTGAAAGAAGAAACCATAAAAATATGAGCACCCTTACATTCAAATATAAAAATTTAAATAAGCAATACTGGTCACGATAAAGCTGTGCTGTTCAGGGACAGCAACTTAAAAGAAAGAACACAAAAGCCCCCCATAAAAGTATTACAAGTAGAACACAAGATTATGTTGTTGGTTTGAGCTCTAAGCTTGACGATTTGGTTGCAAACGTTTCATCACCATTCAAGGTGACATCTTCAGTGCGCTTTGGATTGTGCTTGTCTGGGGAAGCACTGGCCTTTAAATACCACGTTTCCCAAAAAATAAGACCGGGTCTTATATTAATGTTTGCTCCAAAAGACGCATTAGGGCTTATTTTCTGGTTAGGTCTTATTTTTGGGGAAATACGGTACCAAATGCATCCATCTGGCTGACAATCTTAACTGGGGCTTATTTTGTGGGTTGGGCTTATGTTACGAGCATCCTGAAAAATCATGCTAGGACTTATTTTCTGGTTGGGTCTGATTTTTGGGAAAACAGAGTACCTTTCTGAATCCTTTAAAGGGCAGTGCTCTTTAATTTAGGGTTTGTAGAATAGAAAGTGGATAATATTTAGATAAAGGTATAAATGAGGACTAGGGATATGGTTATAAGCCTGAGCTACTAATATTCAAAGTCATTTCAGACCACAAGATGGTGCTGGTCTATTGCAAAAAATTCTCCTGGGCACCCTCCAGGAAGATAAATTGCTTCCAAGTTGTATTTCAATCCATAAGAAGTTAATAAAGAGAAAGTAGTCTTTTTCTTAGATACAAACTTAAATGGAGAGGGTGGGAAAGGATAGGAAAAAATTGAGTTTACAAAGAATTCCCTTAGATTGTTCAGAAAAATAGTAATTGCTACCACATGCTGAACAGAAATAAAACACAATACAGGCCTCATCTTATTTTTCCCCCTATTCACATGGAGAACAGACAACCCTTGAAAGAAATTTTACTTTTATTCCCATTCTTACCTGGAAATTTCTTCCTGGAAGCCCACTTCAATCAGAGGCTAAAGGAGAATGCATTTAGCTCTCTAATTCTCTCCACTGTGGCATATAACTATTGCTCTGTTCCTCTTTTTTTTTCTTTTAAAAAGACTCAAAAGCTTGAAACTCCAGCAACGAGGGAGGAGGTGAGATATATTACTTTGTATTTAAGTTACAGAGCACACTTCTCTCTTCTGAATATTGATCGAAACTCAGATGCCAACAGGCTGTCAGGGAACGTGGGTTGGGGGTTGTCTCAGTCTACACAATTGGTGACAGAATGAGTTGCAAATGTGTGTGTGAGTGGCAGACCTGATTTATCTACCAAGGCAGGAAATAATTCCTTTTGAGAGGATGACTGTGAGTAAAGAATGCATAGGGGAACTGTGGGGAAGAAGAAAATATAATACAGTAAAAGGCATATGAAGCCATTTTCCAAAAAGGAGGAAGAAAAAGACGTAGGCCAAGGCAGCAGTGGGCTAAAAGCAATTTTGTAATGATGAAAAAAGAGTCGGTGAAAAGAGAAAGTTAATTTGAGGTAACAAGAAAGTACAGTACTTTACTTGCACAAGAAAGACTGGTACTTTATGCTTTTTAATGGTTAGCTTGGGAACATTCCAAAGCTAGAGGTTTGTGGAGTTTTCTAATATATCAAGGCCATAAATATAGATGGGATTATGCTAACTGTTATGGGCCAGCAGGTTACATAAAAATGGCCAAAGCTAGAAAGGGAACCACAGAATCACTGCAGCATGGCTGGGAGGCAGGTAACATATACATTTAACAAATTATGTTTAGCAATAATTTATTCAGCTATTTAAATAAACCCCGAGGTATTCATCTAACATACTAATAGGACAAAATTGCTAATCACATCAAAACTCTGCCTTTAGTTAGAAACACTTCACAGCCTGGAGATAAATAAAATAAAATCACTGCCAGGAAGACACAAATTAAATTCTCTGGGCATGTTTTTATAACTTCTTAAAAATTGAATTCATTTTGGAGCAATTTTCTTGGCTGTTTATAATTTTTGCATTGATACATAAATCAGCCAACAAACACACAACATTGTTACCGTCAGAGACTTTACAACCAGCAAAGCATTAATAATGCATGCCAAGCATTATGAAGGCAAAAGAGCAACTGTGCATCAAGCTTAGCAGCAATCCCACCAAACCAGCCCAGATTCTTAGCATTTTGAAATAAATTCTGGTCGCTCAATATCAACAGAGCACAAGAATATGCTCAAATGTACCCCAAAATTTTGCAAGTCCATCCATGCCAGAAATGTTCAAATGCAACATCAACAATGGCTAAAAGCAAATACAAATATGCTGCTTGAAGCTCAACAAACACACAGACTCAACATAGCAGACTTGCACATCTCTGGTGGGGTATGCATATACCCATCAAAGCTTAACAATTTAATCAAAGCAATATCCCTCTTCTTTGTATTATCTGACTGAAAAAGAAAGCAGAGCATATTTTGCATTCATGCAACTCATTGACATGAATTCTAACTTCCCCAAATATAGGTTAATCTTTTTAAAATAGTGGTAATTTTCCAGGCAGTCTGGCTAGTATGAAGCTGTTTGCAGTTTCCTTCTTTTATTTAGCCATCTGTTTCACTGCTGCTTTTCCCTCACCATTTCCATCCAACAGCATCCCAACTATTCTAATCTAGTGATTGGTCCTTTCATGAGCCAAATTTGGAGAAGGGGGCAGCAGAAAAGCAACTCAGTACACCAGCCACAGAACAACAAACCATCTACAACTTTTGGAACAGTAGAAATACTTGAGATAGACAAAGTGATGTGTTTTGTTCTGAACTTAGAAAATCCGAATAATTGTTATATGGTTGAAATGTTTTCTGATTGAAGTATTTTGCATCTCCTTAGAAAGTGGTGCAGGTGTTTTTTTCCTATGTCTGCTGAGAATGCCAATAAGAACAGAAAATCCATGTTTTGTTAACAGTTTAACTCTTGCCAATTAATCATTTCACACAAAATGGAAGCTGCTTCAAGTTTGTTTTATATAAAGAGGTATACAAATATTTTGACTTGATGACAGGAACAAAATAAAATTTAATTCAGGATATATCCACTTCATATATTAAAGAGAATCTCCACATCCAATAATGGCAATTAGCATGCAGGCTAACACATGAATGTTTAACATGTGGCCAAACATGGGATCCAGTTTAAAGGTGTCACTTGTTTTAAGGTCATTTGAAAAAAAATCTGATCGACAGTGGATTAAGTTCAAACTCCCCTAATCCTTCAGAAAAGCATCTGATTTTATGAAAGCATCCTTTTCCAAATTAATTCTGATTATCTTATGTGTGCAGTGATCATTCTGAAGGCAAAACACTTTCGTCCTATGCCAAGAGTTGTTGCATTAGCAGGGCACTTAGAACTTTTTGTGAGAAGAGTAATGAGTGAGCAACAATAACATGATTATTATGGCTGTAAAACTGGAATCCATAGACCAGCTGATGTATTGAACAGTAATCAGCACACTGATTAATTAAGAAATTGATTTCCTGCAGGCATTTTCTGCATACTTTTTTTTTTAGCATTCATGATCACTTAAAGGACATCAAAAACACATTTTTATAACAAAAGTAACTTTTAAATCCTTACTCTAATATGTTGCTGCATAAAGCACAGATTTATCTCATCTTCTCAACAGCCACCAATTTGTGGAAAGTCAATTGCGATTTTAAATGGCTTTTTGATCAGACAAGGAATAAGCAAAGGGATGGGAGAGTCCATTTGGTGAGGAAAATGATGTTGAAATTAAAGAAAAGGAGTATGTGTTTTTACTCTGATATAAAAACAGTGTTTACTTTGGCCACAGCCATTTCTCTTTATCATATCTAAATGCAGCCCCAACACATTTCACAAGATCTTTGTGAGATTCTTGCCTCCCAGGAAGTTTATATAACTTTTTTCCCCCCTGCTTGGAGATTTTCATTTGGTGTTGATATTCCTGCTTGCTAGGTTTGCTGAAAGGAAAAGCAATTACTAGAATGAAAAATTTTGACAGCATATTCATTCTAGAGAAGCTGAAAATCAATTGAACATGTCCTGAAAATAATGCACAATGATAATGGGTAGGCTAGCTCAGTGGTGAAAATGTAAAATTTGTTACTAGCAGTTCTGTGGGCATGGCTTGGTGGGGGGGGTGTAATGTGGCTGTGGCTTCCGGCATCCCGATATAGTCAGCTGGTGCCATCGCTGACTATTGGGGGTGAATCTCTACCCCCCACAGAGAGGGCTCGCAATCTGGGTGTCCTCCTGGATGCACGACTGTCTTTAGAACAGCATATGACAGCCATGGCCAGGGGGGCTTTTTATCAGGTTTGCCTGATCCGCCGGTTGCAGCCTTTTCTGGACCGGGATGCCTTGCGCACGGTCACTCACGCCCTTGTCACCTCCCGGCTGAACTATTGTAATGCTCTCTACATGGGGCTCCCCTTGAAGAGCACTCGGAGGCTCCAACTGGTCCAGAATGCGGCCGTGTGGGTAGTTATGGGCGCAACTCATTGTGCCCACATGACACCCCTCCTGCATGAGCTGCACTGGCTCCCAATGGACTTCCAGGTGCGATTCAAGGTACTGGTTACCACCTTTAAAGCGCTCCATAGCATAGGACCTGGGTACCTTCGAGACCGACTTCTGCCACCAATAGCCTCCCACCAGCCAGTTCGCTCCCACAGAGAGGGTCTCCTCAGGGTGCCATCGGCCAAGTTATGTCGGCTGGCGACACCCAGGGTGAGGGCCTTCTCTGTGGGAGCCCCTGCCCTGTGGAATGAACTGCCCCCGGAAATGTGTAAGATCTCTGACCTCCGCGTATTTTACTGTGCCCTCAAGACCCTGCTGTTCCGCCAGGCCGGGCTATCGATGTAATGATTTTAAATTGGGTGTTTTAAATTTGGGGTTTTAAATCTGGGCCGAAATTATTTAATAATTTTAATTATTTTTAAATTGATGTCTGTCTTTGTGCTTTTAATAGGCTGTACATTGCCCTGAGTCCTTCGGGAGAAGGGCGGTATAGAAATATTATTATTATTATTATTATTATTATTATTATTATTATTATTATTATTATTATTATTATTATTATTATTATTATTATTATTATTATTATTATTATTGTGACTGGGTGGGCATGGCCAACTTTTTTTTTTACTTTTAAAAGCATTTTTAGCCGAAGAGGTTGGAGAAAAAAATGCTTTTAAAAGCCTCTGATGATCCCAGCTGAGCTGCGCAATCATCAGAGGCTTTTTTTTTTACTTTTAAAGGCATTTTTTCAGCCGAAGAGGTTGTAGCAAAAATGCTTTTAAAAGTTTTAAAAAAAGCCTCTGATGATTGTGCAGCTCAGCTGGGCATGGGGGGAGCAGGGATTTTTGCTACCGGTTCTCCGAACCCCCTGCCGCCATCGCTACCGGATTGGGCGATCCAGTCCGTACCAGGAGCATTTCACCCCTTGGCTAGCCCTACTCATCAGGACAGGAACTCTCTAGAACAGGACACTTTATATGTACCTAATGGTTACTTTGGTGGACTTGATAGAAGACAGTGGGTAAGTTGTTTCTGCAAAAGGGATTTTTCTGAATCTACCCTTGAGGACTGCTGATGGTAAGGTGTCAAACCACATTAGTGTGAAAGCCTGCAGTATTTATGAACTGTGAATTGCTCAAAATACCTAGCTAGCAGTGGTGAAATTCAGTCGGATCTATCCAGCTCGTGCAATCCAGTAGGGCCAGTGGTGGGAGGCTCCGCCCACCCGCCCTGGGCATCATCACATCCCGTTTTTGACTCTCTGCGCATGTGTGGAAGAGACACGCGCGAACGTAGCAAGCGTGCACGCTCACATTTGTGATCCAGTAGCAAAGGTAAGTGCATTTTACCCCACTAGCTAGTCAAAAACAGCTCTTATGGTTTCTCATCTGAACTGAAATTCAGCTCAGTTTCCATGATCAGAGCTTTTTGCTTAAGGCCAGATAAAAACCATATTTGCTTAGGTTTCCCCATGGTCTGTTTGTAGCCCAAAACCCCAAGAGAATATCCACTCTAAGGTGATTTATCAATAACACCTCATTTATAGGAAGATCAAGAGCTACCCACCAAGTTAGACAGATGAACTTTATGAGAGAAAACTGAATAGTTTAGCCAATAATTGAAAGAACCTGTCTAGAAGCACATAATATTTAACTTCCTTCTTGGTGGGAAATGTGTCACTTTTATATGTGCATCACAGTTACAAAAAGGGCAGAGCTTGTGTTATGACAGTCTGAGGGTGCTTTTGTCCTTCTGATGAAAACAATGCTGTATGTTTATTATACTGTCACTTGACCTACCTCTCCCAGAATTTCCTGCCACCTCAAGCAAAATTGAATAAGGGCCATTCAGCATTATTAGGTTTGTTGTAAGAGCACAGGATTGAAATGTAGATATAAATGTATATAAGTATAAATAGATAGCATGCTTCTCTGGATTGAGGCCTCCTCTAACCAATAGCCTACCACTTCTCAAGTGCCAGTTTTGAAAGATACATTGGAGTTAGCTCAGAAATTTATTACTGATCTAGAGGTAGTTGATGTACATAACTTATCAATGAGAAGCTTCTGACACAGGATCCTGGATACAAGATCAAGTTTTCTATCCTAGGATCTGACTTTACCTGAAATTATTCCACTATACTATACCAACAGAACCATGTTCTGAGTTTAAGATTTGTATAAGTCTGGAAAAGATATGTTCCCCAATGGATCCTCAAGTTCAACTTTTATAGCAATAAAAGGAACATCATTTTGCAAAGCTCTTTATTGAAACCTCCTAGTCAGTTCCATATCCAAAATGGAATTGTTAAACCCCTTTATATTATCTGATATACTTTTCATGTTATTATTTTATTATTCACAAGTCTTGCAGTAAGCGACTGAAGATTTGCTTTGCTGTTTCCTGTTGACTTTTCTTTTTCAGATCTAAATTTCTATCTTGTTCCCATCCTTTAACATCTTCTTGGCTTGATCGTATTATGACTATTTTTGTCCCAGACCATCTAGCTTTTGTCTCCTTCCAATTACTTTTCTGCAATTGTTTAATGGTGCAGTCCAAAATTACATACTTCTGGCAAGACTTGGTTATAAAATACACTTAAACATGGCCTTAATAATGTAAACGGCAAAACTCAGTGAAACCTGCTCTCCTAGCTTTTCATAATTTAATAGTTTGCATTATCTCAGAGAGAGAAAGATGTGCTCACCTGATATTTTTGAAATCAATTGCCATCAGTTATATCCAGTATGGCCAGAGGCAAAAGATATGGGAATGTGGTCTAAAAATCTTATCTTGGTTTTTACAGTTTTTCTTTTCACATAACATTATAAAATAGCTATATGAAAGATATGGCAACACTTAGCTGATCTTTGTTGATTATCCCTATCACTGCAGTGCAATTTATGTCAAGTTTGGTATGAAATATTGATCAATATCCCTAATAATCTAAGTTAAAAAGTATCAGGGAAATTAAGAACCAAAGAAGAAAAGATAAAATAGATACATGAAATGCATAAAAAGATTTTAAGTGCAGTCCTTAAAATAACGAGAAAAATAATAAACAATAGAGACAAGCAAGTTGTTAGTAGAATATTAACAAAAATCATTACTTGGGTATTAAGAGCTAAACAAAGAAGCCAAAAGTATTAATATGCTTTGAAAAACTTTATAAACCATAACCTCCCAGAAAATTGGAATTACAGCAACTCATAAAATTAGTACATTTTTGAGGTTACCAGTTTATGGAGAGTAATGATTGCATGTAGTTGCCAAGTCAGCTGGAGCAGGGCTAAGATACTTGTTACTACAGAAACTGTTTACATCCTCCTGATTATGTTGGTTCTAGGAGCATCCCAAGTTTACATATCTGTTATTTTAGAAGAAATATATTCTCACTCGGAATATCTTCCAGAAATTGGAAGATTAGCATTGTGTAGAAAGTATATTGACCCAGTCAATACATTGTCCACAAAATATGTATGGCTGTTAAAGGAAACTACAAATGAAACACACACACACACACACACACACACACACACACACACACACACACACACACACACACAATCTCCTTGATTTCCAGACAAGGGCCCCACCTTTCCTCATGTCTGTGCCTACGTGGGTTTCAGCTCAGCTTCTTGGTCCTTCTCTAGTACACCACTACATCAGCCTAAATGTCTCTACTAATTCAGATGATACAGAGAAGTAGAACAGAAGATCACCAGAAGTTCTCCACATTTCTAATGGACAGATTGTATATTTGATTGTATATCTCTCAGATGGACAGAAACCCTAGTGTAGTAAATATTTTGCTTCCTTAGATGATTCAGTTCTCTGTTATTGAAACATAATAGTTCCTAGGTCTATTAATTGCTGCATTTATACTAGCTTCTCCAATTGTCCACAGAGACAGATTTTCCTCCCCAAGGACAATTGTACTGAATGCATGATTTCTCATGTAAAGCCAGTATTGTTTGTGTGAGCACCCTGGATCATATAACACTTGAATGAGATAATTGTTGGCAGACGGAAATAATTATGGTTACCCATTCAGACAAATTTTAGAGTAGCTTGACAATGCAGAAATGTTCATCTGAAAGATGATCAAAGAATATAAGTTATTCATATTGGCAGTTGATATTTCATGACTTTTGAAGTTCTAGCTCATGCATGGATCCTATTATGCCTATCAGAATTCTTAACAACATAACTCAGATTTATTTCCAAGTAAGTATGCTTATGATAAAGGTGAATCACTTAATATTGCTTTTTCTCACATTGTGAGTTTATAAACTTAGATGTGAAGATTGGAATATTTTTATTTAACAATATTTAAAGGAGCCTTGGTAGTACAGTGGTCTAAAGCACCCTGTTATTAAGACCAGCTGCCTGCAATTACTGCAGGTTCAAATCTCGCCAGGCTCAAGGTTGACTCAGCCTTCCATCCTTTCTAAGGTAGGTAAATTGAGGACCCAGTTGTGGGGGCAATAAGCTGACTTTGTATAAATATACAAAAGGATGAAGGCTATTGCTTAGCACATTGTAAGCCGCCCTGAGTCTCCGGAGAAGGGTGGCATATAAATTAAAGCAAAAAAAAACAAAAACAAAAACAACCAAATCTAAGTGAATTAAATTTTATGAATAAGAAAGGTAGTAAGCTTTCCTTTGTTAGGAAAAATCTAAAATATCCTTCTGTCTAGGATGCTTTAATTCAAATTTCTGCAGTGAACGGGTTATTCTACTCTATTCTAACTCCTCCCTGAAAATTAGATGTACCCTACGGGGTCATCTATTTAAAGCTGTTCCAACATACAGAGGTGTAAGACAAGGTTGTATATTAACACCATTATGTTAGAATTTATATCTAAATCCAATAATTCAAGTCCTTGCTGTTCCAGTCCACCATCTGCCCACTGTGATCATGCAATTTCAGCACTACTGTACATTGATGATATTGTTACTATGTCTACCTCACGTGGGAATTAGAAAAGCACTAGATTTAGCTTTATTTTGCAGAGAACATAAACTAGAATAAATTATCAGAAAACCAAGATCTTAGTTTTTGCCTGACATCAACAAATTTAGAAATGTCAAATAGTTGGGACTTCAGTCAAAAAGATGTGCACCTATAAATACCTTGGAGTGCAATATCACACCTCCTTATCATGACATGCTCATTTTTATTGGGCAAGTTTTGCACAGTGTGCCTCTACAGCTATTCAAATATTTTACTATTCAAAAGGGCCCCATTATGTTCCTGTAGCCCTGCAAGGTAGTCCCATAGCATGTTTATCATTCATTCCAATTTTAAAATTTTGTAAGAATTTTACTTTAGCCAGGTTGCCTTCAGTTCTTTTGTTTTTTTTTTGGGGGGGAGGGGACATTTTAAGGGTATTCCTACACATTTTTTATTATATCTATGTGGCGATAGTGCAATAGAAACTCTAGCTCATATGCTACTATACTGTTCCCTATATATGGACTCTAGACAGACCCTTATATATCCTGTCTTGAAGAAATTTAGTGCTCTTACACAAAGATTCAAAAGTAACCTCTCAATTTTCCCAGTTCTGTGTTACCATTTGTCTGATACACCATACCATTACTTAAAATTAGAATTTGTAATAGTATTTTTATTGGAATTTGTTTTAATAACCATGTTATTAAATACACCATGATGCTTATTGTTTTTTCTCTAGTACACATATACTTATATACAGAAAGATGTTATATACGGAACGATTTTTTTGTTTCAATATTTTGTTTGTATCCGGCCTTAGGGATGTAATAAATTTGATTTGAATTCAATGGTCCAAATAAACCCATTCAACTAATATTCTATGGACCTATGAAATTTTCATCCACCATTAGATTCAATTTAATTATGTCCTTATGCAGTGTGGAGACCACTATTTATTTCTTCCATTAGTTTGTTGATAGGATAGTGTGAATTATGCCTTAAGCTGAAAACATGTAGGAATTTCTGATGAAGGCTGAGAAAAAAAATCAAATGAGCAAACATTCACTTTGTATTCTGAATGAGTTCTTGTGCTCCTCAGAAGGCAGCATAGCTGTAGAAAATAGCCTTTCGGGGATTGCCAAATCAATTCATTTATAACATATTACTTCCATTAGATTGTGACAATCTTCAATTTGAAAAAATGAAAGCAAGATGAACTGATTTTATACTGTATATAATATGTAATATTCAATGTCTTGATACTTAAGCTTGCACTGTGTTTAGATTGGACATTTTATTAGATCAGTACATAAATGGCTTCCTTAAATTCTCCATCCCATTTGTAAGTAACAAATGTGAGAAACCATATCAGCAAATTTATCCCAGGGAAAGAGAAATGTGCAGCTTGGGTGTCCTCCCAAACTCACAGGTACTGCTTGAAGAGCAAGCGGTAGCTGTGGCCAGGGGAGCCTTCGTACAACTTCACTTGATGTACCAGTTGCACCTATTCATGGATAGAAACCTCAGTGAGGGTCACTCATGCCTTAGTCACTTCCCAATTGGATTATTATAACTTGCTATATGGGGCTGTCCTTGAAGACTATCTAGAAGCTGCAATAGGTGCAGAATGCAGCAATATTGGTATATATATGTGGACATATATCATTGTACCCATATGACACTTCTACTCTGCAAGCTACATCGGCCCCCAATTGGCTTCTGGAGCCAAATCAGTGTGCTGATCAGCACCTACAAAATCCAACATTGTTGGATTATTTGTGGGATTCCTTGTTCTGGAGGCAGTGGTGAAATGTAAAATTTGTTACTACCGGTTCTGTGGGCGTGGCTTGGTGGGGGGTAATGTGACTGGGTGGGCGTGGCCAACTTTTTTTTTACTTTTAAAAGCATTTTTTAAAATGCTTTTAAAAGGCTCTGACGATCCCAGCTGAGTTGCCTGATCGTCAGAGGCTTTTTTTTTCTTTTAAAAGAAAAAAAATGCTTTTAAAAGAAAAAAAGCCTCTGCCAATCAGGCAACTCAGCTGGGATCGTCAGAGCCTTTTAAAAGCATTTTTTAAACAACCTCTTTGGCCAAAGAGGTTGTAAAAAGATGCTTTTAAAAGCCTCTGACGATCCCAGCTGAGTTGCCTGATTGGCAGAGGCTTTTTTTTCTTTTAAAAGGCTCTGACGATCCCAGCTGAGCTGCATGATCATCGCAGGCTTTTTTAAAAAAAAACTTTTAAAAGCATTTTTTCTACAACCTCTTCGGTCAAAGGTTTTAGAAAAAATGCTTTTAAAAATAAAAAAAAAGCCTCTGATGATCGCGCAGCTCAGCTGGGCGGGGGGGAGGGATTTTTGCTACCGGTTCTCCGAACCACCCGCCACCATCACTACCAGATCGAGCGATCTGGTCCAAACCGGGAGCATTTCACCCCTGTCTGAAGGGTATTTGTCTATCCCACACTCTCCAATAAGGAGGGCACAATCTGGCATCCTTCAATGAAAAAGATCTCCTTTTAAGTCCTGGGAGATGTGTCTAACGTACAATAGTTCCAGTGCTGCAGGTCTTTAGAAAGGGTTTAAGATGTGATTCTTTCCAGTGGTGGGATTCAAGTAATTTAACAATCAGTTCTCTGCCTTAATGATTTCGTCCAACAATCAGTTTGCCAAACTGCTCAGAAAGTTAACAACCGGTTCTCCCGAAGAGGTGCGAACTGGCTGAATCCCACCACTGACTCTTTCCTTAAGCCTATAAGTCATGTTTAACTCTAATCTTCTAAAATCTATTCTAAATTGTTGCAACTCTAGGTATTACTAATACTTCGTCTCTAAGGCATTTTATTTTCCCCAGGGGCTTGAGTTTACAGGCATTGCCAATGTGCCTCATTCAACACCTCAGCTTTTTAAATATCAGTATATTTCTGTGTTTATTTTCAAAATTCTAGAGACAGAAATTATTTGGAAGAATACATTTTCCCCAACAAAATTGCTTTTCTATTTATTACCATCTCTACAGTATAAACTCTTGGATGTACTTACAATATGTTTTAGCTAAATATTCCTAAATAACATTATTTAGAAATATTTCTAAATATTTAGAAATATTTCTAAATAACATTAAAATAGATATTCCCCTTATATATGAAGCATGAGCCATAAATCTGTCAGGTGCAAACTAAACTTCTAAAAAAATAAGTCTTATTCCAGTGATGGCACATTTTAATCAAGATCACGTGAAGTATTAGTACTGCTTTATAAAAACCTAGTAAGAGCATATCTGGAATACTGCAACCAATTTTGGTCACCATACTACAAAAACGATGTTGAGACTTTGGAAAAAGTTCAAAGAAGAATAGCTAAGATGATCAAAGATCTGGAGACTAAAATATATGAAGAACGGCTGCAGGATTTGGGTCTGGCTAGTCTAAAAAAAAGAAGAATTAAGGGTGACATGATAGCAGTATTCCAGTATTTGAGGGGCTACCACAAAGAATAGGGGGTCAAATTATTCTACAAAGCACCAGAGGGCAGGACAAGAAACAATGGTTGGAAATTAAGCAAAGAGAGAAGCAACCTGGAATTAAGGAGAAACTTCCTAACAGTGAGGATAATTAACCAGTGGAACAGCTTATCTTCAGAAATCGTGGGTGCTCTATCACTGATGTTTTTAAAGAAGAGACTAGACAGTCACTTATCTGAAATAGTATATATTCTCCTGCTTGAGCTGGATTAGAAGACCTCCAAAGTCCCTTCCAGCTCATTCTACTCTAAAAATTCTAATCTCTCTGTCTGTGTTTCTGGTTGTGTGTATGAATTGACAGAGTTTATACCATAGTTAGCTATATGGGTTACTTCAGGGGTGAAATCCAGCAGCTTCTGACAGGTTCTGAAGAACCGGTAGTGGAAATTTTAAGTAGTTCAGAGAACCAGTAGCAGAAATTCTGAGTAGTTCAGAGAACCGGCGAATACCACCTCTGGTTGGCCCCAAAGTGGGGTGGGAATGGAGATTTTGTAATATCCTTCCCCCAGGAGTGGGGAGGGAATGGGGATTTTACAGTATCCTTCCCCTGCCATACCCACCAAGCCATGCCCTCCAAGCCAAGCCAAGCCAAGCCAAGCCAAGCCACGCCCACCAAGCCACGCCCACAGAACTAATAGTAAAAAAATTTGGATGTCAGCACTGGGTTACTTTCCATGCTACTTTTATGATTTGTACATGTGATGAACTACTCAAGGATCAAGCCACCTATTGTTTTTGAAGAAAAGATCTCTTCAGTGTGAGGAGAAGGAAAATTGTTGGAGAACTATAACTCTCTCAGCTTCCAAATTTCTACTTACCAAGCTCCACCAGATGTTCAGCATACATGATTATTGTATTTTGGTTAGGGGGATCAAAGTAATAAACTGGAGTGAGGAAAATTAGTTCAGAATTCCCCAGGATCTGAATCTATCACAGTAATTAATCCAAGATTTAGGTTTATTAGCAAAAGAATATAAGGAATAAAAAGTGATAGAGAAATGCTTTGGTACATGCCCTGAGACAGACCATATTTAATGTGACATAGGAATTCTATTTAGGATGCAATAGCTGTATCACAATTTAAAAATCAGGCAGAAACAAAGGAAGAATTCCATGAGCATAGCTAGCAAATTCTGTTGGAGAATTGTAAGTAAGCTGTATATTTACAGGATTTCTCTATGAAATTGTCTGCTTTAAATTAGCTTGGGGAGGAAGGGAAAAACAAAACCAGTGGTGGTTTTTTTAAAATTCTATCCTTCACCCTAAAATCAAGGCAGCAAATGAAAAACATAAAGGCAGACTTCTCACAAAGATAGCATAATAAGAATCATTAAACAATAAGAACATAGAACCGAAGCTGAGCAGCTGATTTATATAGCATTTGTGATACTAAAGTTATACTAATGATTTTTCATTGCCTTGAATATTTAAATTGATCCCCAAAATGGAGGCTTTATTTGCTAGAGGAAATATTGTCTTGCAGCTTAAGCATTTTCACTGGCTTCCAGTCTGCCTCTGAGGAGAACAAATCAATTACCACCATCTTGTGAGTTCTGAAGGGGGGAGGTTCAAGTCAAAAGGATTTATGAAATGCACTCATGCAGAGATATTTTGAAGGATTTAACAATTATGGTGATGAATTGCCTTGAGTCCAAAGTCCCAACTTCTGCTCTGACTGTGTTTGGCTGTGAGTCTCGCTTGTCAGAAGATATCCTTTACTGCTGCTAATCAAGGAGCAACCCTAAAATAAGTCAAGAGTTCTTTAATGTTTGTTTTTGGGATTAGGATAGATATCCTTGGCAGATGGCATGTGAACTTTAATGTTTAAAATAAAGTCCTAAGCAACTTTTAGTGGGCCACAGGAAAGAAATAGTCTCTTTAATTGTATATATTTTGGACAAATTACAGATCATAAATTTATGACAGGGGTGGGTTGTAGGGAGACAATCAGTAGACTCTTCAATCGTATTCCTTTTAAATATTGTCATATGCCATCAGGGTAGATTTTGTTTTTCTATTGTTCACATAATCATATTTTAATAGTAAGGAACTAAGAGGTTCTCACTAACTTAACTTTCTGCATTTATTTATTTATTTGATTTTTATCTGCCTTTATTACTTTTGAAGTAAGTCAAACTGGCAAACATACATGTTTCCTCCTCCTTCTCTTTTTCTCCACAGCAACCTGGTGATGTGAGTTGGAGAGAGAGAGAGAGGGAGGGAGGAATTGAGGGACTGGTTCAAAGTCACTCTGTCAAATTTCATTTTAAGGTGGGATTGGAACTCAAGAGTCTCCTGGTTTCTAGACCAGCACCTTAACCGCTACACCAAAACAGTTTGATACATTTTGCATTCTGTTTTTACAATGTTTACACTATTATAGCCTTAACTCTGTTTCTTATTACAATATAATATTGTAATGAATGATTTTAAAAAAATATTCGGTGTACGCAGGGGTGAAATCCAATTTTTTCCCCTACAGGTTCTGTGGGCATGGCTTGATGGGCATGGCAGGGGAAGGATACTGCAAAATCTCCATTCCCACCCCACTCCAGGGGAAGGATACTGAAAAATCCCCATTCCCCATCCCCATTGCTTAACGCATTGTAAGCCACCCTGAGTCTACGGAGAAGGGCGGCATATAAATTAAAAGCAAAAAAAAAAAATTCCCGGGAGCCAGCCAGAGGTGGTATTTGCTGGTTCTCCGAACTACTCAAAATTCCCGCTACCGGTTCTCCAGAATCTGTTAGAACCTGCTGGATTTCACCCCTGGATGTACGTTACTTGCACAGAGCATAATTGCAATTAGCCAAAAAGTTAAAAAAAAAAAAAAAGCAACATTACCTGTTGTGGCTCCATTCAAATGTTTAAAGTTGTCTGTATTAAGTCGAACTCTGACTTGGAAGTGATGCTTGGAATCGATTCCATAGCCTTCTGAAAACAGATTGAACCTTTCCAGAAAAAAGAAGGGGGGTGAAAAAAAGATGTTATATAGGATAGATTTCTTATGAGAATAATATAGACAGAAAATGAAGACAGACTTCTTATAACAAAACATTTTTTTTTCCATTAGTTGCTATCAGCCAGACTGGCTCCACAGAACCAAATACTTTTATGATCGTATCATATTTTGAAAAAGAAAAAAAAAAAAAAAAACCCAGTGACAAAAGACAAAAGAAACATTTTCTCATAGCTTTAATTGTTCTTGGCATAAACTGTCCATCTATAGGCCATACATTATTCTAGAGCAGAGGTGTCAAACTGGCGGGCCAGATGCATCACGTACAGGCAACGCCCACCCCAGCTTCGCGAAGGGGAAAAATGTCATGAAATGTCATGTGGCGGCAATGTGACACAGCAAGTTGACACCCCTGTTCTAGAGCCATTGTGGCACAGTGGTTAGAAAGCAATACTGCAGGCTAATTCACTGCTCACTCCAGAAGATCAATTCTTACCAGGCTCAAGATTGACTCAGCTTTCCATCCTTCTGAGGTCAGTAAAATGAGGATCCAGATTGTTAGGGGCAATATGCTGACTCTGTAAACTGCTTAGAGAGTGCTGTAAAGCACTGTGAAGTGGTATATAAATCTAAGTGCTATTGCTATCATCATCTTTAGAATACTGACTTCTGCACCATTTCAGCCAGTATAGATTATCAGGTGTCTCATATCACAAGCTGAACCCTCTAGTTTAATATGACTTGAAAAGATTGACACTATTCCTCTTCTATTTCTCTATATGACATATATGACAGCATTTAAGCATTAACTTAACTG